>NC_083409.1:22282009-22656918 GCF_020745735.1 Hemiscyllium ocellatum
TTATTAAACAGATTGAGGGACACATGCTTTTCTGTTGCTGTTCCTTGGAGGACGTCATTATTGTGCTTATCATTCATTCATGGATTAAAAAGTCAGCATTTAATGCCCAAATCCTAACTGCCTCTTGAGAAGGTGGTGGTGAGTTGCCTTCTACAACCGCTACAGCCTGTTGCTGTAGGTAGACCCATAATGGTGTTGGACAGAATTCCAGGTTTTTCACCCAGTGACACTGCTTCAAGTCTGCAGGAACACCGCAGGAATGGTGGTATAGTTCCAAGCCAGGGTAGTGAGCATCTTGGGTGGCCGGTTCTCCTTGGTGTTCCCATGTATCTGCTGCTCTTGTCCTTCTAGGATGTAGAGATTGTCTGTTTTGAAGGTGCTGTCTTGATTGTAATCTTCCATTGTTTTGAAGACGTCAGTATTGTCCCTCAGCGTTGCCTTTTCAAAAAATTGAAGAGACTCTGAGACCTATTCACTAACTAGTGATTGCTTCAATCTCTCAGTTCTGAATTCATCTCACTGTTTATGCACCACTCCTCCTGTCTTTTGAGCTCTCGTCAGAACATTAAGAGCAAAATTGTATATCATGCTCCCAACTACACTATAACCAAGATTCAACACAAGTTAAAACAATTTACCCCTGGTTTTCATACCTGCCTCTCTCTCTTGGAATAAATTCCGGTGCTCAGTGGTCATCTTTGTGGCCATATTCACTTGTGTCTTTACTTTTCCACTGAGATTTTTACAGATTTTTGGAGACTCCAGGGAGGGACCATCAAAGACTGAGATTTGGACAGGGATCTGAAATCTCATCCCCATTTCCAATAGCTCTCTTTTCGGCTGGGTAGGGAGAATGGGGGTGAGGTGTGAGTCTGACATAAGGGACGTTTGAGTGGAACTATCTCAACACAGAGCACTGTTCAAACAGACCCAATTTTTCCCTGTTCAGTACCTGGGGTGGCAGGGTGGCTCAGCGGTTAGCACTGCTGCCTCACAGTACCAAGGACCCAGGTTGAATTCCAGTTTTGGGGTGACTGCCTGTGTGGGAGTTTGCATATTATCCCCGTGTCTGCGTGGATTTCCTCCCACAATCTAAAATGTGCAGGCCAGGTGAATTGGCCATGCTAAGTTGCCCATAGTGTAAGGTGCATTAGTTAGAGGGAAATGGGACTGGGTGGGTTACTCTTTGGAGGGTCAGTGTGGACTTGTTGAGCTGGAGGTCATCTGATTAGTGTCCTTAACTACCAGCCAGAATCTGTTTATTTATAATGAATAGTCATTCTCATTTCTTGCAGAAACTAGGCCAGTGGTTTCTGTTAAACCTGTGTCAACAAGGCTGTGCGGATGTTCTGGGGTGCCATGGTGGCTCAGTGATAAATTCTGTGATGACTTCAGGACTAGTGATGGTCAATTTCTAGTACGCTGTCCCAGTGACAGTGTGTGGCTCCTGCTGGGATTGGATTCGAAACGGAAGCAAATAGGATCTGAGGGTGGTTTTGGTTGTGGAAAATGCCAGGTTCTGAACTGCATTTAACACATGGCACTAGAAACGGCAAAGGATTTCCTGCAGGTGGCAGAGCTGTCCCTTTCTAATGACCTACCGAACACAGTTTGATTGAATTGGCAGGTAACCTGGAATGGCAGGAGGCAGAATTAATTGAGGAACTGGTACAATTAATGGGGAGTCAGTGGCCTAGTGGAGTTATTGCTGGACTGTTAATCCAAAGACCTGGGTAATGTTCTGGGGACCTGGCAGATGGTGGAATTTGAATTCAATAAAAATGTGTAGAGGCTAATGACATTGTCTATTGTCAGGAAAGAAACATCTGCTTCACTAATGCCCTTCTGGGAATGAAACACATGACTTCCAACCTATCGCAATGTGGTTGGCTCTTGGGCAACAGTAACACCCTCATCCAAAAAATGAATCAAAAAAAGGTACTTTTAAGTTAGTCTCAATACAAGGGAGAGCAGGTATTCCAGGAGTTGAAATATTTGAATCAGTTGATATTCAGTTCTGAGGAGAAAGTGAGGTCTGCAGATACTGGAGCGCAGAGTCGAGAGTGTGTTGCTGGAAAAGCACAGCAGGTCAGGCAGCATCCCAGGAGCAGGAGAATCGACGTTTCGGGCATATTCAGTTCCAAAGCAATTTGTGCACATGGGGAACATGCAGAAAGTAGAGATGAAAGCAGAGAAAAGAGCCAAGAAACATAAGGAAAGGCCGATGAAATTAAAACAACAGGAAATTGATCTGAGAATGCTAGAATTGGAATTGCGAAGATAAGAGATCATAAGAGAACATGAGTATCAGCTTAAAGCAATGCAGATTGAACAGGGGAACAGGATCAGATGCTTGTGCAGGCTCTGATATGGAGAATATTAGTGCAAATCTGACATCCAGTTGTTAAATGGTTAAGTTTGCACATAACCCTCCCAACATTTGGGTAGTTGGATGTGGAGGCATTCCTCTCGTCATTGGAAAATGGCTAGACAAAAGAATTGTGAAAAGGATTGGACACTACTCATACAGAGCAATTTAACAGGAAAGAACAGGGAATCCGTACTTCACTGTCAGAGGGGCATTCTTCAGATTATTTCACTGTAAAAAGAAACTGTGTGGCCTGCACACAAGTTAATGCCTGAGGCATATAGTAAAGATTCTGGAATTTAAAGGAGCATCCTGCCAAACCTAGATGAATTTTAAGGGTTAAACAAAGTAGTTTTGACAGGCACAATGAATCTGTGAAAGAGATTATTCTTTCAGAGGAATCTTTGGAAAAAGCTCAAAACTTTCAGTAGTAAGAGCCTATGTGAAGGACCATTGTAGCTGCTAGACAGACAGCAGTAATGGCTGATGATTTGGAGCTCCTTCATAAAGCTAAACTTTTTTTTATTCTGTCACCCTTGTAAATTCAAAATAGTAGGAAATGGGAGAGTGAAAGGAAGGCAAGTAGCAAAGATAAGGCGTGGGTAGTTGGGAATTCATCATAGTCTGCTCCTTGATTCAGAAGGGAAGATCCTGTGGGTGGACGTTGGAAGTCAAGGTGGGATATCTTCATCCAGAATGTTGGAAGTCAAATCCATGGGGCTTATTGAAGTTTTTAAGAGTGGTTCTGAAAAGAGAACTACCAAAGAAAAGGCCATGGATCAGATTGTGGCATTAACTGCATCGCAGAGACCAGCAGCAGATACTGCTGTGAATGTCAAAAAGGTTCACAGGGTAGATGAGAAATAGGAAAGGCTTCTATCAAAAGGGAAGATAACCCTTTTTTCTACAAACGAAGCAGCCAAGTCCATAACTATACTAAAGGACACAAGGATTACTCACATTCTCTTGCTGGGGATGTGGGGCAGTTCTGTCATAAGACAGGAGGGCAGGAAAATCTCAGCACGTAATCAGAGCAGAACCTTTCATACCTATACCAGTCTCAGAAGAACCATTGAGTCGAGTATTAGTGGATCGTGTAGGACAATAACTGAAAACGAGAGCTGGACTTTAGAACATAGAACAGTACAGGCCCTTTGGCCTACGATGTTGTACTGAGCATTTATCTTAATCTAAGATCTATCTAACCTCCACACCACTCAATTTACTACCATCATTGAGCTTGTCCAGCAGTCACTTAAATGTCCCTCATGTCTCAGACTCTACTACCACTGCTGGCAGTACATTACACACACCCACCACTCTCTGCCTGAAGAACCTACCTCTGACATTATCCCTAAACTTTCCTCCAATCTCCTTTAAATTATGACCTCCCGATGACACCATTTCTGCCCTGGTGAAAAGTCTCTGGCTATCTACTCTGTCTATGCCTCTCATTACCTTCTCCACCTCTGTCAAGTCACCTCTCTCCTCTCCGGTGTGAAAAGCCCCAGCTCACTCAACCTCTCTTCATAAGACATGCCCTCCAATTCAGGCAGCATCTTGGTAAATCTCCTCTGCACCCTCTCTAAAGCATCCTTCCTGTAATGAGGCAACCAGAACTCGACACAATATTCCAAGTGTGGTCTAACCAAGATTTTGGAGAGCTGTGGCGGAACCTTGTGGCTCTTAAATTCAATACCACAGTTAATGAAAGCCAAAACATCAAATGCCTTCTTGACAACCCTATCAATTGGGTGGCAACTTTGAGGGATCTATGTACATTGACCCCAAGATTCCTCTGTTCTTCCACACTGCCAGGAATCCTGTTTTTAACCCTGTATTCAGCATCCCGATTTGACCTTCCAGAAGGAATCACTTCACATTTATCCAGGTTGAACTCTGTCTGCCACTTGTCAGTCCAGCTCTGTATCCTGTTAGTGTCTTGTTGTAGCCTAAAATAGCCCTTGACGCTATCTGCAACACCACTGACCTTTGTGTCATTGGCGAACTTATTAACCCACCCTTCCACCTCTTCATCTAAGTCTCTTAAAAAAACTACAAAGAGCAGAGGCTCAAGAACATTTCCCTGCAGGACACCACTGGTCACTGACCTCCAGACAGAATACTTTTCATCGAGTATCACTCACTGTCTTCTTTTGGCTAGCCAATTCTATGTCCAGAGAGCCAAATTTTCCTGTATCCCATACCTCCTAATATTCTGAATGAACCTATTGTGGGGTACCTTATCAAATGCCTTACTGAAATCCATATAGATCACATCCACTGCTCGACCGTCTTCAACTTGTCTCATCAAGTTGAACTCAATAGGGATTGTGAGGCATGACCTGCCCCTCACAAAGCTATGCTGACTATCGTTAATCAAACTGTGTTTTTCCAAATAGTCATAAATCCTATCTCTCAGAATCCTTTCCAGTTCCTTGCTTCCCACAGACATAAGACTGACTGGTCTGTAATTCCCAGGGATTTCCCTATCCCCTTTCTTGAATAAAGGAACAACATTCACCTCCGTCCAATCAACTGGTACTACTCCCCCAGAGAGTGAGGATGCAAAGATCATCGCCAGAGGCACAGCAGTCTCATTCCTCGCTTCCTGTAGTAACCGTGGATGTATCTGGCCCGACCCTGGGGACTTATCTATCTTGATGCTTCCCAGAATGTCCAGCACATCCACTTCCTTAATATCAACCTGTTCGAGCCTGTTAACCTGGTCCACAGTGTTCTCACTATCTACAAGGTCCCTCTCTCTAGTGAATACTGAAGAAAAAACTCATTTATGGCCTCCCTTACCTTTTCAGACTCCGGGGACAAGTTCCCTCCACTATCCTTGATCAGCCCTTCCCTCTCTCTGATCATTCTCTTATTCCGCACTTATAGAATGCCTTTGGGTTTTCTCTAATCCTTCTGGCCAGAGGTTTTTTGTGCCCCCTCCTAACTCTCCTCAGTCCATTTTTGAGTTTTTCCTAGCTACGCTGTAATCCTCTAAAGCTGTGCCTGCTACTTGCTCCTTCACCTTAAGTAAGCTTCCTTCTTCCTCTTGACAAGGAGCTCCTCTTCTCTTGTCATCCAAGGCTCCTTCACCTTACCATTCCTTGCCTCTCTCAGTGGGACAAAGTTATCCAACACTCGCAACAAGTGCTCCTTAAACAGCCTCCACATTTCTGTTGGAGAAAGTGAGGTCTGCAGATGCTGGAGACCAGAGCTGAAAATGTGTTGCTAGAAAAGCGCAGCAGGTCAGGAAGCATCCAAGGAACAGGAGATTCGACGTTTCGGGCATAAGCCCTTCTTCAGGAATCCTGAAGAAGGGCTTATGCCCAAAATGTCGAATCTCCTGTTCCTTGGATGCTGCCTGACCTGCTGCGCTTTTCCAGCAACACATTTTCAGCTCCACATTTCTGTTGTGTATTTCCCCGTAGAACAATTGTTCCCAATTTATACTCCTCAGCTCTTGTCTAATAACAGTACAATTTCCCCTAACCCAGTTAAATACCTTCCCATACCTCTCCTACCTCTCCATGGTTATGGTAAAGGTGAGACAGTTGTGGTCACTGTCACCGAAATGCTGTCCCACCAAGAGATCTGACACTTGGCCTGTCTCGTTGCCTAGCACTAAATCCAATATGGCCTCCCCTGTAGTTGGCCTACCTACATATTGAGTCAAGAATCCCTCCTGGACACCCCAGCCAGAATTGACTCCATCCAGCCCATCTGCACTGAGGAGGTTTCCAATCAATGTTGGGGAAGTTGAGGTCACCCATAACAACAACTCTGTTACATCTGTACCTTTCCAAGACCTGCTGTCACCAACCTGTTCTTCTATCTCTCTGCTGCTATTGGGGCATTTATGGACAACACCCAATAAAGTGTGAAAGGAAGGAAGTTTGCTGCAGAAAGGAAGTTTGAGGGGGATCTGCCTTTGGAGGCAGTATGGGCTGAAGTCAGAAATAGGAAAGGTGCAGTCACCTTGTTGGGTGTTTACTATAGGCCCCCCAATAGCAGCAGAGATGTGGAGGAACAGATTGGGAAACAGATTTTGGAAAGGTGCAGAAGCCACAGGGTCGTAGTCATGGGCGACTTCAACTTCCCAAATATTGATTGGAAGCTCTTTAGATCAAGTAGATTGGATGGGGCAGTGTTTGTGCAGTGTGTCCAGGAAGCTTTTCTAACTCAGTATGTAGATTGTCCAACCAGAGGGGAGGCCATATTGGATTTGGTGCTCGGTAATGAGCCGGGACAAGTGATGGGCTTGTTAGTGGGTGAACATTTTGGTGATGGTGACCACAATTCTGTGACTTTCACCTTGGTTATGGAGAGAGATAGGTGCACACAACAGGGTAGATTTTACAATTGGGGGAAGGGAAATGACGATGCTGTAAGACAGGATTTGAGGAGCATAAGTTGGGAGCATAGGCTGTCAGGGAAGGATGTGGTGGAAATGTGGAACTTTTTCAAAGAACAGACACGACGTGTCCTTGATATGTATGTACCTATCAGGCAGGAAAGAAATGGTCGTGTGAGGGAGCCTTGGTTGACGAGGGAGGTTGAATGTCTAGTAAAGAGGAAGAAGGAGGCTTACATAAGGTTGAGGAAACAGGGTTCAGACAGAGCGTTGGAGGGATACAGGATAGCCAGGAGGAAGCTGAAGAAAGGGATTCGGAGAGCTAAGAGAGGGCATGAAAAATCCTTGGCAGATAGGATAAAGGATAACCCCAAGGCATTTTATGCGTATGTGAGAAACATGAGAATGACGAGAACGAGGGTAGGTCCGATCAAGGACAGTAGTGGGAGATTGTGTATTGAGTCGGAAGAGATAGGAGAGGTCTTGAATGAGTACTTTTCTTCAGTATTTACGAACGAGAGGGACTGTATTGTTGAAGAGGAGAGTGTGAAACGGACTGGTAAGCTAGAAGAGATACTTGTTAGGAAGGAAGATGTGTTGGACATTTTGAACAACTTGAGGATAGACAAGTCCCCCGGGCCTGACGGGATATATCCTAGGATTATGTGGGAAGCAAGAGAGGAAATTGCAGTACCGTTGGCAATGATCTTTTCGTCGTCACTGTCAACGGGGGTGGTACCAGGGGACTGGAGAGTGGCGAATGTTGTGCTCCTGTTCAAAAAAGGGAATAGGGATAACCCTGGGAATTACAGGCCAGTTAGTCTTACTTCTGTGGTAGGCAAAGTAATGGCAAGGGTACTGAGGGATAGGATTTATGAGTATCTGGAAAGACACAGTTTGATTAGGGACAGCCAGCACGGATTTGTGAAGGGTAGGTCTTGCCTTACAAGTCTTATTGAATTCTTTGAGGAGGTGACCAAGCATGTGGATGAGGGTAGAGCAGTGGATGTAGTGTACATGGATTTTAGTAAGGCATTTGATAAGGTTCCCCATGGTAGGCTTATGCGAAAAGTCAGGAGGCATGGGATAGAGGGAAATTTGGCCAATTGGATAGAAAACTGGCTAACCGGTCGAAGTCAGAGAGTGGTGGTAGATGGTAAATATTCAGCCTGGAGCCCAGTTACAAGTGGAGTTCCGCAGGGATCAGTTCTGGGTCCTCTGCTGTTTGTAATTTTTATTAATGACTTGGATGAGGGAGTCGAAGGGTGGGTCAGTAAATTTGCAGATGATGCGAAGATTGGTGGAGTTGTGGACAGTGAGGAGGGCTGTTGTCGGCTGCAAAGGGACTTAGATATGATGCAGAGCTGGGCTGAGGAGTGGCAGATGGAGTTCGACCCTGCCAAGTGTGAGGTTGTCCATTTTTGAAGAACAAATAAGAATGCAGAATACAGGGTTAACGGTAGGGTTCTTAGTCAGGTGGAGGAACAGAGGGATCTTGGGGTCTATGTACATAGATCTTTGAAAGTTGCCACTCAGGTGGATAGAGCTTGTAAGAAGGCCTATGGTGTATTAGCGTTCATTAGCAGAGGGATTGAATTCGAGTCGTGAAGTGATGTTGCAGCTGTACATGATTTTGGTTAGGCCACATTTGGAGTACTGTGTGCAGTTCTGGTCGCCTCACTTTAGGAAAGATGTGGAAGCTTTGGAGAGGGTGCAGAGAAGATTTACCAGGATGTTGCCTGGAAGGGAGAATAGGTCGTACGAGGATAGGTTGAGAGTTCTCGGCCTTTTCTCGTTGGAACGGCGAAGGATGAGGGGTGACTTGATAGAGGTTTATAAGATGATCAGAGGAATATATAGAGTAGACAGTCAGAAACTTTTTCTCCGGGTACAACAGAGTGTTACAAGGGGACATAAATTTAAGGTGAAGGGTGTAAGGTATAGGGGAGATGTCAGGGAGATGTTCTTTACCCGGAGAGTGGTGGGGGCATGGAATGCGCTGCCCGTGGGAGTGGTAGAGTCAGAATCATTGGCGACCTTTAAGCGGCAATTGGATAGGTACATGGATGGGTGCTTAATCTAGGATAGATGTTCGGCACAACATTGTGGGCCGAAGGGCCTGTTCTGTGCTGTATTGTTCTATGTTCTAAGTGACTGCTCCTTTCCTGTTACTGACTTCCACCCACACTGACTCAGTAGACAAACCCTCCTCAACAACCTCCTTTTCTACAGCTGTGATGCACTCTCTGATTAACAATGCTACTCCCCCTCCTCTTTTACCCCTTCCATGCTCTTTTTAAAACATCTAAACCCTGGAACACCCAGTAACCATTCCTGTCCCTGTGAAATCCATGTCTCTGTTATGGCTTCAACATTGTAGTTTCAAGTACCGATCCATGCTCTAAGTTCATCGCACTTATTCCTGACACTCCTTGCATTGAAACAGACACACTTTAACCCATCCCTTTGTCCTATCAACTGTGTATCCTTCCTGACAGACTCTCTGCATTCTATTTTTGCTCATTCAACAACTACCCTCTCTCTGATCTGTAGCTCTCATTCACACCCCCTGCCTGACTAGTTTAAACCCTCCCAAAGTGCTCTAGCAAATCTCCTGCCCAGGACGTTGGTGCCCCTCCAGTTTAAGTGCAACCCATCCTTCATGTACAGGTCCGACCTTCCCCAGAAGATACCCCAATGATCTATGTATCTGAAGCCCTCCCTCCTGCACCAGCCCTGTAGCCACCTGTTTAACTACACTCGCTCCCTATTCCTTGCCTCACTAACACGTGGCACCGGTAGTAATCCTGAGATTACCACTCTGCTCGTCCTGCTTTTTAGCTTCCAACCTAACTGCCTGAAATCACTTTTTAGATCGTCCCCCCCTTTCCTGGCTATGTCATTGGTGCCAATGTGCACCACAACGTCTGGCTGCTCATCCCTCCTCCTCCCCCCAACCCATCAGAATCTTGTCAACTCAATCAGAGACATCCCAGACCCTGGCATCTGGGAGGCAAAATACCTTCCGGGAGTCATGTTCACTACCATAGAATCTCCTGTCCATTCCTCTAACTATTGAGTCTCCTACCACTAGCGTTTTTCTATTCTCCCACCTTCCCTCTCAGCCACAGAATCAGGCTCAGTGCCAGAGACCTGGCCACAATGGCTTTCCCCCAGTGGGTCGTTCTTCCCCAACTGTATCCAAGACAGTATACCTGTTGTTGAGGGGAATTGCCACAGGGAATCCCTGCACTACCTGCCTGTTCCCTTTCCATCCCCTAACTGTAACCCATCTACCTTTTTCTTGGATCTGAGGTGTGACTACCCCACGTAACTCCTCTCAATTACATCCTCAGCCTCCCGAATGATCCGAAGTTCCTCTAGCTCCAGTTCTCTAACAATTTCCTAGCAGCTGGAGTTGGGTGCTGCAGAGGATGTCAGTGGGAATACTAGTGGCGACTCTTACTTCCCACATCCAAGAGGAGGAGCATGCAACTGTCCTAACATCCATTCCCACTGTGCTGAATTCCCAAAGAGACTATTGGGGAAAAAAAAACAAGTAACCTTACCAAATCAGAATTTTTTTTCCCTTAGAGAAGGAAGAGGATGGATGAGAGACACTACCTGAGAAGTGTTTTGGGTAAAGCGACTGCCCAAATATGTTACCTCACTTTGCCAGCAGTCCTGTGTCTGCTCCTACTCAGTGTGCACTCTGTCTATTCACAAGATAAGTTATTAAAGAATTAATTTACCTTCCTGGTAGCCCCCTGCTCCTCGTTCTCACTGCTTCTGCTGCTGCAAAAATGGACATTGTATCCATGGATATGAGAACACAATTTCCAGAAGTTGGAGTGGTAATAGAAAGTTAACGTAGTTTTTAACTCAGCATGGACTGTCAGTTGAGGTCCAGTCTAATCAGGGACTGAACTTTATGTCTAAAGTTTTCCAGAAGGTCATTATCAGTTTGGATATTAAACAATTGAAGTCAACTGAATATCAGCCACAAACCCAAGGAGCTTTCAACAGAAACCATCAGACTCAAAATCGTGAGTGAAGTATACTGACAGAAATAGCCACAGGATTGGGACAAAGGATCAGTTTCCTTCCAATGGCTACCTGAGATTCCCCAAATAAATCCACTGGATTTAATCCATTTGGATTAGTTCATGAGATGGTGGGTCCTTTAAGATGGATGGGAAAGAAGTCCTTGAACCAAAAAGTTGAATCTTCACTGTCGTCCATGCTTCTATAAAGACTCCCAGGAACATAGAACAGTACAGCTCAGAACAGGCCCTTCGGCCCTCGACATTGCGCCGACATGTGAACTATTCTCAGCTCGTCCCCCTACACTATCCCAAAATCATCCATGTTTAAATCTCCCTAATGTGGCTAAGTTGACTACATTAACAGGTAGTGCATTCCACGCCTTTACCACTCTCTGCATGCTGTGAAGGTAGCACCGCAGCAGTTGCAAGTTTCATGAGTGAAAATGAAAGAACGAGTGGATGAACATTCAGTATTTATCCCTGAAAGATGCCACCCAGGTTGATAGTGCTGTTAAGAAGGCATACGGTGTGTTTATTGGTAGAGGGATTGAATTTTGGAGCCGTAATGTCATGCTGCAACTATACAAAATGCTGGTGCGGCCACACTAGGAATACTGTGCACAGTTCTGGTCGCCTCATTGCAGGAAGGATGTGCAAGCATTGGAAAAGGTGCAGAGGAGATTTACCAGGATGTTGCCTGTTCTGGAGGGAAGGTCTTCTAAGGAAAGGCTGAGAGACTTGGGTCTGTTCTCATTGGAAAGAAGGAGGCTAAGAGGGGATTTAATAGAGACATACAAGATGATCAGAGGATTAGAGGGATTAGATAAGGTAGACAGTGTGTCTTTTTCCTAGGATGATGATGTCAGCTTGTACGAGGGGACATAACTACAAATTGAGGGGTGATAGATTTAAGACAGATGTCAGAGGCAGGTTCTTTACGCAGAGAGTAGTAAGGGAGTGGAATGTACTACCTGCTAATGTAGTCAACTCAACCACATTAGGGAGACTTATACAATCCTTGGGTAAGTATATAGATGATGATGATGGGATATTTTTGGGGGACGGGCTGAGATTAGTTCACAGGTCGGTGTAACATCGAGCACCAAAGGGCCTATTCTGCGCAGTATTGTTCTATGTTCTAATGAGAACTTTTTAAGCGGGAGATGAAGTTTAGATTTTGGGATCCTTGCAAGGAAATGCATTGAAAGATAAATTTGGTGGTCCATTACTGGGAGTGAGGAGGGTCTGTAAAGTGACTTACCTGATAAATACTCCTGAACCAAGGAAGAAGAATTGAGGATTTTACACAAACGCATTGAAAAGGTATCATAGTAGGGAAAGGACATGGAGGAGCAAAAGTGTCAGCTGATAAGAATCATCAGGGATGACAGGATCAATAAGAGAAATCGAAGGAGAGATACGGTTCTCAAAGAAAATCTTCTATAATTTGACTAGCCAATCTGAAAATGCTGAGACAGTCAGGCACCATTCCAATATTTAGAGACAGGGTACTTATAAAACTACTGAGGAGGTGTCAGGTAAACAGTAGTGATATACCTGGATGCACTACATTAGCTAGACATAATGCCGATGTAGGAGAGTCAGGACAAAACAAAGAAAACAGAAAGCAAGGAGCTGCAGGCGCTGGAAATCTGAACCATAAACAGAAATAGCTGGAGAAATTCAGCAGGTCCGGTAGCAACAGTGGAGAGTGAAGTGCAGTTAATATTTCAGGTCCAGTGACCCTTGAGTTCTGAAGTAAGGTCACCGAAATGTTGACCCTGATAAAACAAATTCTTGAGCCCAGAAAAACCAGCCCTGCTGGAACCTCTAGGTTTTGTACTGTTTCTGGGAATAGTGGGACTGATTTCCAGTGCACTACCCCAGTGAACTGTAACATGGCAAATTAACATAATGACACTGATCATTCATTAAAGTAAACTGTTCATGAATGTATTAGCATCCTAATTACTGATGCAGTAATTTTCTGCTTATTGAAGCAAGACCCGGCTGTTTATTAATGCAATAAGAGCTGTGTTATTAATGTAATAGAATTCTGATTGTTAACGTAATAGAATCCTGATTATTAATGTAATAGGACACTGATTATTTATATAATAAGATCGAGGTTGTTGGTGCAGTCAGCACCAAAGTATTAATCTCACAGTGTCCTGGTTAATTATGTCACAGCATTCTGAATGTCAAAAATTATACGATTCTGAGTCTGAATCTCGTAAGAATCTGAACATTAACGGTGATTGGATCCTGATTATTGATCCAACAGGTTTCCAATTATTGATCAATTGAATCCTTGTTAAAGTGTTATCACCCCAATGCTTGGAGAAATAGTTTCACTGCAAAAAAAGCCACCTTTTTTAAAAATTTGCTTCAGCAATTCAGCCTCTGAGAGCCGTCCATTCCACAAAGATATAAGGATTTAAAGGGGCCTCACAGCAGTCAGACTCAGACTGAACTCCGCAACGGCCATTGTTGCAATAAAGCTGATGCTCCCAAAATCGCAAGAACTGATCCTGCTAATATTTGTGGTGCCCTGCTTTGAGCAGCCTTGTTTTAAGCAACGTATTAGGATGAAAGAGATGTACAGTGATGGGGAGGCTTACCAGTCCCCTGGACCAGATGGACTTCATCCTCGAGGTTTTAATTTCAGAGGCGACAGATGCATTGTGGGAACCTTCCAAAATACCTTAGAGTCTGGAAAAGTCCAGCAATTTGGAAGCTTGTCAATCCAGCATTCTTAATCAAGAAAGGAAGGAAACAGAAAGCAGGAAAGCCAGTTGGCCAAATATGTGGAAGAAAGAACTGTGGGTGCTGTAAATTGGAAACAAAACAAAAGTAGCTGGAAAAGCTGAGCAGATCTGGCAGCATCTGTAGAGAGAAATCAGAGTTAACCTTTCAGGCCAAGTGACCCTTCCTCAGAGCTGAACCTGATATGTGTTATTGGGAAAATGTTATCAAATCATTGGGTGGTACAGTGGCTCAGTGGTTAGCATTGCTGCATCACTGTGCAAGGAACCTGGGCTTGATTCCACCCTTAGGTGACTATCTAAGTGGAGTTTGCATATTCTACCCATGGGGAGATGTAGGATGGGGAAAACATTGTGGCTGTAAGAGCTGCTCCTTTTTTGAGATTTTTTTTAAGTGTTGGAGCTGATTTCCTCAAATTCCAGGAGTAATCATGACTGTCTTATAAGCTGTTGCATTGTTGTGGAACTTTGGGGGAAAAAGATGAAAACAACGGCACTTTAAAAATGAGAAACAGAGCCAAACGTACAGACCACATAGTGTGTGTGTGTGTGTGTGTGTGTGTGTGTGTGTGTGTGTGTGTGTGTGTGTGTGTAAGAGAAACCTCCACTGCTGTCTGACACAGCAATGAATCTGCACAGCCACTGCCTTTGCTGTTTGAGTTCAAGTATTTCTGGACATTGGAATACATCTATGAAAAATTAACAAACAGCAAAATTCACAGCTGACCTTTGAGAAACCTGTGTGGGAGAGCTCACAGCACAGGAGCAG
Source organism: Hemiscyllium ocellatum (assembly GCF_020745735.1). Taxonomy (NCBI): domain Eukaryota; kingdom Metazoa; phylum Chordata; class Chondrichthyes; order Orectolobiformes; family Hemiscylliidae; genus Hemiscyllium; species Hemiscyllium ocellatum. The sequence continues at coordinate 22,296,315 of NC_083409.1, forward strand.
ATAAGCACATAGCTTTTAAGTGTAACCTAGCTGTCTTTTTTTAATAGTGAGTAGAGAGAGTTTTTTGTGGTTGTGTATTTTATTGAGATCAGTCCTTGTTTAAATTTTAAAAATATTAAACATAGGTACTAAGTTAGCTTGAAGCAGTGCTTTTCAAAGCAGTAACACTGTGCTATTTTCTGGGTCTACAAATTGTTATAGTGCAAAGATGGCCTTTAATAGAGAGATGTGCTCTTCCTGTCGGATGTGGGAGATTAGGGAGAATTAGGGATGATTATGTCTGCAGGAAGTGTTTAATTGCGAATCACATCAGATCATATGTATTGGGTGGAGCAGCAGTTAGAGGCAATGAGGAATTTACAGGAACTTGGGGGTGCGATGGATGGCAATTATAGAAAGGGAGAAAAACCGCAGATACAGTCAGGTAAATGGATTACCTCCAGGAAGGGTAGGAGGGGTGGGCAGGTAGTGCAGGAGTCTCCTGTGGCTATCCCCATTTCAAACAGGTATGCTGTTTTGGAAGATGTCGGTAGTAATAGACTCTCAGGGAAATATAGCACAAACAGCCAAGTTTCTGGTACGGAGACTGGCTCTAATGTAACAAGGAGTACATCAGGTTCCAAGCAATCGATTGTGACAGGGGGCTCGCTAGTCAGAGACAAAGACACACGTTTCTGCAGCTGACAGTGAGAAATCAGAATGGTGTGTTTCCTCCCTGGTGCCAGGATCAAGGAGATCTCTGAGAGAGTGCAGAATGTTCTCAAAGGAGCGTGGGACCAGCAGGAGGTCATTGTACACATTGGAATTAATGACATAGGAAGGGAAAAGGATGAGATTCTGAAGGGAGAGTATAGGAAGTTAGGCAGGAATTTTAAAAGGATGCCCTCAAGAGTAGGACTAACTCAATTACTCCCGGTGCTATGAGCTAGTGAGGACAGGAATAGGAGGATAGAGCAGATGAATGCATGGCTGAGGAGCTGGTGTATGGGAGAAGGATTCACATTTTTGGATCATTAGAATCTCTTTTAGGGTAGAAGTGACCTGTACAAGAAGGGCAGATTGCACCTAAATTGGAAGGGGACTAATATATTGGCAGAGAGATTTGCTAGAGCTGCTCAGGAGGATTTAAGCTAATAAGGGGCTGAGGGATGGGGTGGGACCCAGGGAGATAGTCAGGGAAGAGAACAGTCTGAGATTGGTGCGTCGGGAAAAGGAACAAGTCAAACAGTCATGACAGGCCAGAACAAAACATAGATCAATGTAGGACTGATAAATTAAACTGCATTTATGTCAATGCAAGAGGCCTAACAGGGAATGCAGATGAACTCAGGGTATGATGAGTAACATGGGACTGGGATATCATAGCAAGTACAGAGACATAGCTCAGGGATGGACAGGACTTGGAGCTTAATGTTCCAGGATACAAATGCTACAGGAAGGACAGAAAGGAGGGCGCAAGAGAGGAGGGGGAGTGGCGGTTTTGATAAAGGAGAACATTGCAACTGTACTTCAGGTGGATATTCCTGCGAACACATCCAGGGAAGTTATTTGTATGGATCTGGGAAATAAGAAAGGGATGATCACCTTATTGGGATTATAATATGGACCCCCCAATAGTCAGCAGGAAATTGAGAAACAAATTTGTAAAGAGATCTTTGTTATCTGTAAGAATAATAGGTTGGTAATGGTAGGGGATTTTAACTTGCCAAACACAGACTGGGACTGCCATATTGTTAAGGGTTTAGTTGGAGAGGAATTTGTTAAGTGTGTATAAGAATATTTTCTGATTCAGTATGTGGATGTACCTACTAGAGAAGGTGCAGAACTTGACTTACTCTTGGGAACTAAACCAGGGCAGATGACTGAAGTGTCAGTGGGGGAGCACTTTGGGGCCAGCGACCATAATACTATTAGTTTTAAAATAATGAGGGAAAAGAATAAGGTTCTAAATTGGAGGAAGGACAGTGTTGACAGTATTAAGCAAGAACATTCGAAAGTTGATTACGACGGATTTTTAAAGGAAAAGGGACCACTGGAAAATGGGAGGTCTTCAAAAATGAGAAAACGAGAGTCCAGAGACAGTATATTCCTGTTAGGGTGAAAGGAAAGGCTGATAAGTATAGGAAATGCTGGATGATGAGAGAAGTTGAGGTTTTGGTTAAGAAAAAGAAGAAACTAATGTCAGGTGTAGACAGGATAGATCGAGTGAATCCTTGGAAGAATACTTAAGAGGGAAATCAGGAGGGCAAAAAAGGGACATGAGATAGCTTTGGCAAATAGAATTAAGGAGAATCCAAAGGGTTTTTATAAATACATTAAGAACAAAAGGGTAATTAGGGAGAGAATAGGGCCCCTCAAAGATCAGCAAGGCACTGGATGTGGGTTGCTTGCTGAGGTGGAAGGTTTGTTTTCATGAGCTGAAAACGAACCTTCCAACTTAGCAAGCAAACCTACATCCAGAAATTCAACCTGAGCTACAAATCTTGTTAAAACTCACTATCAGCAAGGCAGCCTTTGTGTGGAGCTGCAGGAGATGGGGGAGATACTAACGAGTATTTTGCATCAGTGTTTACTGTGGAGAAGGACATGGCAGATATAGAATGTGGGGAAATAGATGATGACATTTTGAAAAATGTCCATATTACAGAGGAAGAGGTGTTGGATGTCCTAAAATGCATAAAGGTGGATTAATCCCTATGACCTGATCAGGTGGATGCTAGAACTCTGTGGGTAGCTTAGGGAAGTGATTGCTGGGCCTCTTGCTGAGATATTTGTATCATCAATAGTCACAGGTGAGGTGCCAGAAGACTGGAAGTTGGTTAACATGGTGCCACTATTTAAGAAAGGTGGTAAAGACAAGCCAGGGAACTATAGACCGGTGAGCCTGACATTGGTGATGGGCAATGTGTTGGAGGGAATGCTGAGGAACACGATTTACATGTTTTTGGATAAGCAAGGACTGATTAGGGATAGTCAACAAGGCTTTGTGTGTGGGAAATCATGTCTTACAAACTTGATGAGTTTTTGGAAGAAGTAACAAAGAGGACTGATGAGGGCAGAGTGGTGGACGTAATCTTTATGGACTTCAGTAAGGCGTTCAACAAGGTTCCCCATGGGAGACTTGGTGAGCAAGGTTAGATCTCATGGAACACAGGGACAGCTAGCCATTTGTATTCAGAACCAGCTCAAAGTTAGAAGACAGATGATGGTTGTGGAGGGTTGCTTTTCAGACTGGAGGCCTGTGACCAGCGGTCTGCGACAAGGATAGGTGCTGGGTCCACTGCTTTTCATCATTTATATAAACAATTTGATGTGAACATGGGAGGTACATTTGCAAATGACACCAAAATTGGAGGTGTAGTGTTTAGCGAAGAAAGTTACCTTCGATTGCAATGGAATCTTGATCAGATGAGCCAATGGGCTGAGAGCTGGCAGATGGAGTTTAATTCAGATAAATGCAAGGTGCTGCATTTTGGGAAAGCAAATCTTAGCAGGATTTATACACTTTATGGTAAGGTCCTAGGGAGTGTTGCTGAACAAAGAGACCTTGGAGTGCAGATTTATAGTTCCTTGAAAGTGGAGTCACAGGTAGATAAGATAGTGAAGAAGGTGTTTGGTATGCTGTCCTTTATTGGTCAGAGTATGATGAAGGGCTTACACCCGAAAAATTGATTTGCCTGCTCTTTGGATGCTGCCTGACTTGCTGTGCTTTTTCAGCACCACTCTCTCAACTCTGATCTCCAGTATCTGCAGTTCTCACTTTCTCATCCTTTATTGGTCAGAGTATTGAGTACAGCAGTTGGGAGGTCATGTTGCGGCTGTACAGGACATTGGTTAGGCCACTGTTGGAATATTGTGCACAATTCTGGTCTCCTTCCCATAGGAAGGATGTTATGGAACTTGAAAGGGTTCAGAAAAGATTTACAAGGATGTTGCTACGGTTGGAGGGTTTGAGATAGAGGGAGAGGTTGAATAGGCTGGGGATGTTTTCCCTGTAGCATCAGAGGCTTGAGGAGTGACCCTCATGATTTATAAAATCATGAGGGTCATGGATAGGAGAAAGGTCTTTTCCCTGGGCTGGGGGAGTCTAGAACTAGAGGGCATAGGTCTAGGGTGAGAGGGGAAATATATAAAAGGAACCCAAGGGGCAACATTTTCACGCAGAGGGTGGTACATGAATGGAATGAGCTGCCAGAGGAAGGGTTTTAAGGGATATGAGCCAAATGCTGACAAATGGGAGTAGATTAATGTGGAATATCTGGTTAGCATGGACGAGTTGGACCGATAGGTCTGTTTCTGTTCTGTACATCTCAATGACCCTCTGACTGTGTGGGTTTCCTCTGGGTGCTCTTATTTCCTCCCCGAGTCCAACAATGTGCAGATTGGGTAGATTGGCCATGCAAGATTGTCCATAGTGTCAAGGAATGTGCAGATTGGGTGGATTAGATGTGGTAACTATGGGTTTACAGGGAAAGGGTTGGGGGGCTGAACAAAGAGACCTTGGAGTGCAGTTCGGAGTTCCTTGAAAGTGGAGTCACAGGTAGATAAGATAGTGAAGAAAGCGTTCGGTATGTTTTCCTTTATTGGTCAGAGTATGATGAAGGGCTTATGCCCAAAACATTGGGACGCTGTTCAGAGGGTCGGTGTAGACTTGATGGGCTGAATGGACTCTTTCTGCACTGTGGGGATTCTATGATTCATGATTTAAGGAGGTGCAGAAGCAGATTTAGAAAATCTCAATGGATTCAGGTGGAGTTGACATGACTTGGTGAAAGGTTGGTCACGTTTGACTAATTTATTTAAATTCTTTTGAGGAATTTATGTGAGTAGAGAGCAGAGTATAGATGTGACATACTTGGATTTCCAGAAGTCATTTGACAAGGTGTCACATCAACTGGGTACTGCACAAAACATAGTTTCATCATGTACTCGTGAGGGAGCAGTGCAATTTTGTAAGAATGGTTGCGGGAATGAGACACTTTGGTTTGAAGACGTTGGGATTGTCCTCCGAGGAGGGAAGGCTGGGAGGAGATTTGATAGAGGTTTTCAAAATCATGAGTGAATACAGTAAGTAGGGAGACATTGTTCCTGCTTGTAAAAGAAACAAGAATAAGAGGGCAGAGATTCAAAGTGAGGTGCAAACAAATCAAGGAATTCTAGGAAGACATTTTTTTCAACAGGTAGTTAGGGTCTAGAATGGACTGCCCGGAAATGTGGTGGAGGCTGGTTCAATTGAGCCATTCAAGAGGGGCATTGGATGGTTATTTGGATAGAAAAGGTATGCAGGGGTATAGGAAAGTGGCAGGAGATCGGCCCTGGGCAATGTGTATTGTCACAATGGGCCATATAACCCCCTTCTGCACCATAACAATTCTATTCTTTCGTGGGTAATGTGGTGGCATTGATAGATGATGCATTTGTTCAAAGGAAGATGAGTCAAGTAGATCTTTTCTGAGTTGGCAGGCTGCTGCTAGTTGAGTGCCAGCATTGGGGCCTCAGTCATTTTCAATCTAAATCAATTACTCTGGTGAAGAAACTAAATGTTTGGTGGCTAAATTTGCTGCTGCAACAACCATAGGTTGAAACACACGTGGTCCAGAGGCAATGAAGAGTCTGCAGAGAAGTTTAGAGATTGAGCAATTGTGTGACAAATTGGCAGATGGAGTATAATGTAAGTCAATGGGAACTTGTCCACTTTGGCAGGAAGGATTGAAAAAGCAGTGTGCCAGTTTGTATCCATGAGCTCTGCAAATTACCTTGGGCTTCTGGATTATTAGTCTAGTGAGCATAGTCTAGTGGGCAGCACGGTGGCACAGTGGTTAGCACTGCTGCCTCACAGCGCCAGAGACCCGGGTTCAATTCCCACCTCAGGCAAACTGTCTGTGTGGAGTTTGCAAATTCTCCCACATGTCTGTGTGGGTTTCCTGCGGGTGCTCTGGTTTCCTCCCACAGTCCAAAAATGTGCAGGTTAGGTGAAATGGCCATGCTAAAATTGCCCGTAGTGTTAGGTGAAGGAGTAAATGTAAGGTTGGTGTGGACTTGTTGGGCTGAAGGGCCTGTTTCCACACTGTAAGTAATCTGATCTAAAAAGTAGTCTAATCTAAAACTTCAGGAGCAGAAGTAGACCATTCAACCCATCAAGTCAGCCATGTTGTTCAATAAGATCTTGGCTGATCTCTTTCCTGCCTTTTCTCCATAACCCTTGATCCCATTCATGATTAAAAATCTATCTCAGCCTCAAATAAACGTAATGACCCAACCTCGACAGCCCTTTGCAGTAAAGAATTGCATAGAGTGACTGGATAGAAAATTCCTCTGCATCTCTCTCCAAATGAAGTGACCCTTTCCTCTGAGATTATGCTCCCGTTGTTAAATCATAACTTCTAGTTCTTTGCTCTTCTTGGAAACCCCTTCTCCATATCTCCCAGTCAAGACCCCTCAGGATCTTCTATGCTTCAGTCAGGTTAGTGCTTGTTTGTCTGAATTCTCTGACTCTCTCTGACTATCTTCACATTCCAGGGATTAGATTGGTGAACCATCTCTGCCCAGTCCTGATAGAATTTTATACATTTTAATCAGATCCCTCCTCTCATCCTTCTAAACTCAAGTGAATCCAGCCCCAGTTGTTCTGCTCTCCCCTCATAGGACAGTGCTGCCAAACTTGATATCAGCCTGGTGAACATCTGCTGTACTCCCGCTTCGGCAAGTATATCCTCCCTTCGGCAGGGACACAAACTCTACATAATACTCCAGGTGTGGTGGTCACCAAGACTCTGTATAACTCCAGTCAGGCATTCCTACTCCTGAACTCAGTCCTCTTGTAGTGAAGGTCGACATACCATTTGATAGAATCACAGAGATCTACAGCACAGAGAAAGGCCCTGCAGCCCATCATGACCGTGCCTGTCAGAAACAAGCACCTAACTGTTCAAATCCCACATCCCAGCACTTGCCCAATTGCCTTGACATTGCATGTGTCCAATAAAATACTTGCTCAATATTGTGAGGGTTTCTGCCTGTCCAGGCAGTCAGTTCCAGCTTCCCACCACCCCCTGTGTGAAAATGGATTTTCGACACATCTCCTCTAAACCTGTTCTCCCTAACCTTAAAACTGAATCCCTAGGTAATCCATTAAGAGGAAAAGTCTATTCCTGTCTACCCTGACTGTGCCCCTCATAATTTTATACATCTCATTCATGCCTGCCGTCAATCTAAGGAAAACAACTCCAGTGTGTCCAATCTCTGGGCGGCACGGTGGCACAGTGGTTAGCACTGCTGCCTCACAGCGCCTGAGACCCGGGTTCAATTCCCGACTCAGGCGTCTGACTGTGTGGAGTTTGCACGTTCTCCCCGTGTCAGCGTGGGTTTCCTCCGGGTGCTCCGGTTTCCTCCCACAATCCAAAGATGTGCGGGTCAGGTGAATTGGCCATGCTAAATTACCCGTAGTGTTAGGTAAGGGGTAAATGTAGGGGTATGGGTGGGTTGCGCTTCGGCGGGTCAGTGTGGACTTGTTGGGCCGAAGGGCCTGTTTCCACACTGTAAGTAATCTAATCTCTAATCTAATCTCTTCACAACTGAAATTCTCCAGCCTAGGCAATATCGAGGCAAACCCCCTCCACACCTTCCCCAGGGCTATCACAACCCTCCTATAATGTGGATTCCAGAACTGCACATAGCGATTCCAGCTGTGGCCTAACCAATGTTTTAGACAGTTCCAGCATCACCTCCCTGCTCTTAAACTTTGTGTCTTAGCTAATAAAATCTTCTAGGAGAAAGTGAGGACTGCAGATGCTGGAGATCAGAGCTGAAAATGTGTTGCTGGAAAAGTGCAGCAGGTCAGGCAGCATCCAAGGAGCAGGAGAATCGACGTTTCGGGCAAGAGCCTTTCTTCAGGAAGAGCTCATTCCTGAAGAAGGGCTCATGCCCGAAACGTCGATTCTCCTGCTCCTTGGATGCTGCCTGAACTGCTGTGCTTTTCCAGCAACACATTTTCAGCTCTTAGCTAATAAAGGCAGGTATATCCCATAATGCATTCATAACAACTTGATCCACTTGTCCTGAAACCTTATGGGACTTGTGGATGTGCACACCAAGGTCCCTCTGATCCTTGGTGCTTCCTGGGGTCCTATGTTTGTCACATATTCCCCTGCCTTATTTATCCTGCTCAACTGTATCACCTCAAATTTCCAGAATGTCCTCTGATGAGGAAGTGCAGGATGTTGTATCCCAGCAACCGGTAAACCATGCAGTTAGTCTTTGGGCTTTCCGCCATCAGCCATGGGTGAGCCGGTGCACACTCCAGGACCTTCTGAATTGGTGACCTTGTGCCACCCAAAGATAGCGAGGATGTGTCTGAGACAGCCCTGTCTCTGGTCGAGCCCATGTTTTCCAGGTCTCAGCACCGCAAATAAATGCAATGCAAGGCAGAAGCTTGGTTGAAATGCAGTGTGGCATTCTCAATCGTAGCGGTTTCAGTCTGCTGGTGATTGTGGACTACAGAAACGTGAAGCTACCAACACTGTCTGGGGTCATATTGTCAGTGACCATGACATTTGTCTTCCTGATATTGAGGGTTAAACTTAACACTTGACTGGCATGGGAAAGTCTCTCCACTTCCTACTCGATGGCGTTTGTCAGTGTGGAGTGCGAGTGTACTGTTGTCAGCGTAGAACAACTTACCTCCCTAACTGATTGCTGCTCTTGCATGACCAATGAACAAGGACAATGAGATCCTTTTGTACATCAACCATTCCCCATCTGTCACCGTTTAAATAATACCCTGCCATTCTGCTGGAAATGCAGAGCTTCATGTTGTACTGCATCTGCCATATGTTTGCCCACTCACTCGACTTGACTGAACCACCCTGGAGCCTCTCTGCATCCTCCTCACCACTCTCACTCCCACCTAGTTTTGTGTCATCAGCAAACTTGGAAATAGTGCATCAGTCCCCCCCATCCAAATCATTAATATATGCTGTGATCAGCTGCAGTTCAAGCCCCACTGATCTCTGCGCTACCAATTACTCTGAAAATGAGCCATTTATCCCTCCACTGTATCCTGCTAACTAATTCTCAGCCTATGCCAGCATATTACCGCCTGTGAATTGATTATCCCCTCATTTGAATTTGTGGAAAATATTCTGAAAATCTAAATACATGACATCCACTGGGCTCTTCCTCACCCATGCTAGTTACGTCCTCACAAAACTCTATAGATTTATCAAATACAATGTTTCTTTCATAAATCCATGTTGATTTTGTGTAATCCTATTGGTATTTGCTAAGTGTCCTGATATCACATCCTTTATAATCAATTCCAGCCTTTTCCCTCCTGCTTTTGTTCAGACAATCAGTCTTTAATTCCCAGTTTCACGCCCCTCCCCCTTCTCTTTGTTACATAGTGGAATTACATTTGTCACCCTCCAATCTATTGGGACTGTTCCAGATTCTACAGAATTTTGGAAAATGAGAACTAAAGTCATCCATTATTTCTGTGGCACCTCCTTCAGTACCCTAGGATATAGAATTATCAGACTGTAGGAATTAATCAGCTTCTGGATCAGTGGTGCTGGAAGAGCACAGCAGTTCAGGCAGCATCCAACGAGCAGCGAAATCGACGTTTCGGGCAAAAGCCCTTCATCAGGATGAAGGGCTTTTGCCCGAAACGTCGATTTCGCTGCTCGTTGGATGCTGCCTGAACTGCTGTGCTCTTCCAGCACCAATGATCCAGAATCTGGTTTCCAGCATCTGCAGTCATTGTTTTAACCTCATGGAATTAATCAGCTGTCAATCCCAGTAATTTCTCCAGCACTTTTGCTTAGAATTGATACAAACTTCTTCCTCACCAACAGATATTTGCTCACAAGCATTCCTAGGAAGTTACTTGTGTTCATTTCTTCTATGTAAAACATACCTTCTGAGGAAAGGTTCAGCACTTTGGGCTGTGCTACCCATGACAGTTTTTGAAGAATGAGCCATAAAAGATCCTGAGCGGACTTAACAGAGTAGACTCTCCGAAGGTGTCTCCCTTGTGGAGAGTCCAGGGACAGGTTTTAAAATGAGGGTGTCATATTTTAAAAGGAGATAGGAGAATGCTCTCTGTCAGAGGGTTGATAGCTTGTGGAATCCTGTTTCTCAGAGGGCAGTGGATTATTGAATATATCCAAGACAGAGCTTTTGATTTTTTTAGATTAGATTCCCTACAGTGTGGGAACAGGTCCTTCGGACCAACAAGTCCACACTGACCCTCCGGAGAGTAACCCACCCAGAGCCAATTCCCTCTGACAAATGCACCTTACACTACGGGCAATTTAGCATGGCATATTCCCCTGAATGGCACATCTTTGGACTGTGGAAGGAAACCGGAGCACCCGGAGGAAACCCACGCAGACACGGGGAGAATGTGCAAACTCCACACAGACAGTTGCCCGAGGCCGGAATTGAACCTTGCTCCCTGGCGCTGTGAGGCAGCAGTGCTAACCACTGTGCACCATGCCACTCCTGTACTGAAAGATTTTTGAAATTTTAATCAGCAAGGAATTCAAAGACTCTGGGAGGTAGACAGTGAAGTGGGGCTCAGAGCACTACTTGATCACAAGACGATCTAACTGGAATGGCAGAATAGGCTAGAGATGCTGAATGATGCACTGCTGCTGTTAATTTTTGTGAGTGGCAATTGCAGCAACTGAAGACATGACCATCAATGATTAAGAGGTCAGAATTAAGGGAGCGCAGAGATCTAGGAGGGTTGTGATGCTCGAGACAATTGGAGAGTCTGTAGAGAATTGGAAGGGTGGTTGGAATGTTATGATGATATTGGAAAGAGAAGCCGAAGTAGTCATGGCTGATTTGGGGCAGCTCGATGGCTCAGTGGTTAGCTCTGCTGCCTCACGGTGCCTCATTACCTGCCTCATGGTGCCTGGGTTCAATTCCACCCTTGGGCATCCGTCAGTGTGGAGTTTGCACAATGTGCCTGTATCTGTGCAGGTTTCCTCCGGGTGCGCCAGTTCCCTCCATGGTCCAAAGATGTGCGAGTTAGGTGGATTGACAATTCTAAATTGCTCATAGTGTGCAGGGATATGCAGACTAGGTGGATATGCAGGGTTACAGCGATAGGGTGGGGGGTGTGTTGTCGGTGGGATACTCTTTGGAGGGTCGTGTGGCCAAAGGACCTGCTTCCACACTGCAGGGATTCTATGATCTGATCATCCCTATTGCTGCTTTCCTGCCTTCTCCCCATGACTGAGAGAAAGTGAGGACTGCAGGAGAGTCAGAGTGGAAATGTGTGGTGCTGGAAAAGCACAGTGGGTCTGGCAGCATTCGAGGAGCAGGAGAATCAACGTTTCGGGCATAAGCCCTTCATCAAACAGAAGGCCTGAAGCGTTGACTGTCCTGCTCCTCAGATGCTGCCTGACCCACTGTCCTTTTTAGCGCCAAACTTTTTGACTTGTCCCTAAGACCCTTGATTCCTTTCCTGATTAAAATTCTGTTGGCGTCAGTCTTGAATGACTCAGCCTCGACAGAATTTCACACATTCATTACCTGCTGAGAAAAGAAATTCCTCCTCATCTCTATCTTAAATGGATGACTCCTTATTCTAAGACTGTGCTCTGTGTCCTAGTTTCTCCTACAAGGGGTAATGAGCTCTGCAAGTCTCCTCTGTTAAGTCCCCTCAGAGCAGAATGTTTCAGTAAGGTCACCTCTCATTCTTCCAAGTTCCAATGAGTACAGACCCAACCTACTCAACCTCTCCTCATAAGACCATCCCTCCATATCTGGTATCAGCCTAGGGAACCCTTCTCTGGACTGCCTCCAATGCAAATACATCTTTCCTTAGATAAGGAGCCCATAACTATTCTCAGTATTCCAGTTCTGGTATCATTAGTGCCTTGTGCAGTTCTAGCATGACTTCTCTATTTTAACACACTATTCCCTTTGAAGGAATAGCCAGTAGTCCACTTATTTTTTTTCTAGTTTGGCTAACAAATGCAAGTATCCCTGTAGTTTCTTGGCTACCTTATTTACCGGTCCAGTCACATTCAGGAATCTGTAGACATGAACCTCCAGGTCTTGACATTTATGTACACCTTTCAGTGTACTCCCATTTATTGCCTACTCCTTTGCCTCACTTTCCTCTCCAAAAGCATTTCCTCACGCTTTTCGAAATTGCACTCCATTTGACACGATTCCACTGCCTGTTTGGTCCATTGAAGTCTTCCTTAAGTCTTCAGCTTTTATTTTTCCTCATTGTCAACCACATGGGCAATTTTACTATCATCTGCAATCTCCTTAATTCAAGTTCAAATCATTGATATGAACCACAAAAAGCAAGACATTAAGCCTGCGGATCACCACTGGGAAAGAATCTTTCAATCACGAGTCACTTCCCTTTGTTTCCTGCAACTCCAACACGGCAGTAATATTTCATCAACTTCATCCAGCTACCTCGGCCTTAAAATATTTAAAGATTTTGCATCCACTGCCTTTTGAAGAAGGAAATTCCAAAAACTCTCTCAGTCCAACGATAAACAAAATTCCTCGTCTCTATTTTAAATGAATGTCATCTTATTCTTATACTTTGACCCCTAGTTTTAGATTCTTCCACAAGAGGAAACTTCCTTTATCTATCCAGCTGGTGCAAATCCCCTCAGGATCCTATGGCCTCAATTAAGTTACCTCTGAGACTCTTCTAAGACACGGACCTATCCTTTCCTCATTAAGGAATCCACTCATTCCAGGTGTGAGTCTAGTAAACCTTCTCTGAGCTGTTTCCAATTTATGAACATGCTTCCATAAGTGCAGTAGGTAAGAGTCGATTTTGCTGCTCCTCGGATGCTGCCTGAACTGCTGTGCTTTTCCAGCATCACTCTAATCTAGAATCCATAACTACAGTGACCAGTCCTGTACACAGCTCTCCAGATGTGCTGTCACCAATGCCCTTTATAACTGAAACATAATCTCCCTCCTATAGTGTTCAGTTTGCAATAAGCCATAATATTATACTTGCTGTCTTGATTACTTGCTGTACCTGTGTACTCATCATGTAGTAGGATACCTAAATCCTTCTGTACCAGTTGTTTCAAAATGAAGAGTCAACGTTTTGCTCAGAATTTGCTCCAGTAGTTGGTCTAATGCAGAGGTCAGACTGATTGGTCTGCAGTTACTCAGTTCAATCCTTCCTCTCTTTTTAAAAAACAGTGCGTCATAACCAGTTCTTCACCATCATACCAGTCGCCGCTCAGAATTGGAAAATGATGCTCAGAGCCTCTGGTAATACTTCCCTTGCCTTCCTTAATAGCCTGGGCTACATTTCAGAGACCAAAACGGACATTGCTGGAAAAGCTCAGGAGGCCTGGCAGCATCTGTGAAGAGAAACCAAAGTTAACATTTCTGGTCACCTAAAGGTTCTGAGGAAGGGTCACTGGAGCCGAAAAGTTAACTTTGATTTCACTTCACAGATGCTGCCAGGCCAGCCAGCAACTTCTGTCTTTGTTTCCAAAATTTACAGCATCCGGAGTTCTTTCGGGTAGGTTACATTTCATCCGAGCCTGGGGGATTTATTCCTTTTCAAACCTGGCGAACCCCTTTGTAAATAGCACTGTTAAAGTGCCTTCCCAACACCATGTAGACTACGGTGGTTCAAGCAGGCTGCTCACAATCACCACCTCCTGGACAAATAGGGATAGGCAATAAATGCTGGATACCCGCTTCCCACAAAAGACCTTTAAAATGTGTTCTCTCGCTATGTTAATTTCATATTCCTCCTTCCTGATTTCAAAGGCTTTACCATCGTAAAACCATGTGAAAAATATTCATTAATAACCGTATCTATATGCTCTGCCTTCACATTAGTAAGAGCTGAAAATGTGTTGCTGGTCAAAGCACAGCAGGTCAGGCAGCATCCAAGGAACAGGAAATTCGACATTTCGGGCCAGAGCCCTTCATCAGGAATCCTGATGAAGGGCTCTGGCCCGAAACGTTGAATTTCCTGCTCCTTGGATGCTGCCTGACCTGCTGTGCTTTGACCAGCAACACATTTTCAGCTCTGATCTCCAGCATCTGCAGACCTCACTTTTTACTCTTCACATTAGTAACCTTTGTTACCTATTAAAAATATCCTTGCTAATTCCATGGTTGAAGTTGCCAATACAAGTCACAGTGAGATAGCTTTCTGCATTGCCTCAATCTTACAGACAACTCACAGGGGCCCCTGGCACGAACCTGTTAGATGAGAGGATGGAGGGGACATGGGAGAGGCCTTTAAGAAGATGATCATCAGTCGAGAAATGAAGCTGGAGTATGGGGTGCAGACAGGGGAAGTAGCAGTAGCAGTATTGTGGGGGTGGAGGGGGTGGGGTGGTGGAGTGTGTGTGGATAGGGCTGGAGTTCACCCTGGGAAAGTATGAAGTGATTTAAATTTTAATGCAGATTAAAGGGTTAACGGCAGGATTCTTGGCCATGTGGAGAACAGAGGGACCTCAAAGTTGCCACCCAAGTTGATGTGGCTGTTAAGAAGGCATATGGTGTGTTGGCTTTCATTATCAGGGGAGATTATGCTGCAGCTCTATAAAGCCCTGGTTAGACCACACTGAAAATATTGTGTTCAGTTCTTGTCGTCTCATTATAGGAAGGATGCAGATGCTTTAGAGAAGGTGCAGAGGAGATTTACCAGGATGCTGCCTGGACTGGAGGGCATGTCTTAGAAGAAAGGTTGAGAGAGCTAGGGCTTTCTTATTGGAATGAAGAAGGATGAGAGGTGACTTGATGGAGGTGTACAAGATGATGAGAGGCCTAGATATTGGATAACCAGAGACTTTTCCACAGGGCAAAAATGTCTATCACGAGGGGTAAAAAATTTTTAAGGTGATTGGAGGAAGGTTTAAGGGAGATGTCAGAGAGAGGTTCTTTACACAGAGAGTGGTGGGTATATGGAATGCACTGCCAGCGGTGATACTAGAGTCAGATACATTAGGGACATTCAAGGGTCTCTTGGATAGGCACATGGATGATAGTAAAATGAAGGGTATTAGGTTAGATTGATCTTAGAATGGATAAAAGGTCAGCACAACATCAAGGGCTGAAGGGCCGGTACTGTGCTGTCCTGTTCTTTGTTCTGTGTTTGATGACCTATCATTCTCTCATTGTTTTACCTGTCAGTTATGTTATATTGGCCTGGTTTTCACCCATCCCAATGAAGTTAGCCCCTTCCAAATTGGATGTTTGACTCTGACTGTTCCTTGCTGTTTTCTGAGGCTTCATTGTGTGATGATCACTCTGACCCAATTTGACCTCCACAAACTCTTGATCTACTTGGTCCACCAGATCTCACAATCGATCCAGCAATTATTCCTCCAGCTAGCGAGGAAACTTTGTGGGTCTGGGGGGAGCCCACAAAGAAGGATTTCAAAAAAGGTGCCATATAAAAGCTCATTAAGAGTTCATGGTGTTGGAAGTGATACATTAGCGAGAATTGAGCACTGGCTAACCAACAGTGAGTCATGATAAATGGATCATTTTCATGTTGAGAAAAAAATTAACTCTTGAGTGTCACAGGCATCAGTGCTGGGGCCATAATTATTTACAAGCCATATCAATGACTTTGAAGAGATGCCATATAGCAATCCAATTTGCCACTTGTCCAAAGATACTGCAGGTGGGAAAGTAAGTTGTGAAGAGGTTACAAAGAGAATTATTGTCACATGTACTCAATGAGTTCAGTGAAGAGGTTTATACATCGTCAATTACAATGGAGAGACGGTGGGGTAGTTGTTGTTCAGGGGTCCATGATGATGTCCTGGGAATATGGATTCAGGTTCCATCACAGCAGTAGGTTGTATTTAGATTAGATTAGATTCCCTACAGTGTGGAAACAGGCCCTTCGGCCCAACAAATCCACACCGACCCTCCGAAGAGTGACCACCCAGATCCATTTCCCTCTGACTAATGCACCTAACACTATGGGCAATTTAGCCTGGCCAATTCACCTGACCTGCACATCATAGAACATAGAAAAATGCAGCACAGTACAGGCCCTTCGGCCCTCGATGTTGCGCCGATCCAAGCCCACCTAACCTCCACTAGCCCACTTTCCTCCATATGTCTATCCAATGCCCGTTTAAATGCCCATAAAGAGGGAGAGTCCACCACTGCTACTGGCAGGGCATTCCATGAACTCTACCCCTAACATCTGTCCTATACCTACCACCCTTTAATTTAAAGCTATGCGCCCTCATAATATCTGACTCCATACGTGGAAAAAGGTTCTCATGGTCAACCCTATCTAAACCCCTAATCATCTTGTACACCTCTATCAAATCTCCCCTAAACCTTCTTTTCTCCAATGAAAACAGCCCCAAGTGCCTCAGCCTTTCCTCATACGATCTTCCTACCATACCAGGCAACATCCTGGTAAACCTTCTCTGCACCCATTCCAGTGCCTCCACATCCTTCCTATAGTATGGCGACCAAAACTGCACACAATACTCCAGATGCGGCTGCACCAGAGTCTTATACAACTGCAACATGACCTCAGGACTCCGGAACTCAATTCCTCTACCAATAAAGCCCAGTACACCATATGCCTTCTTCACAGCACTATTTACCTGGGTGGCAACTTTCAGAGATCTGTGTACATGGACACCAAGATCCCTCTGCTCATCCACACTACCAAGTATCCGACCATTAACCCTGTACTCCATCTTCTTGTTACTCTTACCAAAGTGAATCACTTCACACTTAGCGACATCTTTGGATTGTGGGAGGAAACCGGAGGAAACCCACACAGAGAATGTGCAAACTCCACACAGACTGGAATTGAACCTGAGACCCTGGTGCTGTGAGGCAGCAGTGCTAACCACTGCCACCCTAAGTGTGCTACCCTGGATGCAGTGAATTATTTGGAAGCTAGTCTGCGATGGTGGCCATAAAACTGCCTTAGATTGTCTAAGCCCATCTCAGTCACTGATGCCCTTTGGGAGAGGGAATCATCTATCCAGCCTGCATGTGACTGCAGAGTTTGCTCTGAAAATGCCCTACAGTTCAAGGGCAATTAGTGATGGACAACAAATGCTGGCCTTGCCAGTGATACTCACTCTCCTGAAATAATTATTTTTTAAAACAGAAGATAATTTAAATCAGTGGGTGAAAATTTGGCAGATGGGAAATTTGTGATTGCTTTCTCTGGCAGGAAGAATGGATTAACAGAATTGGAGTTTGAGAGACTCCAGAATGTTGTGGTACAGAGAGATTTGAGTGCCATTGTACATAAATCTGGTGCAGTGGTAGTGTCCTCACCCCTGGACCAATTGACCTGGATTCAATTCCCACCTGCTCCAGGGGTGTGTAATAACATCGCTGAACAGGTTGATTAGAAAAATATAGGTATATGAATTGTAAGACAACAGTGTCTAGGTAGAGCAAGTCTTTAAGAAAGACAGTGCAAGGGGGGGTGGAGCTTTTGCCCGAAACATCGATTTTCCTGCACCTCGGATGCTGCTTGACCTACTGTGCTTTTCCAGCACCACTCTAATCTGGACTCTGATTTCCAACATCCGCAGTACCCACTTCTGCCTATAAAGGGAGTGAAGACTTGCTACAATGGCATAGGGCATTGATGAGACCATACCCTCCATAGAAGTTTGGTCTTTTTACCTAAGGAGAGGTGCACTTTCATTGGAGACAGATCAGAGATGGGTCCTGGGATGAAGGGCTTGTCTGATGAGGAAATGTTGGGGAAGGTGTTCAGAAAACTGGGAGGTGATTGCATTGAAAGATGCTCGACAGGATAGATGCCAGCAGGATGTTTTCATTTCATGGGGGATTCGACAACTGGGGAGAGGTGGAACGGGGAGCACTTTCAGAATAAGGGGGCTGCTATTGAATATTGAGGTGATGAAGAATTTCTTCAGGCAGTTATGTGGACTTCTGATCCCAAGACAGCAATCAAGTCCAGGCCATAAAATATTCAAGGCTTCCTTGTCTTGAGGGGCCCAGACTAGAAAGTGGAGTTCAGATCTTGATCAGATCAGCCACAATGTTATCAAATATTGGAGCAGGTTCAGTCGGCCATATTTTTGATTCCTTATTCTTTCTTAGCAAGTGAAGTCACTACAATGACAACATTTGTCATCCATCCTTGGTTGCCTTTCATTGCCATTTCAGAGGGCAGTTGAGAGTCAATCACATTGCTGTTGGTGTGGAGTCATATGTAGGCCAGGCCGGGTAAGGATGACAGATTTCCTTCCCTAAAGGACTTTGGAAAAAATAACGAATTGGAGAGCAAGTGATGGTAGTCATCCATAGTCTAAGACTAGCTTTATAATACAGATTTTTCTGCATTGTATTCAAATTTTGCCATATGTCATGTTGGAATTTGGATCAATGTTCCCAGAAAGTTGTTTTGGGCCTCTGGATTATTAGTCCAGTGACCATAAGGTGTAGGAGCAGAGGTGACCATTCAGTCTGTCAAATCTACACGGCCATTCGATGAGATAATGGTTGATCTGATCATCCACTTTCTTGCTTTTTCTTCATAACCCTTGATTAAAAAATCTGTCTCTCTTAAACTTGAATTTAGTTAACGTCCCAGTCTTGACTGCCCTCAGGTGAAGAATCCGAAAGATTCACTACCGACAAAGAAATTCCTCCTCATCTCTGTCCATACTGAGCAACTCCTTACTCTGACATTAGACCTCTGTTGGTTAACAGTGATCCCTCGTTCCCAATTTTTCTATAAGAGGAAGCATCCTCTCCACTTCTGTCTGGTCAGGACCCCTCAGGATCTTGTATGTTTCAATCAAGTCCCCTCTTAATCTTCTAAATTCCACACAAGCAAAACCTATCCAACCTTTCTACATCAAACAATCCTCTAATTTCAGTTTGGATTGTTAAACCTCCTCTGAGCTGCCTGCAACACATTAACATCCTTCCTTAAATAAGGAGACCAGTACTCTAGATGTAGTCTCACCAGTGCCCTGTATAACTGAAGCATAACCTGCCTGCTGTTACATTCAATTTGCCTCTCAATAGACCTTCATATCCTATAGGTTTCCTGACTGCTTGCTGTACCTGCATGCTATAATTCGGCAGTCGGGCATATAGATCCTCCTGTATCCGAGCTCACCGTGCAGATCAAATGCATTTTTATTTTTCCTGTGAAGGACGACCGTTTCTCAAATTGTGTTACATTTGCTCCAATTTGGCCCGCTGAACCTACCTATATATTTTTTGTAACCTCCGTACATCCTCCTCATGATTTATTTTCTTCCCTATCTTCGTGTCACAGCAAAGTTAACTGTGTATCTTCACTAAATTAATATAGATTGGAAAGAGATGAGGCCCTGACATCAATCCCCATGGTGCTGCATTTGTGAAGTCTCACCAGCTTGAAAAAGACCCATATATTCCTACACTGTTTCCCATTAGTTTGCCAATCTTCTATCCATGCCAATAAGCTACCTCCTACACCTGGAGGTGTTATTTTCCACACTAACCTTTAATGTGCCCTTAATGAAATGCCTTCTGGAAACCCAAGTGCGATTTTAACCAAGTGTGTTCTGTCTTCACCTTCTCTCTCCTCTTCTACAATGTATCCTGAAACACTACTCCCACCCCAGCTCCCCTTTTCCCTCCCATAGCTTTTGTAAAAGCTTCCTATCTTGGAACACTAAGTTTCCTGTTCTTTCCATTTTTAAGTTGTGCTTCCATTCTTGCCATTAGATTCTAATCTCACATGGCTATTTGTGCCTGTTGTCCTCTCATCTTATTCACTTTATTTGTGTGTTTACACAAAGATATTCTAAACATACAAAGAATAAAGAAAATTTACAGCCCAGGAACAGGCCCTACGGCCCTCTAAGCCTGAGCCGATTCAAATGTACTGTCTAAAACTGTCGGTCAATTCCTAAGCATCTGTATCCCTCTGCTCCCCACCTACTCATGCATCTGTCCAGAGGCACCTTAAATAAACCTACAGTGCCTGCTTCTACTACCTCTGCTGGCAACATGTTCCAGGCACCCACCACCCTCTGTGTGAAGTACTTACCGCATGTATCTCCCTTAAACTTTTCACCTCTCACTTTGAAAGCATGACCTCTGGTTATTGAATCCTTCACCCTGGGGAAAAGCTTGTCTTTATCCACCCTGTCTATACCCTTCACGATTTTGGAAACCTTCATCAGGACCCCCTCAATCTCCTTTTTTCTAATGAAAATCAACCTAACCTACTCAACCTCTCTTCATAGCTAGCACCTTCCATACCAGGCAACATCCTCGTAAACCTTCTCTGCACCCTCTCCAAAGCATCCATATCCTTTTGGTAATGTGGCACCAGAACTGTACACAGTATTCTAAATATGACCGAAACAAAGTCTTGTACAATTTTAACATGGCTTGCCAGCTCTTATACTCAATACCCCGTCCAATGAAGGCAAGCATACTATATGCCTTTTTGAACACTCTATTCACCTGTGCAGCAACCTTCAAGGTACAATGGACCTGCACTCCCAGAGCTCTCTGCCCATCAACTTTTCCCAAGGCTCTTCCGTTCATTGTATAATTCACTCTAGAATTGGTCTTGCCTAAATGTATCACCTCACATTTGTCTGGATTGAAAGCCATCTGCCACTTTTTTGCCCAGCTCTTTATTCTATCTGTATCCTCCTGTATTCTCTGACAGTCCCTTATGCTTTCTGCCACTCCACCAATCTTTGTGTCATCTACATGTCAGTGTATTGCTCATAGTCCTCCTTATTCTGCTCCTGTGTAATGTGGAAGTACCTTGTTCTCTAATAAGACTAATGCTGTCACTGCTTGATGCATCTTATTCCTCTTTTTCACTGCTATAGACCAGTGTGCCTCTCCTCCCAATTATGTTTAACCCCTGCCCAACCTCTCTCTTTTATCTCGGGTTGAGTGGGGTGATGGACTTTTGCAACTTTCTGCCCAGTAGAGCTGTAAATACTCCCAACTTTGAGCATATTTGAGATGGAGATTTACAGAATTTTGTGTAGAAGTGTTTGTTTTTTATTGGCATGTGTTTTGTCGCTGGCACAGCCAATATTTGTCACCATCACTCACTGGCCTTGAACCAAAAGGTTTGCCCAAAAGGCAATTAAAAGACAACCACATTATTGTGGGTCTGGAATCACATAGAGGTCAGACCAGGTTAGGACAGCAGATTTATACCTAACTTATACTCTCTTCCACCCTCTTCCATCAGGCAGTGAACAGATTCAAGAATGGCTTCCTCCCCACTGTTATCAGACTTTTGAACGGATGTGTCACGTGTTAATTCTGACTTCACTCTCTGCAACTTTTCTGCAGCTGTAACATGATATCTTGCACTCTGTTCCACTACCCTGATGCACTTTGGATGGTACAATCTGCCTGTAGAGTACGCAAAACAACACTTTTCACTGGATCTGGGTACATGTGACAACAGTCCATCAATACATCCGATTTCCTTCTCTAAAGGGCACTAGTGAACCCAAAGAGATTTTATAACATAGACAATTGTTTCTTGGTCGCCATTACTAAGATTAATTTGGTATTATGGATTTTAATTTATTATATTTAAATCCCATTAGCCTTGGTCATTAATATATATCGGGAATATCAAGAGTCCTTAAGCTGAACCCTGCAGAGCTCCACTTGAAAACCTCCTAAACCCAAAAAACATCCCCCGATGTTTGGTCACTGTGCTTATTCCATATCCATTTTGCTACTATCCCTTTTAATCGGCAAGCTCTCAGTTTGTCCACAGATCTTTCATCTAATGTCTTTTTGAAGTCCATGTTCATTACATCAAAAAGTGTTGATGTATGTGTTATCTCATCAAAACTTTCAGCATTTTATCTTAACATGATTTGCCCCTCAACTCATCTATGAACTTAATAATACATCCCACAGAAAGATAACAACAACAACTTGCATTTTTATGAAAGCTTTGACATGGTACAAGATCTTGAGTTGACTTGTAAGAATCTTATCAGATAAACTCAAACTGAAGACACAAGGAGTTTGCAGATGGGTGTGGATAGGTTGAGTGAGTGAGCAGAAAATCTGGCAGATGGAGCATAATGTGGGAAAATGTGGAGCTGTTCCCTGTGGCTGGGAGAATGAAAATGCAGGGGATTACTTAAATGGAGAGTGATGACAGAATTTGGAGGGATCTAGATGTTCCAGTGTGTGAATCACAAAAAGTATGTGGATACTAGACATTATCAAGATGATTAATGGGACGTTATCCTTCATTATGTGAGGAACTAAACAAAGTATTAAGGATGTTCTGTGTCAGTTATACAGGGCATTGGTGAGACCCCAATTTCAATACTGGGTGCTGTTTAGGTCTCCTTATTTAAGAAAGGATTTAAGTACATTTGAGATGACTCAACAGAGATTTAGATTGGAACCTGGAGTGACTGGGTTGTGTTATGAGAAAAGGTTGGACAGACTAGGCTTGTTTCCACTGGAGTTTAGGTGATCAAGGGGTGATTTGTTTGCAGTGTATGAGATCCTGAATGGGCTTGACAAGGTCGATGTGGAAAGGGTGTTTGCTTTCGTGGGTCAGTTCCAAACTAGGGAGCACTGTTTTAGGACAACGGGTCAGTTTTCAGAACAGAGATGAGGGATTTTTTTTTTCTTCTTGAGAGTTGTTCGACTTTGGAACTCTGTGCCTCAGAGAGTGGCAGTGTTATTGAATATTTTGAAGACCACAATGGATGGATTCTTGTTCAGTTGGGGAATGGAGTGTTAGTTAGGTTCAGTACAGAAACAAACACAATCTTTACTGAACAGTGAAGCACTCAAGGGACCGAAAGGTCTCCTGCTTCTAGTTTGTATGTTTGCATAAGCTGTGTGAGGTAATATTTAAACGACTGAGCAAAAACATCAACTGCCCAAAATTAGACGGCGTAGGTTAAGGTGAGAGTAGAGAGATTTAAAAGGGACCTGAGGGGCAACCTTTGCACACAGAAGGTAGTGCGTACATGGACAGAGCTGCCAGAGGAAATGGTGGAGGCAGGTACAATTACAACATTAAAAGACAAAAATCACACAACACCAGGTTATAGTCCAACAGGTTTAATTGGAAGCACAGTAGTGTGCTTCCAATTAAGCCTGTTGGACTATAACCTGGTGTTGTGTGATTTTAAACTTTGTCCACCACAGTCCAACACCGGCATCTCCAAATCATAACATTAAAAGACATCTGGGTGGGTATATGAAGAGGAAGGGTTAGGAGGAATGTAGACCAAATGTTGATAAATGATACTAGGTCAGATTGGGATGGCTGGTTCACAAGGACAAGTTGATCTGAAGGGTTTGTTTCTGTGTTGCACAACTCTGACCATGACTCTGTGATGAAGAGAAGAAGAATTTCAAAGAATTTCTTACAGGAAGTGAAGGAGAGAGTTTCAAGGGCTTGGGAAGTAGGCAGCTGGAGCTGGGATCACAGCTATTGCAGCAGCTGAAATGGGAGTGAGCGGGAGATCAGAACTGGCAGAGTGCAAATATCTCAGAGAGCTCCGTGGTTGGTGGAGAATTCAACGATCAGAAGGTGGCGCGTGAACACAAGGGTGAGAGGTTTTGTATGGTGGCAATTGGGAGCCAGTGCAGCTCAGCAAGCACAGTAATGTTGACCGTAGTGCAACAGGAGCAGAGACCTGGGTGGCTTGATGCTTGAGGACTGTGAGAAGTGAGAAACGATTGGAAAAGTCAAAATTTGGGGGAGTATCTCGGCAGCAAAGGAGCAGATATGGAGGTGAAAAAACTGATCCATTAAGGGGACATACAATTTCCAATTATCATAAAATTCCTACAGTATGGAAAGAGGTCATTTTGCTCATTCAATCTGAACTGACTCCAAAGAGTATCCGACCTCCTCTATCCCCATAACCTTGCATTTCTCATGGCTAATCCACATAACCTACACATTCCAGGATATTACAGGGCAATTTAGCATAGCCAATCCACCTAACCTGCACACCTTTGCACTGTGGGAGGAAACATACATAGACAAGTACAAACTCCACAAAGACATCACCTGATGGTGGACTCACACTGGTACTGTGAGACAGCAGTGCTAACCACTGAGCCACCATGTCTCCCCCTCAAATAATGAGGCAGATATGTAGTGAGGAGCTCATCTCTGTCAAATAGGCCGCTAGGTACATAGATAGACTGGTTCCACTGCCCACAATGGCTGCAGTAGGCTGTGGAGGGTGAAGCTGATGACCAGGAAATAAAGAGCTGAAAATGCCTTGCTGGAAAAGCGCAGCAGGTCAGGCAGCATCCAAGGAGCAGGAGAATTGACGTTTCGGGCATGAGCCCTTCTTCAGGAATTCCTGAAGAAGGGCTCATGCCCGAAACATCGATTCTCCTGCTCCTTGGATGCTGCCTGACCTGCTGCGCTTTTCCAGCAAGGCATTTTCAGCTCTGAACTCCAGCATCTGCAGTCCTCACTTTCTCCGACCAGGAAATAAAGTCAGAAAGGGACTGAAGACTTAGCTCTTCCTAGTAGTTAGCAAGAGGAAGTATCTAATCCATCCACAGAGAATGCCGGAGAACTCTCCACAGATACCTGCTGAATTTCTCCAGCAGTTACCACTGTTTGTTCAGATCTCTGACATCCAAGTGTGGCTTGCTTTTCTCGACTCACCTCGTTCTAGGAGTCAAGTGAGTGATGGGACAGCTTCAAGGCAGTTTAGATGTGAGGAGGATGGATGGGTGAGGTGACCAGGGTGTCGTTGGTGTGCTTGTGAAAAATGGCAGTGTGTTTTTCACGCCACAGCGGGAGTAATCGTTGACCTCATACAGGTCACTGAAGGGAGATCTCAATGAGCTAATTACAGTGACTGAAACGAGAAGGCCACAACATGACGTGTGCTAATTGCCTGCCCCGACAACAGTGCTTCAGCAAACCTGGCTGTGGAATGGAGAGGGGATGGGGGCATTCATTCGAGAGCTCAGAGAACAATGCTCTGTCACCCTGTTCCCAGTGCTGAGCATTCCAGTCGTTCAGATATCACCCGACCCTGGCAGCCTGCAATTCGTGCAGCTGATCGCCATGGAGATGCCTTGGCTGCCAGGTAACCGTCCATTATTTTGTTCACGTTTTTTTTTGTATCAAATCACTTGATTGTCAAAGCAAAGAGAAAGAGGGTGAGGGAATGATGCAGTTCAGAAGGAGGTTCGCAAACCATCAAAATGATGAGAGTTAGGAGCAGACGTAAGCCGTTCTGCCCATCAAATCTGCTCAGCTGTTCAATGAGATTGTGGCAGACCTGACAATCTTCAACCCCACTTACCTTTGTTTTCCCTATAACCCACCCAGGCCCACTTCGCTCTGACTAATGCGCCTATCGCTATGGGGCAATTTGGCACGGCCCATTCACCCTAACCTGCACACCTTTGGACGGTGGGAGGGAAATGGAGCACCTGCAGGAAACCCACGCAGACATGGAGAGAATAGGAATCTAATCTAATCTAATCTAAAAAAACCCTGATTCGCTTACTGATTAGAAATCTGTTTCTCTCAGCTTGACAGCCATTTGCGGTGAAGAATCACTCCCCTCTGAGGGAAGAAATTCCTCCTCATCTCTGCCTTAAGTGGGCGACCACATCTTCTGAGATAATGCACTCTGGTCCTACTCTCTCCCTCAAAGGGAAACAACCTCTCCACATCTACATTGTCAAGTTCCATCAGAATCTTTCAATAAGGTCACCTCTCATTCTTGTGAAGTGCATAGAGCACACGCCCAACCTACTCAATCTCTCCTCGTAAGACACTCCCTCCAAACCTGGGATTAGCCAAGTGGACATTGCCAGTCTATCTTCCTTTAGATAAAGGGCCCCAAAGCTCTTATAGCATACAGGTATGGTTCTAGTAAAACCTCAGTAATGTTTTATAGTCCATTGCCATTGAAATTAGGACAACATTCCACTTGCCTGTCCTATTACCCACTGAATTTGGATGCTTTTTTTGTATTTAGAACATAGAACAGTACAGCACAGAACAGGCCCTTCAGCCCACGATGTTGTGCCGACCACTGATCCTCCTGTATGCACCCTCAAATTTCTTGGACAAGGACTCCCTAAACCTTCTGTCCTGCAGCTTTCTGCAGTCTTGCTCCCTTCAGCTAATACTTAGCTCCTCTATTCTTCCAACTAAAGTGCATAATCTCACATTTCCCCACATTCTATTCCATCTGCTAAGTTTCATCATTCCTTTAGTCTGTGTGTTTCCCCTTGCGGACTCTGTTTCATCCTCACACTTGTTTCCCCACATATTTTTCTGTCATCTTCAAACTTGCCGATTGTATGTTCACTTTCCACCTCCAAACCTTTGGCACTAGTATCAACTGAGTCCCAAGTGCCCACTCCCTGTTCCCCTTAACGCTGCACAGTTTTACCTTTCACGTATAATGTCCGAAGAGTGGAGCATCACAAGAGACAGACAAACAGGGAGCAGAAAGTACAGAGCCAAAATGAGAGAAAGGGAGACGTCAGAATGAGAGACAAGAGGAAGAGAGAAAGAAGCGAAGACTGAGCTGAATATAAGAGGAATCAGTGGGGGAGAATTAGATTGAAAAGGAGACGGCTGTGAAACACTGATTGGTGTGACATTTTGGAATCAGTATTGGAAGTTGGTGCACTACACGCTGAGTTCTAATAAGTTCTACTTCCCTCTAACTAAATCGTCAGATGCAAGAAAAGTGAACTCATTGCAAACTCCAGCATTGCCATTATTCCTCGTAGAGCTTCATTCTAACTGTGACTGCAGACGTGGATGATTCAATTTGATCTTTCTTTCCTCTCCATAGTTGAGGCGCAACTCCTTCCCTTTCTTTTCCCACTCCCTTCTGTATCTGGAAGGCCCACTGCCAGGCCTCTTCAGCTTGGTGTGTGTGTGTGTGTGTGTGTGTGTGTTTGCGCGCGCCGAGGCCTAGAGTTTAAGAGCAGGGAGGTGATGATGGAACTATATAAAACTTTGGTTAGGCCACAGCTGGACTTGAGAGTGTGGTGCTGGAAGAGCACAGCAGGTCAGGCAGCAGGAAAATTGACGTTTCAGGCAAAAGCCCTTCATCGGGACGTCAAATCTCCTGCTCCTTGGATGCTGCCTGACCTGCTGTGATTTCCCAGCACCACACTCTCGACTCTGATCTCCAGCATCTGCAATCCTCACTTTTGCAGAGCTGGTGTCGCTATGGGCAGTTCTGGAATCCATGATATAGGAGGGTGTGATATCGCTGGAGAGGGTGCAGAGGAGATTTACCAGGATAGTGCCTGGGCTGGAGAGTTTCATTATGAGGAGAGATTGGACAGACTGGAGTTGTTTTCCATGGAGCAGAGGAGATTGGGAGGGGACATGATTGAGGTGTAGAAAATTATGAGGGGAATAGACAAGGTAGACAGGAAGGAACCTTTTGCTTTGATGGAGAGATCAATGACGAGGGTCATATATTTAACGTAAGGAACATGAGGTTTTGTGAAAATGTGAGGAAGAACATTTCCACCCAGGTGGTGGTGGGAATCTGGATCTCATTGCCTGTCAGGGTAGGAGAGACAGAACCCCTCATCACATTAAACAAGCATTTAGATGTGAATTTATGATGCCAAGGCATACAAGGTTATGGACCAAGTGCTGAGAAATGGGATTAGAATAGGCAGGTGGCTGTTTCTGATTGGTACAGATGCAATGGGCCAAAGGCCATTGGCCTGTGCTATAGATCTCCATGACTGACACCCTAGTGCTGACACCCTAGTGCTGTACTTGCAGAAAACAGATTTTTATCAGATCTCTCAATCTTACCACTTTAAATCTGCTCAAGGCAAAGAGCAAAATCCCCCTACTTTGGGGACCAGAAGGCTAATTGATTTAACAGTTAATCTGAAAGCCAGCCTGTCTGAGAATGCGTGTCTCAGTAATTCACGGAGACTGGTGGCTAAATCATTGGGAGCCACTCGCTGGAGTGGTCTGTGAATCAATTTAACTCAGTGGGACAAGTTGTGACCAAAACAATCACAGATCAAGTAAATGGGAAAATACAGAAAGATAAAGAAGAGGAAGGGGGAGAGAGAGAGAAAGAGAGAGAGAGAGATAGATAGATACAGACAGCCTGGAGCCATACTGTGACAAATGGTAAAAATAATCATTCTAAGAAGCATCAAACTGAATGAGCCCAGGGGACTCTAATGAGTGGCCTTTCAAAACCTCGTCAATATTTAACATCTTGCAATGAGGAGCGCCTGAGGTGGTTGACCAGGTTAGAATGCACATAAAGCAAACAGTGCTCAAAGAATCCCTCAAACTGACAGATGTCCCTCAAGGCAAGAGAATATAAAATTAAACAACGGAAGATGTTTTTCTGCTTTACTTATGGTGTTTATGGGAGGCCATGAGGGAGATAAAATGAAAGGAATTGTCTGTCACAGAGACAACAGGATGTTAAATAATGCAGTTAATGTTCAGTAACATTCGTTCCCTATGGGACCAGCTTGTTCAGCTGCTGTTCAGTTTGGATGTTCCGCACACCCTTCTACACTCTTCAGTCTCATGTGACCAGCTTACATTTGTTTCATCATCACCATTGTCAACACTATAATCACCTTCAGCATCAATGCTACCACTGGAACCAGCAACATTACCTGTAAACATTACCACTGTAACCACAATCCCTGTGAACATTACCACTGTAACCAGCAACACCACAATCCCTATAAACATTATCACTGTAATCACCAAAGTCACAATCACCGTCAACGTAACACTACCAATGTAGCTACTACCACCACCACAATCGCCACAACATCAACATACCACTATAACCACCACCACCACAAACACCATCAATATACCACTGTAACCATCACCACTATGATAAACATCAACGTACAACTATAACTATCACCACATGATCAATATCAACATACCAGTGCAACCATCACTACCATGATCTCTGTCAACATCAACTCTACCACCTTAGCCATCACCACGGCAACATCATCACTGCTGCAATCACTATCACCACAACCAGTACCAACACCACAATCATCGCCACCACTGCAACCATCATTACCAGCACTGCAACCACCATCACCAGCAATGTAGCAGTCATTAACATGGCAACCGTCATCACCACCATGAGTACAGCTACAACACTGGCATCTACCCAACCATGTGGAAAAAGCTGGACAATGCAAATTAGTCTACTGCCATTTTTTTTAACCCCCCATGCTACCGCCTAACCGCGGTAGTGCTTAATTTTTCCCCAACACCCATGGTGTGTGGGTGCAGGTGTGAGACACAGTGAGAGACACAAGGTGCACAAATCTTTATTCAATTTCCACCACCAGGAAGAAAGGAAACACCCGAGTGGCCTGTGACAAGCAGTGCCCTTCACATCAAAGGGCAATGCTGTGTGATCAAACAGTGAAGGGGAGGGCAGGGACTAAATCAAAATAGCGTTGGAGGGGGAGATGATGCACTCCACTCCCTGCGACGCCCACCTCTCCCTGAACAACTCCAGGGTGTTGGTGGACACCGTGTGCTCCTTCTCCAAGGACACCCGGGCCCTAACGTAACCGCGGAAGAGGGGCAGGCAGTCGGCCCTAACGACCCCCTCCACGACCCGCTGCCTGGACCTGTTTATGGCCAGTTTGGCCAGGCCCAGGAGCAGACCCACGAGGAGGTCTTCAGACCTGCCCTCCCTCCTCCGCACCGGGTGCCCGAAGATCAGGAGCATGGGACTGAAGTGCAACCAAAAGCAGAGGAGGAGGTTTTTCAGAAAATCAAAGAAGGAAGTGCAAACGCCCACACCCAATATACACATGGTCCACGGACTCCACAGCACCACAGAACAAGCAGTTGGGCTGGGAGTCCGTGAACACCGCAATCTGCGGTTGCAGGGGACTGCTGCATGCAGCACCCTCCACCCCAGATCCCCGAGAGAAAGAGGAGGACTCCCGCGTAGAGAGCCCTCCACTGGGGATCCCCACCTGGTGGCAAATGGGCACGCCAAGGCGTGTCCGGACGATGGATGAGGGAGAAGAGGTGGACGGTGTGCAGCAGCAGTCGATATAGGACACACCTTTTTACGTCCTTGAAAGGAACAAAATTCAAATTTCGGAGGCGGCTCAGGTTGTGGGGCACAGGCTCCCGCGGGAAGTACGGGACCTTGGGGCCAATGTGAAATTCCGTCCGGGCAGGGGTGAGCGCGGACGGGATCCCACCGCACACCTGAGCGTCCTCCAACTGGTGCACTACGTCGGGTCCGAGCACCGCCGTTTTAAGGCGTCGGATGCCGGTCGCCACGTACTGGACGTCTACCGCTGCCCTGCTCACTATGTCTTGCGGCAACGTCCAGCCCTTGCCCCCGGCACCCAGCACATCCCCGACCCTGGTCACCCTCGCTGCCACGGCCCTCCCCACCGACAGCCACTCGAACCCGCGAGCACGGAGGTGCGGATTCCTGAGCAACGGCTCCCTGACGACAGCCGCTACTCCTGCCGGAGGGTAGGCGCGACGCGATTCGACCATGTTCCAGACAGTGATCAGGTCCTGGTAAAAGACAGGCAGCACCTTGAGGGCGACCTCCAAACCGTCACGATCGACGAACATGAGCTGCGTGTCGTAGTTGAGGTTATGCACCTGGCGGAAAAAATACGTCGCCAGGGCGCACCACCTAGGAGGAGGCTCAACGTAAAGGTATCGCTGCAAGGTCTGAAGGCGGAAGGTCGCGACCTGGGTGCGGACGCACACCAGCGACTGACCGCCCTCCTCAATAGGGAGACTCCGAACCTGCGCAGCGACCCAGTGCATCTTTTTGTCCCAGAAGAAGTCGACCATCGTTCTCTGGATGTCAGCGACAAAGCCAGGAGGAGGGACCAAAGTGACCAGCCGGTACCACAGCATGGCGGCCACCAGCTGGTTTATGACCAGCACTTGGCTCGTGTAAGATAGCACTCAGAGCAGTCCTGTCCAGCGGCCTAGGCGAGCCGAGACTTTGGCCTCCAGCTCCTGCCAGTTGGCCGGCCAGGATTCCTCGGTCGGGCTGAGGTAGACCACCAGGTAGAGGAGATGGGGGGTACTCCAGCTGAACCCCCGTTACTCTTCCAGCAGAGAGTCCACCTGCCACGGACCCACCAGTAGCCCGGAACATTTGGCCCAGTTGATCCTGGCGGAAGACGCCGCCGAGTACACGGCCTGGCACTCGTGCATCCTCCCCAGGTCAGCCGGGTCGGTGAAAGTGAGGAGCACATCGTCGGCGTAGGCCGAAAGGACCACCCCTGTGCCCGCGCCGCACAGAACCAGCCCCGACAACCTCCTCCGCAAGAGGCGCAGGAAAGGCTCCACGCACAGGGAATACAGCTGGCCGGACAGGGGGCAGCCTTGACGCACTCCTCTCCCGAAGCGAAGGGGCGCCGTCAGGGACCCGTTAACTTTACTACTGCCATTCTTAGCAAATTGATAGAAAATGTCATTGGTCATGTGATTGAGCAGCACTTCCTCAGCAAGAACCTGATCACCAGTGCTCAGTTTGAGTTCTACCTGCTTCAGTCTCATTACAATCTTGATCTAATTGTGCACAGAAGAGCTGGCTACAAGAGATGACGTGATTCCCAAAGCTTGCTTACCTTCAAATCCATCTGCAGCTTCTCCCTGCTTTGTCACCTTGTATTTCCCCAACCAACCAACTCAGCTTCTTTCCAATTTTGGATCACCCACTATAATCACCTTCTCCCTCAATCCCATCACCTCATCTTTACTCCATATGCCTCAATCCTGTCTCCTCACCTCCCCATTTCCCTCGATCCCACTACTTCACCTTCTAACCCTCTCCCTCAATTCCACTACCTGACCTTTTCTCCATATCCCCCAATATTCCATTTTCCTCCCCATATATGGGTGATGACCTAATGGTGTTATTGCTAGACTATTAACCCAGAGATTCAGAAGTATTCTGGTGAACCAGGTTTGAATTCTGCAACAACAGATGATGGAATTGAAGTTTTTATAAAAACTCCATAAAATCTGGAATTAAGAATCTACTGATGACCATGAAATCATTGTCAATTGTTGGAAAAACCCATCTGGTTCACGAATGTCGTTCAGGGAAGGCAATTGACCATCTTCATCTGGGCTGGCCTACAAGTGACTCCAGAGCCAGTTGGTGCTAAACTGGGTCTGCGGCAGGTGGTGAGGAAACTAACAAGAGGGAAAGACATACTTGACCTCATTCTTACAAATCTGCCAGCTGTGGATGCATCTGTCCATGATCGTATCAGTAAGGGTGACCACTGCACTGTCTTTGTGGAGACCAACCCCTGCCTTCACATTGAGAACGACCTCTATTGTGTTGTGTGGCACCATCACTGTGCTAAATGGGACAGACTTCGAATAGATCTAGCAACTCCAGACTGAGTATCCATGAAGTGGGTCATCAACAGCAGCAGAAGTGTACTCCAGCACAATCTGTAACCTCAATACCCAGTATATCCTCACTCAAGCCATTGCCGTCAACCCTGGTTACATGGAGAATTCAGGAGGGCATGTCAGGAGCAGCACCAGGCATGCATGAAGATGAGGCTGCCCACGTGTTGAAGCCACCAAACTGAACTACTTGCATGCCAAACAGCAGAACCAGCAAGTGATAGACAGAGCTTGGCGATCCCACAACCAACGGGTCAGATCTAAGCTCTGCAGTCCTGTCATGTCCAGTCATGAGTGGTGGTGAACGATTAAACAACTCACTGGATGAAGAGACTCCACAAATATCCCCATCCTCAATGATGGAAGAGCCCAGCACATCAGGGCAAAAGGTAAGGCTGAAGCTTTCGCAGCAATCTTCAACCAGAAGGTGCCGAGTAGATGATCCATCCCCAGCGTTACAGATATCAATCTTCAACCAATTCAATTCACTCCACGTGATATCAAGAAACTGTCGGAGGCACTGGGTACTGCAAAAGCTATGGGCCCTGATAACATCCCAGCAATAGTACCGAAGATTTGTTGTCCAGAATTTGTCGCTTCCTTAGCCAAGCTGTTCCATACAGTCACAACATGGGCATCAACCCAACAATATAGAAAAATGCCCAAGTATGTCTTGTACAAAAAAAACCCAGGACAAATCCAACCCAGCCAATTACTGCTCCATCAGCCAACTTTCAGTCATCAGAAAAATGATGGAAGTTGTCATCAACAACACTATCAAGCAACACCTGCTCAGCAATAACCCGCTCAGTGACACCCAGTTTGAGTTTCGCCAGGGTCACTCAGCTCCTGATCTCATTCCAGCCTTGGTTCAAACATGGACAAAAGAGCTGGATTCCAGAGGGGAGGGGAGAGTGACGGCCCTTGACATCAAGTCTGCATTCAACCAAGTGTGGCATCAAAGAGGCCTGGCATAATTGGAATCAGTGGGTATTGAGGGAAAACTCTCCAGTGGTTAGAATCATACCTGACACGTAGGATGATGGTTGTGGTTTTTGGAGGTCAGTCATCTCAGCTCCAGGACATCTCTACAGGAGTTCCTCAGGGTAATATCCTAGGCCCAACTGTCTTCAGCTGCTTCATCAATGACCTTCCCTCCATCAGAAATGGAGATGTTCACTGATGATTGCACAATGTTCAACATCATTCGCGACTCCGCAGGCACTGAAGCAGACTGTGTCTAAATGTATCAAGATCTGGACAATATCTTGGGCTGACAAGTAGCAAGTATCATTCAGGCCACACAAATGCTAGGCTATGACCATCACCAATAGGAGGCAATCTAACCACCCCTTGAAATTCAGTGGTGTTACCATCACTGAATTTCCACTGTCAACATCCTAGGAATTATCAGAAACTTGAATGAACTCAGCACATAAAAGCAGTGGGTACAAGACCCAGGTCAGAGTCGAGGAATACTGTGGCGAGTAACTCCTGAAAGCCTGTCCACCATCTACAAGCCACAAGTCAGGAATGTGATGGAATAGTCCCCACTTCCCTGGATGAGTGCAGCCCCAATGTCTCTCAAGAAGCTCAACACCATCCGGGACAAAGCAGCCCACTTGACTGGCATTGCATCTGCCAGCGTTGCTCAGTAGCAACAGTGTTTACTATATGCACGATGTACTCCAGAACTTCACCAAAGATTCTCAGATAGCATCTTCCGAACACATGACCACTTCCATCTAGCAGGACAAGGGCAGTAGCCACATGGGAACAACACCATCTTTAAGTTCCCCTTCAAGCCACTCACCATCCTCACTTGGAATTTCTTTGCTGTCGCTGGGTCAAAATCCTGGAAAGCCCTCCCTAATGGCATTGTGGGTGAACCCACAGCAAGGGCACTGTAGCGTTTCAAGATGGCAGCTCACCACCACCTTCCCAAGGGCAACTAGGGACAGGCAATAAATGCTGGCCCAGCCACATCCCACAAAATGAATGAATAAATAAAAATATTCTCCAAAGCTGTGGAGAAATTTCAGCTTAAAGTTATTGAGGTCTGTCTTGGGACAAAAGGTTCCCGATTGGACGAACATGTTGTAGAGGCTAGCTGTGCATTTCCTTTCAAATGAACAATAAATAGCTGACTTGAATGAGACATTTGATGGGGCTGAGACTGAGGAGCCATTCTTTGTAGGGACAACATTCAGAAGAGGCTGATGGCAGTTTAAAATTGGAGTCAGGCTGTTTGCCGGGATGTCTCATGGAGCACTTCAGTTCGACAAAAGCTGGTGAAGATCTGGAACTCACTGTCCCAAAAAGCAGTTGGCAAATGGTTAAAAAGTTGGGGGTGTTGGAGGTCAGGGGTGCTTGCACTTTTCTTGGGCGAGAGTTTCATTCGCTTGTGGAAGAGTGATGGAAAAATGGAGTTCATTTGGATACGCGTCAGTCCCAAATTGATTGAATGCTAGAACAAGCCGGAGGAGCTGAATAAAAATATAGAAACTAGGAGTAGGCCATTCATCTCTCCTAACCTGTTCAGTCATTCAGTGTCGTCATGGCTGATCATCCAACTCAGCCCCCTGCTCCCAGGTGCTTTTTGATCCTTTCACCCCTAAAAACTATATCTAACTCCTTCTTGTGAACATTCAATGTTTTGGCTTCAACTATATTCTGTGGCAGAGAATTCCATGGGCTCAGCATTCTCAGGGGTGAAGACAGTTCTCCTCATTTCAAGTCTAAACGGCCTATGCCATGTCCTTAAACTGTGACCCAGGAACATCCTTCTTGTGATTACCTTGTCTCATCCAGTTTGAATTTTATCGGTTTCTCTGAGAACTCTTCCACCATTCTACTCAACTCCACTGAATACAATCTTCAGTGGGGGGCGGCACAGTGGCTTAATGGTTAGCACTGCTGCCTCACAGTGTCAGGATATCAGGTTCAATTCCCACCTTTGGCGACTGTCTCTGCATCCCTTTACACATTGTCTGCGTGCATTTCCTCCGGGTGCTCCGGTTTCCTCCCACAGTCCAAAGATGTGCAGGTCAGGTGAATTGGCCGTGCTAAATTGCCCGTAGTGTTAGGTGCAGGGGTAAATGTAGGAGAACGGGTCTGGGTGGGTTGCTCTCCGGAGGGGTCGGTATGGACTTGTTGGGCCGTAGGGCCTGTTTCCACACTGTAGGGAATCTAATCTCACCTTCATAAGGCAGCCCTGCCTCCCCCAAGTCCCAATTTTTGGAGGCTGTGCTCAGGAATGAGTCCATGTATGAGACGGTGAGCCTTGATGTTAGCCGTGAGAATGCAGGGAGCTGGTTGTTCGGGGCGATTGGGTTGGAGGGGTAAATGTCAGGGTGTTTGAAGGAACAAGTAAACCTGACAGCTGGCTGGCATTTGGGGTTGGAAATCTAGTTTCCTGGGTGAGGAAACCAGCAGAGTCCAGGAGCAGTGTCGGCGGAAGGTGTTGCACAAAGCGTTAAGGTGACTGGGACAGAGTGTCACCACAGCAGGAGTGATTAATATCTCTGCAAACACAGGCTCTCAGTCTCCACCATCACCAACTCAAATTCAAGGGTGCAGTCCAACACTCAGCGCTGCTGGCTTTGAGTAATTCACTGAGTGGCAGGTGGAGAAAGGTGAATGCAGCCTGCCCCTTGATGAGCTACTGTTGAAGGGGACTTGCAAGGCACACTAATGAACTCTCTCTCCTTTTCTGCTTCCAGGCTCCTGGCAACAGCAGCGACACACTTCAATCTGCGAACCCTGAGGGCGGTCCGTGTGCTTAGACCCCTCAAACTGGTGTCAGGAATTCCCAGTAAGTGCACTGTTCATGCCCAGTTAACCGTGTTTGAAATTTGCTCATCAGCAGGTGGCAGTATTATCCTGAAGGGTCGAGGCACTGACACAGCTTCTCATTTAAACCGAACGCAGACAGGAAAGTCAAGCTCTCTCTACTTTTTAAAAACTGAAAGTAAACACTTGTCACCACTGAAGACACTCAGGATGTGGATGCTCAGCTCGTTCAACTCTTTTAAGCTGAAAGTAAAGCTCCCTGTACACTCTCAAACTGAAAATAAAGCTCCCTCATCACCGTGCCCATCAAATACTCCCAGGACAGGGACAGCATGGGGTTAGGTGCAAAGTATAGCCAGCTCCACACAGTCCCCCTACAAACAGAGGCTGGTACAATTGCAACATTTAAGAGGCATTTGGATGGGTATATGAATAGGAAGGGTTTGGAGGGATATGGGCCGGGTGCTGGCAGGTGGGACTAGATTGGGTTGGGATATCTGGTTGGCATGGACGGGTTGGACCGAAGGGTCTGTTTCCATGCTGTACATCTCTATGAGTCTATATAGACAGTACGGGATTAGTTACAGAGTAACTAATCCCGTCAATTCATCTCAGGACAGGGACAGCATAGGGTTATATACAGAATGAAGCTCTCGCCACACAGTCCCCCATCAAACACTCCAGGATAGGGATGGTATGGGGTTAGATAAAGAGTAAAACTCCCTGCATGCTGTCCCCATCAAACACTCCAGGACAGGACAGCATGGGGTTAGATAAAGAGTAAAGCTCCCTCGACACTGTCCTATGTCTAACAATCCTAGGACATGGATAGCATAGGGTAAGATACAGAGAAAAGCTCCTTCCATGCAGTCCCCCCTAAATACTCCTAGGACAGAGGTAGCATTGGGGTTCAATAAAGAGTGAAACTCCCTTGATACTATTCCTATCAAACACTCCCAGGACATAGACACCACAGTATTAGATGCAGAATAAAGCTCTCTCTACACTGTTCGCAGAAAATATTCCCAGGACAGGAACAGCATGAGATTAGACACAGAATAAAGCTCCCTCTATTCTTTTAAACTAAAAGTAAATCTACCTCTGCACTTATAACTTGAAAGCTTGACACTGTCCCCATCGTCACGTCTAGGACAGGTACATTTTAAAATAAAAATTAAATTGTAAGATGTGGGTGTCTCTGACTCGCCCCAGCATTTATTGCCCATCCCTAGTTGCCCCTGGAGAAGGTGGTAAAGAGTTGCCTTCATGAACCACTGCAGTCCACCTGCTGCAGTTCCATATATAAGAACTAAAAACGGAAGGAATCATTTTGACCCCTGAAGCCTGCTCTTTCATTCAACATGATCAGGACTGATCTACTTGTGACCTTAACCCCACTTTTTGTTAGCCTTTCAGATGGCCCTTAGTCTATTTAATGACCCCTGCATGGATTCCTTACCCTCTAAATAGAGAGGTTCCAATGTCTGGCTTGATCTGGCATTTTCCTGTGATGATGCCCTTTGGTCCCAGTCTCTCCCCCAAGGGGAAGCAACCTTTCCACATCTACCCTTCCAAGCCACAAGAAAACCTTATGTGTGTCATCAGGTTTCCTCCCTTTCTGATAAACTCCAACAAGGACAGGCCCCAGCCTGCTTAACCTCTCCTCATAAGAAAGTCCCTCCATTTCGGTACTTAACCTAGTGAACCTTGAAACTCATGAACACAGAAGATGAAATGTTTATACCAAAGTGCATGCACTTTGAAACAGGAATAAGACCATGATAAGGTTAACATTGTAACCCAGAGAGTAACATATCCCTCGGATCAGGTGGGTTCCAACCCTGGTTTCAAAGTAAGTCATAGTACAGCACTGGAACCCATGATGCTGTGCTGAACATTCAGCCAAATTAAACTAATCCCTTCTGTCTGGCCTTGGTTCATACCTCTCCATTCCTTGTATTTCATGTGTTTATTTAAAAGCTCCTAAACTGCCTGAAATGTCTGCCTCCACTACCATCCCTGACAATGCATTCCAGATACCTACCACTCTCTCAGTGAAAGAACCACGGTGGCACAGTGGTTAGCACTGCTACCTCACAGCGCCTGAGACCTAGGTTCAAATCCCGCCTCAAGCAACTCTCTGTGTGGAGTTTGCACATTCTCCCCGTGTCTGCGTGGATTTCATCCAGGTGCTCCGGTTTCCTCCCACAGTCCAAAGATGTGCAGGTTAGGGTGAATTGGCCATGCTAAATTGCCCATAGTGTTAGGTGAAGGTTAAATGTAGGAGAATGGGTCTGGGTGGTTTGCTCTTCAGAGGTTCGGTGTGGACTTGTTGGGCCGAAGGGCCTGTTTCCACACTGTAAGTAATCTAATCTAAAACCTGCCCCGAACATCTCCTTTGAACTTGCCCACTCTCACCCTAAATGCATGCCACTTGGTATTAGACATTTCAACTCTGGGAAAAAGATTCTGACTGTCAACCCTATCTATGCAACTTATAATTTTATCGAGTCTCCCCTCAGCTGCTCCAGAGAAAACACCCCTAGTTTTTCAAACCTCTCCTTATAGCTCATGCCTTCTAATGCAGGAAGTGTCCTCTTCAAAGCCTCCACCTTCTTCTTGTCATGTGGTGGTCAAGGCTGAATGGTTAGACCACACACAGTATTGCAAAGTCTTATAAAGCTGCATCATGACAGCCTGACTCTGGTACTCAGTGCCCTGACCAATAAAGGCAAGCATGCTGTACACTTTCATGACCATCCTACCTACCTGTGTGCGCACTTTCAGGGAGCTACGGACTTAAATCCCAAGATCCCTCTGTACATCAAAATTGTTCAGGGTCCTGCCATTAACTATGTACTTTCCATTAACATTTGATCTCCCAAAGTGTACCACCTCACACACTTGCCGGATTAAACTCCATTTGCCATTTCTCCGCCCATACCTGGAACTGATCAATATCCTATTGTATCCTTTGACAACCTTCTACACTATCCACAACTCCATCGATATTTGTGTCGTCTGCGAACTTATTAACCTACCCATCTACATTTTCATCCAAATCATTTACGTATATCACAAACAGCAGAGGTCTTTGTACGGATCCTACAGGACACCACTGTGCACAGACCTCCAGCCACAAAAACAACCTTCCACCATGACCCTCTGCCTTCTGTAGGAAAGCCAGTTCTAAAGTCAGAGAGATCATTGATGATATCCCAAACATAATCTAAAGGCTCTCTCTTGATACCATTTAGTTTATTGCACAATTCTAGGAATCACTTGGTTGTATCAAGAGCAGCAAGGAATTACAGAGCAGTTGGACTGACATCCTCTGTTTCGAAGTTATTAAGGTCTTTTTATTTCTTTATTTTACTAATTTATTCCTACAATTTTGGCCTTAAGATGGCGCCATTAGTGGTGATTTGTAAAACCTTTCACTGTATTCATGTCACAATAATGCTAATTCTAATTCTAATGGGGTAGGTGTCCAAACCCAGATTTTGAGCTGCTGTGTACCTGTTCGTGATGATTTTTGTCAAATGACTGATCAACAGCCAATATCTACAATAGGAAGGGTTAGAAATTCTGCTTTACTCGCACAAAGTCCACCCTTGCAGTTTTGACGTGATCACATCTGGGCTCCACACTTCAGGAACAGAAAGGACACAGCCAGGATTAATCAGGTTGATATCTGGATGCCAGGGATTTAATTGCAAGGAGATATTACACAAATGAGGCTTGTTCTCCCCAAATCCATGACCTCCCATTTCTTCAGATTGAATCCCATTTGCCCCTTCTCTGCCCACATAGCCAAACCACTGGGATCATCCTGAGGTTTCTTTACACATTCCTTTCACATTGTTGCTACTGCCTGTTCTGTTTTGTCAGTCTTTGCTGTTTCTTTATGTCTTTACCATTCAGTGGGGCCTGGTCTAATACTTTCAATTTTGTTGGTTTCCATATTCTACTCCCTCCTTTGTAATTTTGGGTCATTTTTGCTCTTGTCCCTGTGGACTATAAACCCGTTCAGTATCTCATGAAGTTCCTCTTTCAATACCTCCAACTGATCATCCGTCCCCTTCCCCATTAACAGATTCTCTCATTTCAATGTGAACACTCTCTGTCTCAGTCTGCTGGAGTTAGCCTGATCGAAATCCTGAATCATAGGAGCTGTGTCACGTTTCTCTCCTCCAAGGATCACATTGAACTCGATCATTTTATGTAATAAATCTATAAATGCTCAGCAATATTAGGCTGCTCCCTAAATTTGGCTCATTACTCATGGTTGAGTCTAATACAGCCTGCCCTCTGCTGTCTCTGGGATGTATTGCAGTGAAAATTGATCCTGAGTGGCACATACCCCAGACTCACAAGCCCTCTGGCAGTTTGTTTATCCCAGTGAATCTGAAAGTTAAAATCCCCCGTTAAAACCATCCTGACTTTGCAACCGCTGACAACTGTTAGCAGGGTGTCCTGTATTCAACCCCCATGACAGGCTGAAAGCATTTTCCACCTCTTCACTCTACCCATAGAGTTTGTGATTTGGAGATGCCGGTGTTGGACTGGGGTTTACAAAATTAAAAATCACAGGTTATAGTCCAGCAGGTTTATTTGGAAGCACTAGCTTTCAGAGCGCTGCTCCTTCATCAGGTGCTTGTCAGGTGGACTATAACCTCGTGCTGTGTGGTTTTTAACTTCACAAATTTTGTGCTATCGACCTCTCATTTCTCACCATCGAAGTGATTCCACCCTTCTCTCCCTCCACTGGATCCCCCATCTTTCCTGTAGATTTTCAGAACCTGGTGGATTCAATTCTCAGTCCTGA
The DNA here is from genome assembly GCF_020745735.1 of Hemiscyllium ocellatum. Classification (NCBI taxonomy): domain Eukaryota; kingdom Metazoa; phylum Chordata; class Chondrichthyes; order Orectolobiformes; family Hemiscylliidae; genus Hemiscyllium; species Hemiscyllium ocellatum. Next base: position 22,337,363 of record NC_083409.1, read on the forward strand.
CCGTCAGTGTTTCAGTAATAAATCCTCCAAGTTGGACCTCCACCTGAAGTTCACTTTGTGTATCCTTTATATTTTTATTTTATAAAGGAGTGGTTATTTACCTCACGTGCCCTGAGCCGACCTTCTGCTCAATAGTTGAACTCACAGATTTCTTATTCTTTTACTCTCCCGGCATAATGCCTTCACATCCTTGAGTTTTCTCTCTCCCACTGGTGTTAAACAGTCAGTCTCTGTCTGTTAGCTGTGTTACGACACGGGGTAAACGCTTCTGCTAATTTCAACCTGACACACAGAGAGGCTCACCTCACGCTGTAACCTGTTAAATTTCAAGAGACAAAGAGCTGGGGAGATTTAAACAATCCTTAGATAAGCACATGGATGATGATGGGATGGTGTAGGGGGAGGAGCTGAGAATAGTTCACAGGTCGGAGCAGCATTGAGGGACAAAGAGCCTGTTCTGCGCTGTATTGTTCTATGTTCTATCTCAGAGGTCTAGGAGAAAGTGAGTACTGCAGATGTCCTATTGCATTTCCAACACCCCTCCCCCAAGTCCCTCCTTTTATCTTTTATCTTAGCCTGCTGGACACACTCTCCTCATTCCTGAAGAAGGGCTCATGCCCGAAATGTTGATTCTCCTGTTCCTTGGATGCTGCCTGACCTGCTGCGCTTTTCCAGCAACACATTTTCAGCACTTATCTTTTATTTAGTCTTTTGCTGCACAACTTTTCTTATGGACAGGTACCTTTCAGAGAGCTAGTGGGCTAGCAGTCTGTACCTATACCTCTGCAGTTCTCCCCCAAAACTGTTCCAGTTTTATACCCCAAAACAGCAGATCATTTCACTGGATTGATGTCATCCCAAAGAGTAAAATTCAAATTTGATTAGATTTTGATATCGGGGGCATCATTTAAACTGATTAGCTGAATTTGAATTTGTTTTTGTTCCATGGCAACGCAACTCCAGCTATTTGTTTCAATGAAATGTTACATTTTTAAATTGTTCAGTACACTCTCTGCTTTCAGTCAGTCTTTGCTAGCTTCCTCTCTGTCTTAAAGGTACAGTACACACCGACTCCTTCATAACAGCTGTCTCCATTCCCTTCGGTATGTTACTAAACTGTTGCTGAGGAGATGATGAATGAGGAAGCTAGAGGCCCAGGTGAATGCTTGTGGGGAAATGGGTTCAAACTCCATCGCAGCAGCTAGGGACATCTCATGAAGTAATGTGGGAATTGGAAGCTCAGTAATGGTTCTCAGTCCTGACCGTCATGACAATGAGCTGTCTGGCTCACCAGTTTCCTTTATGAAGGATAACCTTATGTTCTGACCTCTACGTGTCTCCAGACCTCTACAGCAATGTGCATGATTGCCCTCTGAATGGTGCTGGGAGCCCCTCATTTCAAGGACAATTCAGGTCGGGGAACAAATATTGGCGTCCCCGGTGATGCCCAAATCCCTTGAAAGAATAGGTTTGATGCCTTCCTACTTCTTCCATTCACTAATTCATTGAAAATTACTCTCACACACTCCTGCTGCTCTCCCACACTCTCCCTTCCGTAGGGTCAAAATGAACTAATACTGCGTTGCCTCAGTCATAGGTCACAGCCAGTCCTGATACCCCCTCACCCCAGTCCTGATCAACCTTCTTTGACTCCAGCAATGACTTGATTTTCAAATGTTAATACATGTTTTCAAATCCCTTTATGGCCAAGTCACTTCCTGAGAATCTCTCCCCCTGTCCCACAATCCTCCAGACTATCTCCCCTCCTATAATTCTGCTGTGGTTTACAAGGATGTTGCCAGGGTTGGAGGGTTTGAACTATAGGGAGCAGCTGAATAGGCTGGAGCTGTTTTCCCTGGAGCGTCGGAGGCTGAGGGGTGACTTTATAGAGGTTTATAAAATCATGAGGGAGGAGGAAGGAGGAAGTGTTTAGTATTCTAAAAGGCAGTAAGATGGACAAGTCCCCAGGACCGGATGGGATCTATCCCAGGTTACTGAGGGAAGGGAGAGAGGAAATAGCTGAGGCTTTAACAGATTTCTTTGCAGCATCCTTGAAAGCGGGGGAGGTCCCAGAGGACTGGAGAATTGCTAATGTTGTCCCCTTGTTTAAGAAGGGTACCTAGGATAATCAAGGTTATTACAGACCAGATGTCAGTGGTAGGGAAGCTACTGGAGAAGACACTAAGGGATAGGATACATACCTATTTGGAAGAAATTGGGCTCATCATTGATAGGCAGCATGTTTATATGCAGGGAAGGTCAAGTCTTACAAACCTAATAGAATTCTTTGAAGAGGTGACAAAGTTGATTGATGAGGGAAGGGATGTAGATGTCATATACATGGACTTTAGTAAGGTGTTGATAAGGTTCCCATTGTAGATATGAAGAAGGTGAAGTCGCATGGGGTCCAGAGTGTACTAGCTAGATGGATAGAGAACTGGCTGGGCAACAGGAGACAGAGAGTAGTAGTGGAAGGGAGTTTCTCAAAATGGAGACCTGTGACCAGTGGTGTCCCACAGGGATCCATGCTGGGACCACTCTTGCTTGTGATATACATAAATGATCTGGAGGAAGGTATAGGTGGTCTGATTAGCAAGTTTGCAGGTGACACTCAGATTGGTGGAATAGCAGATAGTGAAGGAGACTGTCAGAGAATTGAGTAGAATATAGATAGATTGGAGAGTTGGGCAGAGAAATGGCAGATGGAGTTCAATCCAGACAAATGTGAGGTGATGCATTTTAGAAGATGCGATTCAAGAGCAAACTATACAGTAAATGGAAAAGCCGTAGGGAAAATTAATGAACAGAGAGATCTGGGTGTTCAGGTCCAATGTACCCTGAAGGTGGCAACACAGGTCAATAGAGTTGTCAAGAAGGTATATTGCATACTTTCCTTCACTGGATAGGGTACTGAGTACAAGAGTTGGCAGGTCATGTTAGAGTTGTATTGGACTTTGGTTTGGCCATATTTGGAATACTGCGTACAGTTTTGGTTGCCACATTACCAGAAAGATGTGGATGCTTTGGAGAGGGTGTAGAGGAGGTTCACCAGGATGTTGCCTGGTAGGGAGGGCACTAGCTATGAAGAGACGTTGAGTAGATTAGGATTATTTTAATTAGAAAGACGAAGGTTGAGTGGAGACCTGATTGTGGTCCACAAACTAATGAGAGGTATAGACAGGGTGGATAGCAAGAAGCTTTTTCCCAGAGTGGGGGACTCAATTATTAGGGGTCACGAGTTCAAGGTGAGAAGGAAAAGGTTTAAGGGAGATATGCGTGGAAAGTTCTTTCTGCAGAGGGTGGTTGATGCCTGGAATGCGTTGCTAGTGGAGGTGGGAGGGACGGGAACGAGAGCATCACTTAAGATGTATCTAGACAGGTACATGAATGGGCAGGGAGCAGAGGGATAGAGGCTTTAGAAACTAGGCAGCAGGTTTAGATAGAGGATCTGGATCAGTGCAGGCTTGGAGGGCCGAAGGGCCTGTTCCTGTGCTGTAATGTTCTTTGTTCTTTGTTATTTTTTGAAATAGACAAGGGTTTTTTTTCCCCCTGAGTTGGGGGAGTCCAGAACTAGAGGACATAGGTTTAGCGTGAGAGGGGAAAGATATGAAAGGGACCTAAGGGGCAAGCTTTTCACACAGAGGGTGTTACGTGTATGGAATGAGGTGCCAGTGGAAGTGGTGGAGGCTGGTACAGTTAACATTTAAAAGGCATCTGGATGGGTATTTTAAGCAACAATTTGATTTCAGATAGTCAACGTGGTTTCGTCAAGGGCAGGTCATGTCTTACAAACCTCATTGAGTTTTTCGAGAAGGTGACCAAGCATGTAGATGAGGGTAGGGCAGTTGATGTAGTATATATGGACTTCAGTAAAGCCTTTGATAAGGTTCCACATGGTAGGCTGTTGGAGAAAATGTAGAGGCATGGGATCGAGGATGCTTTAGCAGTTTGGATTAGAAATTGGCTTTCTGAAAGAAGGCAGCGAGTGGTGGTTGATGGAAAATATTCAGCCTGGATTCCGGTTACTAGTGGTGTGCCACAAGGATCTGTTTTGGCACCACTGCTGTATGTCATTTTTATAAATGACGTAGACGCAGGTATAGGTGGATGGATTAGTAAATTTGCAGACGACACTAAAGTCGGTGGAGTTGTGGATAGTGTGGACGACTGTTACAGGTTGCAGGGGGTCTTGGAAAAACTGCAGAATTGGGCAGAGAGGTGGCAAATGGAGTGCAGTGCAGCTAAAGTGAGGTGATTCACTTTGGGAAGAATAACAGGAGGGCAGAGTACTGGGTCAATGGAAAGGTTCTTGGGAGTGTGGATGTGCAGAGGGATATTGGAGTCCATGTACATAGATCCCTGAAAGTTGCCACCCAGGTTGATAGTGCTGTTAAGAAGGCATTTGGTGTGTTAGGTTTCATTCGTGGAGAGATTGAGTTCTGGAGCCGCAATATCATGCTGCAACTATACAAAACCCTAGTGCGGCCGCACTTCGAATATTGTGTCCAGTTCTGGTCGCCATATTTCAGGAAGGATGTGGAAGCATTAGAAAAGGTGCAGAGGAGATTTACCAGGATGTTGCCTGGCCTGGTCTGGCCTTATGAGGAAAGGCTGAGAGACTTAGGTCTGTTCTCATTGGCAAGAAGAAGGCTAAGAAAGGATTTGATAGAGACATACAAGATGATCAGAGGATTATATAGGGTAGACAGTGAAAGTCTTTTTCCGAGGATGGTGATGTCAGCTTGTATGAGGGGGCATAACTACAAATTGAGGGGTGATAGATTTAAGGCAGATGTCAGAGGCAGGTTCTTTACTCAGAGAGTGGTAAGGGCATGGAATGCCCTACCTGCTAATGTAGTCAACTCAGCCACATTAGAGAGATTTAAACAATCCTTAGTGGCACAGTGGCTCAGTGGTTAGCACTGCTACCTCACAACACCAGGGTCCCAGGTTCGATTCCAGCCTCAGGTGACTGTCTGTGTGGAGTTTGCACGTTCTCCCCATGTCTGCGTGAGGTTTCCTCCGGGTGCTCCAGTTTCCTCCCACAGTCCAAAGATGTGCGGGTCAGGTGAATTGGCCATGCTAAATTGCCCGTAGTGTTAGGTAGGGGGTAAATGCAGGGGTATGAGTGGATTGCGCTTTGATGGGTCAGTTGGACTTGTTGGGCCGAAGGGCCTGTTTCCACACTGTAAGTAATCTAATCTGTGCAGGTCAGGTGAATTGGCCGTGCTAAATTGCCTATAGTGTTAGGTCAATTAGTCAGAGGGAAATGGGTCTGGGTGGGTTGCGCTTCGGCGGGTCGGTGTGGACTTGTTGGGCTGAAGGGCCTGTTTCCACAGTATAGGGAATCTAATCTAATCTTACCTAAAATAAGCACATGGGTGATTTTGGGATAGTGTAGGGGGATGAGCTGAGAGTACTTCAGAGGTCGGCGCAACATCGAGGGCCGAAGGGCCTGTTCTGCGCTGTATTGTTCTATGTTCAATGAATAGGAAGGGTTTAGAGAGATATGGGCCAACTGCTGGCAAATGGGACTGGATTAGGTTAGGGTATATGGTCGGCATGGACAAGTTGGACCGAAGGGTCTGTCTCTGTGCTGTACATCTCTGACTCTTTGCCCTCTCGTTTCGAGATGGTGTAGATAGAGGTGATGGCATACTGGGATTATCATGAGATGAATAAATCAGAGACCAAGGCTACTATGGGGCAGCATGGTAGCTCAGTTGTTAGCACTGCTGCCTCACTGCGCCAGGGACCCTTGTTCGATTCCAGCCTCGGGTGCCTGTCTGTGCGAAGTGTGCACATTCTCCCTGTGTCCACCCACAATCCAACGATGTGCAGGTTAGTAGGGTTACAAGGATAGGGTAAGGGGATGGGTCTGGGTGGGATGCTCTTCAAAGGTCGGTGTGCTCCCTGAAATGACCCAGCAAGCCACTCAGTTCCAGGGCAATTAGGGATGAACTACAAAATATCCTTCCTGATGAAGGGCTTTTGCCCAAAGCGTCGATTTTCCTGCTTCTCGGATGCTGCCTGACCTGCTGTGCTTTTCCAGCACCACAGTCTCGACTGCAGGCCTTACATTCACCTACAAAATCCCCAGCCCACATCCCAGGAAAGGTTAAAGGAACAAAACGGGAACATTCCCCGTCAAATGCTCCCCACCTCACCGCATTCTATTATCCAGATGAATGTTCTAGATTAATGCCGCAATAAATTAATGATGAAGATTATTTGTATTTACGTTTTAGTTCGTATTGAGTTGTGTTTGTTTTTATTTTCCCACACATTGACTTACACTAAACATCACACACCCAACAAGAATATTTAAATGCCTCTGCATATTTGACTGTCATCTCAATTCAGCAGAAATAAACTTCACCTGATTTGATTTGAAAGTGAAACACTCCCCCGTTAGATTAGATTAGATTAGATTAGATTAGATTAGATTAGATTACTGACAGTGTGGAAACAGACCCTTCGGCCCAACAAGTCCACACCGACCCGCCGAAGCGCAATCCACCCATACCCCTACATTTACCCCTTACCTAACACTACGGGCAATTTTAGCATGGCCAATTCACCTGACCCGCACATCTTTGGACTGTGGGAGGAAACCGGAGCACCCGGAGGAAACCCACGCCGACACGGGGAGAACATGCAAACTCCACACAGTCTGTCGCCTGAGTCGGGAATTGAACCCGGGTCTCAGGTGCTGTGAGGCAGCAGTGCTAAGTTCAGTTCAATCTCTCTCCTTGGCTCACACATCCTCACCTTCAGCCTCAGTCTCTGACTGCATACCAGCAACTCCCTCTGGAATTCCCTCGGGTCCACACTTCCCTCCTGCCGGAATAAGCACTGCAGTGGAATACTCAACAGGTCGAGATAGCGCCCGTGGGAAGACGCAGAGTTAATGTTTGAGTCAAACATAACTCCCCTCTGGCTGTGAAGGAAGGTAGAAATGTGGTATTTAACCTGAGCTCTGTGACTCTTGGAGAAACAGAGCCCACTCTGTACCGCAGCAACAGTGAGTCACTTTTGGATGCATCTTTTCTCAGAGTTTCTCTTTTAGGGTCCACACTCTCTGACCCTGGCTTTCTCTAGCTACCCTCTTTCCACTCCTCTCTCCCTTCCTCTCTCTCTGTTCCCCTCTCTCTCTCCATTCCTCACTCCTCTCTCCATCCCTCCTTATTCTGCTGAGCTTCGCCGACCTCACCCCACACCTGGACCCTGTCCCCGTTCTCTTCTGACTCCTTTCCGTCCGCCTCCCGCACCGTCTCCCGTCAGGCCTGTGCTCTTGTGCTGTTTCTGTGATGTTGAGGTGAGGGCGATCTGTGGGGCGGGAGGGGAGCTGTGAGATTCCGGGAACATTCCAGCAGTCTGAGTGAAGCTCTAACCGTGCCTTGTGTTCCACCCTAGGTTTACAGATTGTGCTCAAATCCATCATCAAGGCGATGGTGCCCCTGCTCCAGATCGGCTTGCTGCTCTTCTTCGCTATCCTTATGTTTGCCATCATCGGCCTGGAGTTTTACTATGGAAAACTCCACCTCACCTGCTACACCAATAACAGTGGTGAGTGTCCTGGGAAACCAGCCGCATACACACAGTGGCTCCTACAAGAGCAGGTCAGAGACTAGGAAGGTTGCAGTGAGTAACTCACCTCCTCACTCCCCAAAGCCTGTCCACCACCTAAAAGGTCAGGAGAGTGATGGAGTAATCCCCACTTGCCTGGATGGGTGCAGCTCCAACAACATTCAAGAAGCTCGACATCATCCAAAACGAAGCAGGCCACTTAATTGGCACTACATCCACAAGCATCCACTCCCTCTACCACAATAGTAGCAGTGTGTACCATCTACAAGTCACATTGCAGGAATTCACCAAGGCTCCTTAGGTAGCGCCTTGCAAACCCACGACTACTTCCATCTGGAAGGACCAGGGTATCAGAAGCCCAAACTCTCTTCCCAACCTGATTTGGAAATCTATCACTGTTCCTTCACTGTCGCTGGGTCAAATCCCTGGAATTCCCTCCCTAAGGGCATTCTGGGTCAGCCACAGCAGGTGGACTGCAGCGGTTCAAGAAGGCAGCTCCCCACCACCTTCCCAAGGGGCAACTAGGGATGGGCAGTAACTGCTGACCCAAGCAGTGACACCCACATCCCGTGAAAACAATTTTAAAAGCTTTGCATCTTCCGAAATTCACTTGAGCAAATGCCTGCCTATTCAAAAGAAAATAAAGTTTTCAAAGGAAATCTCTAAGTGGGGTCAGTGGTTCAGAGTCTTGAGGTCAGGAAATTTGAGCACATAAGCCCCATCTACGCCTAGCCACCCCCAAAAAAAGCATGATGGAAATAAAAGGTGGTACATCATGACACTGACAAATGGCTCCTGTGCCCTGGTCAGTTCCCATCATTTGGTCAGCATCAGTACAGGCGAAAGTGAGGACTGCAGATGCTGGAGATCAGAGTCGAAGACTGTGGTGCTGGAAAAACTCAGCAGGTCAGGCAGCATCTGAGGAGCAGGAAAATCATGCAAAAGCCCTTCATCAGGAATGAGCTTTCCTGATTCCTCATTCCTGATGAAGGGCTTTTGCCCGAAATGTCGATTTTCCTGCTCCTCAGATGCTGCCTGACCTGCTGTGCTTTTCCAGCACCACTCTAATCTAGCATCAGTACAGATTAAACTCTTATTGCACAAGGAGGGGGGAGGGTTCTTGTGGAATCTTGCTGTGCTTCAGTTCGCTCCAACTCACATTTCCGTCAGGTAGGGCGATCAGTTTCCTGAGTGGGTAGAAGGGAAACATGGAGCGTAAATGGATCAGTCGTGCTGTCACTGAATGATAGAGCAGACGGGCTAAGTGACCCACTCATAACTGAAGGATGCTGTGAATCAGAAACGAAAACAGAAGTTGCTGGAAAACCTCAGCGGGTCTGGCAGGATCTATGGAGAGAAATCAGAATTAACATTTCGGGTCCAGTGACCCTCCGAACTGATGGTAGTTAGGAAAATGTTGGTTTATATGCAGAAGATAGGGTGGAGGAAGGATGTAAGGGGTAAACGGCAGGTGGGGATAGAGACCATAGAGAGAGAACAGTTGGAGAGACAAAAGGGTTGATAACGATCTGGCTGGGAGGGTGAATAGCTGTAAACACACTCTATTAGAGGCGAACATTACGTGGTGTGCAATGGCAGGCGATGTGATAAGGTAGATGGGCAGGTGGGTGGGGTAGCAGGCTAGGACACGCAGGAGTTCAGGCCCTTAAGTTATTGAACTCAACACTGAGTCGTGAGGGCTGCAGGGTCCCCAAGCGGAAAATGACGTGCTGTTCTTCCAACTTGTGCAGCAAGCCCAAGACAGAGGTGTTGGCCAGGGAACAGGGTGGGGTGTTAAAGTGGCAGGCAATGGAAGCTCAGGGGCTTTCTTCACAGGCCGAACGTAGATGTTCTGCAAAGAGGTTATCCAGTCTATGCTTTGTTCCTCCAATGTAGGGCAGGTCACATTGTGAGCAGCGAATGCCGTAGAGTAGATGTTGGTCAAGTGCTGCTTCACCCAGAAGGCATGTTTGGGCCCTTGGATACTGAGGAAGGAGGTGTCACACCTTTGGCTGTTGGGGATGGTTGGGAGTAAAGGAAGTCTGGATCAGGGTATCACAGAGAGAACGGTCCCTACAGAAGGTGGACAAGGGAGGGGAGGGGAATATGTGCCAGGTGGTAGGCATTTCAGGTGAGAGAGAGAGAGTGACAGTCAGACTTCAAGTGTCTGCGTGTAAAGCAGGGATCGCATGTGGTTATGAATGGCATTATAGAAACATACATGGGTGCTGTTATCTGCTTCGATGATTATTGACGGCTAACTCTCTTTGTGATGCCCCCACCCCCCCCAACCTACCAACAGCTGCTGAAGAACTGGAGCTGCAGTTCCCCTGTGGAAAGCAGGAGCCAGCCCGGCTCTGCCCCAATGGCACCGTCTGTGACTACTGGATAGGACCCAATGCTGGCATCACCCAGTTTGACAACATCCTGTTTGCCCTGCTGACCGTCTTCCAGTGCATCACCATGGAGGGCTGGACTACCATCCTCTACAATGTAAGTCTGGGCTAAAGCTCTGTGCAGCAGCGAAGGGCAGCTGGGGATGGTGAAATTTGCATTCGATAAAAGCTGCCTCATACGCACCCGTGTCACCTGAAATAACTCTCCAGTGGCTGCCATGCCACCACCCATCACCCTTTAATTACAAAGGCTTAGTGTTTGACAGTAGCACTCCTCTTACTGAGCCAGGCATTCAGAGGTACAAAATGCCTGACATATATCCTTTGTCTACGAGGCGAAAGTGGGTACTGCAGAGGCTGGAGATTAGAGTAGTGCTGGAAAAGCACAGCAGGTCAGGCAGCATCCGAGGAGCAGGAAAATCGATATTTCGGGCAAAATCCCTTCCTGATGAAGGGTTTTGCTCGAAGCGTCGATTCTCCTGCTCCTCGGATGCTGCCTGACCCGCTGTGCTCTTCCAGCATTACTCTCATCTTCACCCACATCCCTTATCAGCCAGGGCTTCCTGACTGAACCAGATTAACAGCCCCAATTGGAGAATTCTGGGATGTCCAACTGGCTGGCCATGTTACAATCACGACACAACCATTGTCAAATGTTGTACAAACTCATCTTGTTCAATAATGTCCTTCAGTGAAGGAAATCTGCTGTCCTTACCTGGTCTGAACAGCATGTGACTCCTGAGCTGCAGTAACATGGTGGACTTGTAACCACCCTCTGAAATGGCTGAGCAAGTCTCTGAGCTCAAGGGCAATAAGTGATGTGCAACAAATGTGACCTCGTCACTGACACCTATATCCTGTTCAACAAGAAAAAAGAATTAATTGGGGTGGGGGAGTATTCAAATTCATTAAGTTTTGATTGGGTGAATGAAGAGGACTGTCAGGACGGTCAGTAAACCAAGAGACACAGATCAAGGGTAATTGGGAACAAGATGAAGGAGGGAGTTTTGTTTTGACGCAGTGATTTGTTGCTGTCTGAGTGGAAACTGATTCTCAGGGAGTCTTCGAAAGGGAATCAGATACGTCTGTGGTGAGGCAAGAACGACAGAGCAAATAGTACAGCTGTGGTGGAAATAGAAACAGGCTCTGAAAGACCCAGGACCATCACCTCAGTCAGTGTGGTCTCTTCCTGTGCTGTATCATGTGGTGGTTTGATGTCATGTGATTATGACCACTGACTAGGTCAGGGGTGAATGATTTCCACCTAGGCCAAGCCATTAGCTTCAGGAGGTCCTCGAAACATTGGCACCATATTTTCCAAATTCCCTTTACCAAAGTTGAGAAGGGTCCAATGGACTTGGAGTCATAGACAGTCATAGAATCCTACAGCATGGAGGCTTACCCTTGGGCCCAGACTGGTCCGTGCTGACCAAAATGTCCACCCACGTTAAACCATTTCCCTGCACTTAGCCCATATCCTTTCCTATCCATGTACTTGTCCAAATACCTTTTAAATGTTGTTAATGTAACCACCTCAACCACTTCCGCTGGCAGCTCATTCCATATGCGTCCCACCCTCTGTGTAAAAATGTTGCCCCTCAGGTTCCCTTTTATTTTGTTCCCTCTCACCTGAAACTGTTGCCCTCCAGTCCTCGATTTCCACCACCCTGGGAAAAAAGACTGAGTGCACTCACCCTATCTGTGCCTCTTATGATCTTATACACCTCCATCAGGTCCCCCTCAGTCTTCTACACTCAAAATAAAAATGACCTAGCTTGTCCAACATCTTCTATAACTCAAACCATTAAGTCCTGGCAACATCCTTGTAAATTTCCTCTGCACGCTTTCCAATTTAATAAAATCCTTCCGATGGTAGGGTGACCAAACAGAACACAATATCCCAAGTGCGGCCTCACCAACATCCTGTACAACTGCAACATAACTTCCCAACTTCTATACTCAGTGCCCTGACTGATGAAGGCCTGTGTGCCAAAAGCCTTCCTCACTGCCCTGTCTACCTGTGACTCCACCTTCAGAGAATCGTGCACCTGAACTCAAAAGCCCCTCTGTTCCACTACACTCCTTAAGGTCCTACCATTCACCATGAAACATATCTATACTAAACTCTATTTGCCATTTGTCGGCCCACTTCACCAGCTGAGCAAGATCCTGCTGCAATTTCTGATAACCTTCCTTACTCTCTACAACACCTCCTATTTTAGTATCATCTTCAAACTTATTAATCACATCTTATACATTCTCATCCAAATCATTGATACAGATTACAAACAGTAATGGGCTCAGCGCTGACCCCAGAGGTACACCACTAGTCACAGGCCTCCAGTCCAACAAGCATCCTTCCATTATGACCTTCTACTTCCTTCCATCAAGCCAACTGTGTATCTAATTTGCCAGCTCCCCCTGGATTTCATGCAATCAAACCTCTCAGAGTAGCCTACCATGTGGAACCTTATCGAAGGTCTTACTGAAATCCATATAGACCGCGTCTACTGCCCTATCCTTGTCAACCTTTCTAGTCAGTTCATCAATGAACTCTAACAAATTTGTGAGGCATGATCTCCCACTCACAAAGCCATGCTGCCTATTCCTAATCAAACCCTGTCTTCCCAAATGTATGTACATATTATCTCTCAGAATCTTCTCAAATAACTTACCCACTACTGGTCTATAGTTCCCAGATGTTTGAATAGGGACACAATATTCACTACCCTCCGGTCTTCCAGGAGCTCACCCATGGTGAACGATGATGCAGAAATATCAGCCAGGGCCCCCGCAATTTCTTCTCTAGCCTCCTGCAGTGTTCTTGGATATATCTGGTCAGTCCCAGGAGATTTATCCACTTTCATACATTCTAATATGTCCAACACCACCTCTACTATGATATGGACTATCCCCGAGTTCCCAAGCCTTCATGTCTTTCTCCCTGGTAAAAACAGAAGAGAAATATTCACTAAGTACCTCACCGATCTCCTGTGATTCCACACGTACATGTCCACTTTGGTCCTTGTGGGGTCCTGTTCTCTCTCTAGATCTTTTTCCTTTAGTATATTTAAAATACATCTTTGGATTCACTCTAATCTTTTCAGCCAAGGCTATCCTCCTGATTTCTTTCTTCAGTAAACTCCTGTATACCACCAGGGATTCCCTTGATCCCAGCTGTCTGTACCTGAGCCACACATTCCTTTCTGGTTAAAGCCTCGATATCTGTTGTCATCCAGGGTCCCCTACTCCTGCCAATACTTCACCCTCCCAGGAACATATAGACCTTGAACTCTAGCCATCTCACTTTTAAAGGCCTCCCACTGGCCAGAGGTCCCTTTTCCTGCAAACAAACTGCTCCAATCAATCCCTGCAAGCTCCTGTCTAATTCCATCAAAATTCACCTTGCCCCAAATTTAGAAATTGAACTTTTGGACCAGTTTGGTCCCTCTCCATAACTATTTTAAAATTAATTCAACTGTGGTCACTGGCCCCAAGTGCTCCCCCACTGTCACCTCGGTCATCTGTCCTACCCTATTTCCCAAGGATAGGTTGAGTTCCCAAGTCCCCCTATACACTGCTTGAGGAAACTTTCCTGACACACTTAACAAATCCAACCCCATCTAAGCCCTTAATGCTGTGGCAGTCCCTGTCTATCTTAGGAAAATTAAAATTCCCTAGTATGATAATGTTATTGCTCATCCAAGTCTCCGCAGTCTGTCTGCATATTTGTTCCTCTAACTCCTGTTAACTATTTGGGGGCCTACAGTACAACTCAATAATGTCACCATCTCCTTCTAATTACATAGCTCCATCCACAAAGCCTCACTGATGATCTTTCAGTTATTTCATCTCTGACTAATTGCTGTCATGTTCATCTTATTCAAAAATGCACCTCTGTTTCCAACACCTCTGTCCCTCCCTTAGCCATGTGTCTGGAATGACTATAATATTCCTAGTTCCATGTATCTAACCATACCCTGATTCCCAAAGCCTCACCTTCAATTGAAATAGATGCAATTTTGTGACAAGCATTCCTTACTCTCTCTCATGTTCCAGCCTGACCTGTCTCTTCAACTTACTGTTTCTGATTACTGTATCTTCTTTCAGCCTTCCACTTGCCTCCCTGGATCCCAACCTCCGCTCCGCCCCCGCCCCCCCAGCCAATCTATTTGAAACCCTCCCCTGAAGCACGAGCAAACCCGGCCACCGAGATATTGGACTTAGCTGAAATCGATAAAATTACCTTTCACGTGGTCTTCTGTGAGATCCCTGAACTGTGCCCACTCAGCAGTGCTGAAGGAGGGCGAGCTGATCAGAGATGCAGTTCTGTGCATCAGGTAATAATGCAAGGCCAGGCCTGCCCTGCAGGGAGAACAGCATATTCGCAAAAGACCCCAGTGAAGAACAGCGAGTGAGTACTCCCCTGCGTCCTGGCCAGTAATGCTAATACAGAGCCTCTGGTCCTTGTCACGTTGCTATAAATGGGGACTACTGCACAGACATTAGCCACTGTGTTCCCTGTATGAAACTGGCCACAGTTATTGGGTGCTTTATTGGCTGTGACGCTGTTTGTGAGAACATTCTACAGGGAAATGCCGATCTCATTCTTTCCAATGGCTGTGTGTCAGACTGACAATTAATTATGGAACATGAGCCGACAAAGTTCATCAGCACCCTGGACATTGTCAGTGATTAACGTTCAGTGTCAGAACTGCTGGTTGTTGATATAATTAGGTTGTTCGAAAGGACGCTACTTCATTCTTGGTGTTGGAGTAATTGGTTAAGGATTATTTAGAGTACAGGCTGTGACAGTTGCCAATGGCACTAACCCTTGAATGAGCCTGCTCCCTGGATATCGCTTGCACAGATCGTCAGTGAGTGGATTACATGATGATAGCTTTTATTAGGCTGGAACACAAGCCAGTTATTGTAAAATACTCCAGTACAGCATTCAGAACCACTGCAACAATTAGGAGCTGATAGACCAGTCAACAGCTGCAGGTCAATAAACTGGCCAACTGCTAACCTGACTGTAAATACTCACAGACCGCGCAATCACTCACTGACCCTCACACTCAATCACTGACCCCACACTCATTCCCTGACCCTCACACTCACTCACTGACCCTCACACTCACTCCCTGACACCACATTCCCTCAATGACACTGTCCTCACTCACTGATCTCACACGCACTCACAGACCCCATACTCACTCAGTGACCCCACACTCACTCACTGACCCCATATTCACTCATTGACACTGTCCTTACTCACTGACCCCCACACTCACTCACTGACCCCATATTCACTCATTGACACTGTCCTTACTCACTGACCCCCACACTCACTCACTGACCCTCACACTCACTCACTGACCCCCACACTCACTCACTGACCCTCACACTCACTCACTGACCCTCACACTCACTAACTGACCTCTCTCACTCACTCACTGACCCCCACACTCACTCACTGACCCCACACAGAAACACTGAACCTCACACTGACTCACTGACCCCCACACTCACTCACTGACCCATATACTCACTCCGTGACCCCCACACTCACTTACTGACTCTATACTCACTCACTGACCCACTCACCCACTCACTGACCCTCACACTCACTCACTGACCCCGCACTCACTCACTGCCCTCACACTCACTCACTGACCCCCACACTCACTCACTGACCCCGCACTCACTCACTGACCCCCACACTCACTCACTGACCCCCACGTTCATTCCCTGACCACACTCTCATTTCCTGACCCCACGCTCACTCACTGACCCCCACACTCACTCACTGACTCTCGCCCTCACTCACTGACCCCACACACAAACACTGAACCTCACACTCACTCACTGACCCCCACACTCACTCACTGACCCCCACACACACTCACTGACCCATATACTCACTCCGTGACCCCCACACTCACTTACTGACTCTATACTCACTCACTGACCCACTCACCCACTCACTGACCCCCACACTCACTCACTGACCCACTCACCCACTCACTGACCCTCACACTCACTCACTGACCCCACACTCACTCACTGCCCTCACAGTCACTCACTGACTCTCACACTCACTCACTGACCCCCACATTCATTCCCTGGCCCCACTCTCATTTCCTGACCCCACACTCACTCACTGGCTGCCACACTCACTCACTGACCCCCACACTCACTCACTGACCCCACATTCTCTTACTGACCCCACACTCACTCACTGACCCTCACACTCACTCACTGACCCATACACTCACTGAACCTCACATTCACTCACTGACCCCACATTTACTCACTGACCCCCACACTCACTAACTGACCTCCCTCACTCACTCAATGACCCTCACACTCACTCACTGAACCTCACAGTCACTCCCTGATCCCACACTCACTCACTGACCTCCACACTCACTCCCTGACCCTACACTCACTCACTGACCTCCACACTCACTCCCTGACCCCACACTCACTCACTGACCCCCACACTCACTCACTGACCTCCACACTCAGTCACTGACCCCCAGACTCACTCACTGACACCCACACTCAATCACTGACCCCCATAGGCCCTCACTGACCCCGATACTTTCTCACTGACCCTCACACTCACTCACTGACCCTCGCCCTCACTCACTGACCCCACACTCACTTACTGACCCCACACTCACTCACTGACCCTCACACTCACTAACTGACCTCCTTCACTCACTCACCGAACCTCACACTCGCTCACTGACCCTCACACTCACTCACCGAACCTCACACTCGCTCACTGACCCTCACACTCATTCACTGAACCCCACACTCACTCACTGAACCCCACATTCATTCCCTGACCCCACTCTCATTCCCTGACCCCCCACTCACTTACTGACCCCCACACCCACTCACTGACCTTCACACCCACTCATTGACTCTATACTCACTCACTGACCCTCACACTCACTCTCACTCACTGACCCCGCACTCACTCATTGACCCTCACACTCAATCACTGACTCCACACTCTCTCACTGACTCTATACTCAATCACAGACCCCCTCACTCACTCACTGACCCTCATACTCACTCCCTGACCTCCACACTCACTTACTGACCCCCACACTCACTAACCCTCACTCCCACTCACTGACTCTATACTCACTCACAGACACCCTCACTCACTAACCCTCACACTCACTGATGACCCTCACACCCACTCAGTGACTCTATACTCACTCACTGACCCTCACACACACTAACTGACCCCCACACTCACTGACCCCCACACATCACTCACTGACCTCACAGTCACTCACTGATTCACTCTCGTTACCTCATCCCACACTCATTCCCTCACCCCATACTCAGTAACTGACCCCCACACACACTCACTGAACCCAAAAACACACTCACTGACCCTCACACACACTCACTGACCCCCACACTCACTTACTGACCCCCACAGGCACTCACTGACCCCCTCACTCAATCACTGACCCCCTCACTCAATCACTGACCCTCACACTCGCTCACTGACCCCCACACTCACTCACTGACCCCCACACTCACTCACTGAACCCCACATTCATTCCCTGACCACACTCTCATTTCCTGACCCTACACTCACTCACTGGCTGCCACACTCACTCACTGACCCTCACGCTCACTCACTGACCCGTATGCTCACTCCGTGACCCCCACACTCACTTACTGACTCTATACTCACTCACTGACCCTCACACTCACTCACTCAACCCCACATTCATTCCCTGACCACACTCTCATTTCCTGACCCCACGCTCACTCACTGACTTCCACACTCACTCACTGACCCTCACACTCACTCACTGACCCCACATTCCCTCAGTGACACTGTCCTCACTCACTGACCCAAACACTCACTCACTGATCTCACACGCACTCACAGACCCCATACTCACTCAGTGACCCCACATTCACTCACTGACCTCACACTCAATCACTGACACTGTCCTTACTCACTGACCCCACACTCACTCACTGACCCACACATTCACTCACTGACCCTCACACTCACTCACTGACCCCACACAGAAACACTGAACCTCACACTGACTCACTGACCCCCACACTCACTCACTGACCCATATACTCACTCCGTGACCCCCACACTCACTTACTGACTCTATACTCACTCACTGACCCACTCACCCACTCACTGACCCTCACACTCACTCACTGACCCCGCACTCACTCACTGCCCTCACACTCACTCACTGACCCCCACACTCACTCACTGACCCCGCACTCACTCACTGACCCCCACACTCACTCACTGACCCCCACGTTCATTCCCTGACCACACTCTCATTTCCTGACCCCACGCTCACTCACTGACCCCCACACTCACTCACTGACTCTCGCCCTCACTCACTGACCCCACACACAAACACTGAACCTCACACTCACTCACTGACCCCCACACTCACTCACTGACCCCCACACACACTCACTGACCCATATACTCACTCCGTGACCCCCACACTCACTTACTGACTCTATACTCACTCACTGACCCACTCACCCACTCACTGACCCCCACACTCACTCACTGACCCACTCACCCACTCACTGACCCTCACACTCACTCACTGACCCCACACTCACTCACTGCCCTCACAGTCACTCACTGACTCTCACACTCACTCACTGACCCCCACATTCATTCCCTGGCCCCACTCTCATTTCCTGACCCCACACTCACTCACTGGCTGCCACACTCACTCACTGACCCCCACACTCACTCACTGACCCCACATTCTCTTACTGACCCCACACTCACTCACTGACCCTCACACTCACTCACTGACCCATACACTCACTGAACCTCACATTCACTCACTGACCCCACATTTACTCACTGACCCCCACACTCACTAACTGACCTCCCTCACTCACTCAATGACCCTCACACTCACTCACTGAACCTCACAGTCACTCCCTGATCCCACACTCACTCACTGACCTCCACACTCACTCCCTGACCCTACACTCACTCACTGACCTCCACACTCACTCCCTGACCCCACACTCACTCACTGACCCCCACACTCACTCACTGACCTCCACACTCAGTCACTGACCCCCAGACTCACTCACTGACACCCACACTCAATCACTGACCCCCATAGGCCCTCACTGACCCCGATACTTTCTCACTGACCCTCACACTCACTCACTGACCCTCGCCCTCACTCACTGACCCCACACTCACTTACTGACCCCACACTCACTCACTGACCCTCACACTCACTAACTGACCTCCTTCACTCACTCACCGAACCTCACACTCGCTCACTGACCCTCACACTCACTCACCGAACCTCACACTCGCTCACTGACCCTCACACTCATTCACTGAACCCCACACTCACTCACTGAACCCCACATTCATTCCCTGACCCCACTCTCATTCCCTGACCCCCCACTCACTTACTGACCCCCACACCCACTCACTGACCTTCACACCCACTCATTGACTCTATACTCACTCACTGACCCTCACACTCACTCTCACTCACTGACCCCGCACTCACTCATTGACCCTCACACTCAATCACTGACTCCACACTCTCTCACTGACTCTATACTCAATCACAGACCCCCTCACTCACTCACTGACCCTCATACTCACTCCCTGACCTCCACACTCACTTACTGACCCCCACACTCACTAACCCTCACTCCCACTCACTGACTCTATACTCACTCACAGACACCCTCACTCACTAACCCTCACACTCACTGATGACCCTCACACCCACTCAGTGACTCTATACTCACTCACTGACCCTCACACACACTAACTGACCCCCACACTCACTGACCCCCACACATCACTCACTGACCTCACAGTCACTCACTGATTCACTCTCGTTACCTCATCCCACACTCATTCCCTCACCCCATACTCAGTAACTGACCCCCACACACACTCACTGAACCCAAAAACACACTCACTGACCCTCACACACACTCACTGACCCCCACACTCACTTACTGACCCCCACAGGCACTCACTGACCCACACACTCACTCACTGACCCCCTCACTCAATCACTGACCCGCACACTCGCTCACTGACCCCCACACTCACTCACTGACCCCCACACTCACTCACTGAACCCCACATTCATTCCCTGACCACACTCTCATTTCCTGACCCTACACTCACTCACTGGCTGCCACACTCACTCACTGACCCTCACGCTCACTCACTGACCCGTATGCTCACTCCGTGACCCCCACACTCACTTACTGACTCTATACTCACTCACTGACCCCCACACTCACTCACTCAACCCCACATTCATTCCCTGACCACACTCTCATTTCCTGACCCCACGCTCACTCACTGACTTCCACACTCACTCACTGACCCTCACACTCACTCACTGACCCCACATTCCCTCAGTGACACTGTCCTCACTCACTGACCCAAACACTCACTCACTGATCTCACACGCACTCACAGACCCCATACTCACTCAGTGACCCCACATTCACTCACTGACCTCACACTCAATCACTGACACTGTCCTTACTCACTGACCCCACACTCACTCACTGACCCACACATTCACTCACTGACCCCCACACTCACTCACTGACCCACACATTCACTCACTGACCCCCACACTCACTCACTGAACCCCACATTCATTCCCTGACCACACTCTCATTTCCTAACCCCACGCTCACTCACTGACCCCCACACTCACTCACTGACCCTCGCCCTCACTCACTGGCCTCACACAGAAATACTGAACCTCACAGTCACTCACTGACCACCACACTCACTCACTGACCCTCATACACACTCACTGACCCTCACACTCACTCACTGACCCTCGCCCTCACTCACTGACCTCACACAGAAATACTGAACCTCACACTCACTCACTGACCCCCACACTCACTCACTGACCCCACACACAAACACTGAACCTCACACTGACTCACTGACCCCCACACTCACTCACTGACCCATATACTCACTCCGTGACCCCCACACTCACTTACTGACTCTATACTCACTCACTGACCCACTCACCCACTCACTGACCCTCACACTCACTCACTGACCCTGCACTCACTCACTACCCTCACACTCACTCACTGACCCCGCACTCACTCACTGACCCTCACACTCACTCACTGACCCCCACACTCGCTCACTGACCCCCACATTCATTCCCTGACCACACTCTCATTTCCTGAGCCCACGCTCACTCACTGACCCTCACACTCACTCACTGACCCTCATACACACTCACTGACCCTCACACTCACTTACTGACCCCACACTCACTCACTGACCCCCACACTCACTCACTGACCCTACATTCACTTACTGACCCCACACTCACTCACTGACCCCATATTCACTCACTGACCCCACATTTACTCACTTACCCCACACTCGCTAACTGACCTCACTCACTGACCCTCACACTCACTAACTGACCTCCCTCACTCACTGACCTCCACACTCACTCACTGACCCCCACACTCACTCACTGACCCCCACACTTACTCCCTGACCCCACATTCACTCACTGACCTCCACACTCAGTCACTGACCCCCACACTCACTCACTGACACCCACACTCACCCACTGACCCCCATAGGCACTCACTGACCCCGATACTTAATCACTGACCCTCACACTCACTCACTGACCCTCGCCCTCACTCACTGACCCCACACTCACTCATTGACCCTCACACTCAATCACTGACTCCACACTCATTCCCTGATCCCCAAACACTCACTCACTGACCCCCACACTCACTTACTGATCCCCACACTCACTGACCCTCACACCCACTCACTGACTGTATACTCACTCACAGACACTCTCACTCACTCACTGACCCTCACACTCACTGATGACCCACACACCCACTCACTGACCCCCACACTCACTCACTGAACCTCATACACACTCACTGACCCTCACACTCACTCACTGACCCTCGCCCTCACTCAGTGACACCACTCTCACTTACTGACCCCACACGCAAACACTGAAACTCACACTCACTCACTGACCCCCACACTCACTCACTGACCCCACACACAAACACTGAATCTCACACTCACTCACTGACCCCCACACTCTCTCACTGACCCCCACATTCATTCCCTGGCCCCACTCTCATTTCCTGACCCCACACTCACTCACTGGCTGCCACACTCACTCACTGACCCTCACGCTCACTCACTGAACCCCACACTCACTCACTGACACCCACACTCACTTACTGACCCCACACTCACTCACTGACCCCTCACTCAATCACTGACCCTCACACTCGCTCACTGACCCCCACACTCACTCCCTGACCCTCACACTCACTTACTGACCCCACACTCACTTACCCCACACTCACTTACTGGCCCCACACTCACTCACTGACCCCACACTCACTCACTGACCCCCACACTCACTCACTAACTCTCACACTCACTCACTGACCCCATACTCACTCACTGACCCCCTCACTCAATCACTGACCCTCACACTCGCTCACTGACCCCCACACTCACTCACTGACTCTCACACTCACTCACTGACCCCCACACTCACTCACTGACCCATATACTCACTCCGTGACCCCCACACTCACTTACTGACTCTATACTCACTGACTGACCCCCACACTCACTCACTGAACCCCACATTCATTCCCTGACCACACTCTCATTTCCTGATCCCACACTCATCTCTGACTTCCACACTCACTCACTGACCCTCACGCTCACTCACTGACCACCACACTCACTCACTGACCCTCATACACACTCACTGACCCTCACACTCACTCACTGACCCTCGCCCTCACTCACTGACCTCACACAGAAATACTGAACCTCACACTCACTCACTGATCCCCACACTCACTCACTGACCCCACACACAAACACTGAACCTCACACTGACTCACTGACCCCCACACTCACTCACTGACCCATATACTCACTCCGTGACCCCCACACTCACTTACTGACTCTATACTCACTCACTGACCCACTCACCCACTCACTGGCCCCGCACTCACTCACTGCCCTCACACTCACTCACTGACCCCCACACTCACTCACTGACCCCGCACTCACTCACTGACCCCCACACTCACTCACTGACCCCCACGTTCATTCCCTGACCACACTCTCATTTCCTGACCCCACGCTCACTCACTGACCCCCACTCTCACTCACTGACCCTCACACTCACTCACTGACCCCCACACTCACTCACTGACCCCGCACTCACTCACTGACCCATATACTCACTCCGTGACCCCCACACTCACTTACTGACTCTATACTCACTCACTGACCCACTCACCCACTCACTGACCCTCACACTCACTCACTGACAATACATTCACTCACTGCCCTCACACTCACTCACTGACCCTCACACTCACTCACTGACCCTCACACTCACTCACTGACCCTACATTCACTAACTGACCCCACACTCACTCACTGACCCCATATTCACTTACTGACCCCACATTCACTCACTGACCCACACACTCACTGAACCTCACATTCACTCACTGACCCCATATTCACTCACTGACCCCACATTTACTCACTTACCCCACACTCGCTAACTGACCTCACTCACTGACCCTCACACTCACTAACTGACCTCCCTCACTCACTCACTGACCTCCACACTCACTCACTGACCCCCACACTCACTCACTGACCCCCACACTTACTCCCTGACCCCACATTCACTCACTGACCTCCACACTCAGTCACTGACCCCCACACTCACTCACTGACCCCCACACTCACTCACTGACCCCCACACTTACTCCCTGACCCCACATTCACTCACTGACCTCCACACTCAGTCACTGACCCCCACACTCACTCACTGACACACACACTCACCCACTGACCCCCATAGGCACTCACTGACCCCGATACTTAATCACTGACCCTCACACTCACTCACTGACCCTCGCCCTCACTCACTGACCCCACACTCACTCATTGACCCTCACACTCAGTCACTGACTCCACACTCATTCCCTGATCCCCAAACACTCACTCACTGACCCCCACACTCACTGACCCTCACACCCACTCACTGACTGTATACTCACTCACAGACACTCTCACTCACTCACTGACCCTCACACTCACTGATGACCCACACACCCACTCACTGACCCCCACACTCACTCACTGACTCTCATACACACTCACTGACCCTCGCCCTCACTCAGTGACACCACTCTCACTTACTGACCCCACACACAAACACTGAAACTCACACTCACTCACTGACCCCCACACTCACTCACTGACCCCACACACAAACACTGAATCTCACACTCACTCACTGACCCCCACATTCTCTCACTGACCCCCACATTCATTCCCTGGCCCCACTCTCATTTCCTGACCCCACACTCACTCACTGGCTGCCACACTCACTCACTGACCCTCACGCTCACTCACTGAACCCCACACTCACTCACTGACACCCACACTCACTCACTGACCCCACACTCACTCACTGACCCCCTCACTCAACCACTGACCCTCACACTCGCTCACTGACCCCCACACTCACTCCCTGACCCTCACACTCACTTACTGACCCCACACTCACTTACCCCACACTCACTTACTGGCCCCACACTCACTCACTGACCCCCACACTCACTCACTAACTCTCACACTCACTCACTGACCCCATACTCACTCACTGACCCCCTCACTCAATCACTGACCCTCACACTCGCTCTCTGACCCCCACACTCACTCACTGACTCTCAAACTCACTCACTGACCCCCACACTCACTCACTGACCCCACACACAAACACTGAACCTCACACTGACTCACTGACCCCCACACTCACTCACTGACCCATATACTCACTCCGTGACCCCCACACTCACTCCCTGACCCCACACTCACTCACTGGCTGCCACACTCACTCCCTGACCCCACACTCACTCACAGACCCCCACACTCACTCACTGACCTCCACACTCAGTCACTGACCCCCAGACTCACTCACTGACCTCCTTCACTCACTCACTGACCCTCATACTCACTCACCGAACCTCACACTCGCTCACTGAACCACACACTCACTTACTGACCCTACATTCACTCACTGGCCCCCACACTCACTCACTGAACCCCACATTCATTCCCTGACCCCACTCTCATTCCCTGACCCCCCACTCACTTACTGACCCCCACACCCACTCACAGACCTTCACACCCACTCATTGACTCTATACTCACTCACTGACCCTCACACTCACTCTCACTCACTGACCCCGCACTCACTCATTGACCCTCACACTCAATCACTGACTCCACACTCACTCACTGACTCTATACTCAATCACAGACCCCCTCACTCACTCACTGACCCTCATACTCACTCCCTGATCCACACACTCACTTACTGACCCCCACACTCACTGACCCTCACTCCCACTCACTGACTCGATTCTCACTCACAGACACCCTCACTCACTCACTGACCCTCACACTCACTGATGACCCCCACACTCACTCACTGACACTCACACCCACTCATTGACTCTATACTCACTCACTGACCCCCACACACACTCACTGAACCCAAAAACACACTCACTGACCCTCACACACACTCACTGACCCCCACACTCACTCACTGACCCCACACACAAACACTGAACCTCACACTCACTCACTGACCCCCACACTCAGTCACTGACCCCCACATTCATTCCCTGGCCCCACTCTCATTTCCTGACCCCACACTCACTCACTGGCTGCCACACTCACTCACTGACCCCACACTCACTCACTGAGCCCCTCACTCAATCACTGACCCTCACACTTGCTCACTGACCCCCACACTCACTCACTGACCCTCACACTCACTCACTGACCCTGCATTCACTCACTGATCCCTACACTCACTCACTGACACCCACACTCACTCACTGACCCCACACTCACTCACTGACACCCACACTCACTCACTGAATCCCACATTCATTCCCTGACCACACTCTCATTTCCTCATCCCACACTCACTCACTGACTTCCACACTCACTCACTGACCCTCACGCTCACTCACTGACCCCCACACTCACTCATTGACCCTCATACACACTTACTGACCCTCACACTCACTCACTGACCCTCACCCTCACTCACTGACCCCCACACTCACTCACTGACCCTCACACTCACTCACTGACCCTCGCCCTCACTCAGTGACACCACACTCACTTACTGACCCCGCACTCACTAACTGACCTCACTCACTCACTGACCCCCACACTCACTCACTGACCCCACACACAAACACTGAACCTCACACTGACTCACTGAACCCCCACACTCACTCACTGACCCATATACTCACTCACTGACCCTCACACTCACTCACTGACCCTCGCCCTCACTCAGTGACATCACACTCACTTACTGACCCCACACACAAACACTGAACCTCACACTCACTCACTGACCCCACACACAAACACTGAACCTCACACTCACTCACTGACCCAAACACTCACTCACTGATCTCACACGCACTCACTGACACTGTACTCACTCACAGACCCTCACACTCACTCACTGAACCTCACATTCACTCACTGACCCCACATTTACTCACAGACCCCACACTCACTAACTGACCTCACTCACTCACTGACCCCCACACTCACTCACTGACCCCACACACAAACACTGAACCTCACACTGACTCACTGACCCCCACACTCACTCACTGACCCATATACTCACTCCGTGACCCCCACACACACTTACTGACTCTATACTCACTCACTGACCCACTCACCCACTCACTGACCCTCACACTCACTCACTGACCCCGCACTCACTCACTGCCCTCACACTCACTCACTGACCCCCACACTCACTCACTGACCCCGCACTCACTCACTGATCCCCCACACTCACTCACTGACCCCGCACTCACTCACTGACCCTCACACTCACTCACTGACCCCCACACTCACTCACTGAACCCCACATTCATTCCCTGACCACACTCTCATTTCCTGACCCCACGATCACTCACTGGCCCCCACACTCACTCACTGACCCTCATACACACTCACTGACCCTCACACTCACTCACTGACCCTCACCCTCACTAACTGACCTCACACAGAAATACTGAACCTCACACTCACTCACTGACCCCCACACTCACTCACTGACCCCACACACAAACACTGAACCTCACACTGACTCACTGACCCCCACACTCACTCACTGACCCATATACTCACTCACTGACCTCACACTCACTCACTGACCCTCACCCTCACTCACTGACCTCACACAGAAACACTGAACGTCACACTCACTCACTGGCCCCCACACTCACTCACTGACCCATATACTCACTCCGTGACCCCCACACTCACTTACTGACTCTATACTCACTCACTGACTCACTCACCCACTCACTGACCCATATACTCACTCCGTGACCCCCACACTCACTTACTGACCCCACATTCACTTACTGACCACACACTCACTCACTGACCCCACATTCACTTACTGAGCCCACACTCACTCACTGACCCACACACTCACTGAACCTCACATTCACTCACTGACCCCACATTTAGTCACTGACCCCACACTCACTAACTGACTTCACTCACTCATTCAATGACCCTCACACTCACTAACTGACCTCCCTCACTCACTCACTGACCCTCACACTCACTCACTGACCCTCACAGTCACTCCCTGACCCCACACTCACTCACTGACCTCCACACTCACTCCCTGACCCCACACTCACTCACTGACCTCCACACTCACTCCCTGACCCCACACTCACTCACTGACCCCCACACTCACTCACTGACCTCCACACTCAGTCACTGACCCCCCACACTCACTCTCTGACCCCCACACTCACTCACTGACCCTCGCCCTCACTCATTGACCCCACACTCACGTACTGACCCCACACTCACTCACTGACCCTCACACTCACTAACTGACCTCCTTCACTCACTCACTGACCCTCATACTCACTCACCGAACCTCACACTCGCTCACTGAACCACACACTCACTTACTGACCCTACATTCACTCACTGACCCTCACACTCATTCACTGACCCCCACACTCACTCACTGAACCCCACATTCATTCCCTGACCCCACTCTCATTCCCTGACCCCCCACTCACTTACTGACCCCCACACCCACTCACAGACCTTCACACCCACTCATTGACTCTATACTCACTCACTGACCCTCACACTCACTCTCACTCACTGACCCCGCACTCACTCATTGACCCTCACACTCAATCACTGACTCCACACTCACTCACTGACTCTATACTCAATCACAGACCCCCTCACTCATTCACTGACCCTCATACTCACTCCCTGACCCACACACTCACTTACTGACCCCCACACTCACTGACCCTCACTCCCACTCACTGACTCGATTCTCACTCACAGACACTCTCACTCACTCACTGACCCTCACACTCACTGATGACCCCCACACCCACTCACTGACACTCACACCCACTCATTGACACTATACTCACTCACTGACCCCCACACACACTCACTGAACCCAAAAACACACTCACTGACCCTCACACACACTCACTGACCCCCACACTCACTCCCTGACCCGTATGCTCACTCCGTGACCCCCACACTCACTTACTGACTCTATACTCACTCACTGACCCCTACACTCACTCACTCAACCCCACATTCATTCCCTAACCACACTCTCATTTCCTGACCCCACGCTCACTCACTGACTTCCACACTCACTCACTGACCCTCATTCTCACTCACTGACCCCCACACTCACTCATTGACCCTCACACTCAGTCACTGACCCTCGCCCTCACTCAGTGACACCGCACTCACTCACTGACCCCCACACTCACTCACTGACCCCGCACTCACTCACTGACCCTTACACTCACTCACTGACCCCACACACAAACACTGAAACTCACACTCACTCACTGACCCCGCACTCACTCACTGACCCTCACACTCACTCACTGACCCCCACATTCATTCCCTGGCCCCACTCTCATTTCCTGACCCCACACTCACTCATTGACCCCGCACTTACTCACTGACCCTCACACTCACTCACTGACCCCACACTCACTCACTGACCCCCACATTCATTCCCTGGTCCCACTCTCATTTCCTGACCCCACACTCACTCACTGGCTGCCACACTCACTCACTGACCCTCACGCTCACTCACTGACCCCATACTCACTCATTGACACTGTCCTTGCTCACTGACCCTCACACTCACTCACTGACCCCACATTCACTAACTGACCCCGCACTCACTCACTGACCCTCACACTCACTCACTGACCCCCACACTCACTCACTGACCCTACATTCACTTACTGACCCCACACTCACTCACTGACCCCCACACTCACTCACTAACCCTACGTTCACTTACTGACCCCACACTCACTCACTGACCCCACATTCACTTACTGACCCCACACTCACTCACTGACCCTACATTCACTTACTGACCCCACACTCACTCACTGACCCACACACTCACTGAACCTCACATTCACTCACTGACCCCACACTCACTCACTTACCCCACACTCACTAACTGACCCTCACACTCACTAACTGACCTCCCTCACTCACTCACTGACCTCCACACTCACTCACTGACCCCCACACTCACTCACTGACCCCCACACTCACTCCCTGACCCACATTCATTCACTGACCTCCACCCTCAGTCACTGACCCCCACACTCACTCACTGAACCCCACACTCACCCACTGACCCCCATAGGCACTCACTGACCCCGATACTTAATCACTGACCCTCACACTCACTCACTGACCCTAGCCCTCACTCACTGACCCCACACTCACTCATTGACCCTCACACTCAATCACTGACTCCACACTCATTCCCTGACCCCCACACTCACTCACTGACCCCCACACTCACTTACTGATCCCCACACTCACTCACTGACCCTCACACCCACTTACTGACCCCACACACACTGACCCTCACACCCACTCACTGACTCTATACTGACTCACAGACACTCTCACTCACTCACTGACCCTCACACTCACTGATGACCCACACACCCACTCACTGACCCTCACACCCACTCATTGACTCTATACTCACTCACTGACCCTCACACACACTAACTGACCCCCACACTCACTCACTGACCCCCACACATCACTCACTGACCTCACAGTCACTCACTGATTCACTCTCGTTACCTCATCCCACACTCATTCCTTCACCCCATACTCACTAACTGACCCCCCCACACACTCACTGACCCTCACACACACTCACTGACCCCCACACTCACTTACTGACACCCACAGGCACTCACTGACCCCGACACTTACTCACTGACCCTCACACTCACTCAGTGACACCACACTGACTCACTGAACCCCACACTCACTCACTGATCCTCACACTCACTCACTGACCCCACACTCACTCACTGACCCCACACTCGCTCACTGACCCCGCACTCACTTACCCCACACTCACTTACTGACCCCACACTCACTCACTGACCCTACATTCACTCACTGATCCCTACACTCACTCACTGACACCCACACTCACTCACTGACCCCACACTCACTCACTGACACCCACACTCACTCACTGACCCCACACTCACTCACTGACCCCACACGCACTCACTGACGCCCTCACTCAATCACTGACCCTCACACTCGCTCACTGACCCCCACACTCACTCACTGACACCCACACTCACTCACTGACCCCACACTCACTCACTGACCCCCACACTCACTCACTGAATCCCACATTCATTACCTGACCACACTCTCATTTCCTGAACCCACGCTCACTCACTGACTTCCATAATCACTCACAGACCCTCACACTCACTCACTGACCCCCACACTCACTCACTGACCCTCATACACACTCACTGACCCTCACACTCACTCACTGACCCTCACCCTCACTCACTGACCCCCACACTCACTCACTGACACCCACACTCACTCACTGACCCCCACACCCACTCACTGACCTTCACACCCACTCATTGACCCTCGCCCTCACTCAGTGACACCACACTCACTTACTGACCCCGCACTCATTCACTGACCTTCACACTCACTCACTGACCCCCACACTCACTTACTGACCCCACACACACTGACCCTCACACCCACTCACTGACTCTATACTCACTCACAGACACTCTCACTCACTCACTGACCCTCACACTCACTGATGACCCACACACCCACTCACTGACCCTCACACCCACTCATTGACTCTATACTCACTCACTGACCCTCACACACACTAACTGACCCCCACACTCACTCACTGACCCTCACACATCACTCACTGACC
Organism: Hemiscyllium ocellatum; assembly: GCF_020745735.1. Lineage (NCBI taxonomy): Eukaryota > Metazoa > Chordata > Chondrichthyes > Orectolobiformes > Hemiscylliidae > Hemiscyllium > Hemiscyllium ocellatum. The sequence continues at coordinate 22,368,864 of NC_083409.1, forward strand.
TCACAGTCACTCACTGATTCACTCTCGTTACCTCATCCCACACTCATTCCTTCACCCCATACTCACTAACTGACACCCCCACACACTCACTGACCCTCACACACACTCACTGACCCCCACACTCACTTATCTGACCCCCACAGGCACTCACTGACCCCACACTCACTCACTGACCCTCACACTCACTCAGTGACACCACACTGACTCACTGAACCCCACACTCACTCACTGATCCTCACACTCACTCACTGACCCCACACTCGCTCACTGACCCTGCACTCACTTACCCCACACTCACTTGCTGACCCCACACTCACTCACTGACCCGACATTCACTCACTGATCCCTACACTCACTCACTGACACTCACACTCACTCACTGACCCCACACTCACTCACTGACCCCACACTCACTCACTGACCCCCACACTCACTCACTGACCCCACACTCACTCACTGACCCCCTCACTCAATCACTGACCCTCACACTCGCTCACTGACCCCCACACTCACTCAATGAACCCCACATTCATTACCTGACCACACTCTCATTTCCTGAACCCACGCTCACTCACTGACTTCCATAATCACTCACTGACCCTCATACACACTCACTGACCCTCACACTCACTCACTGACCCTCACGCTCACTCACTGACCCCCACACTCACTCACTGACACCCACACTCACTCACTGACCCCACACTCACTCACTGACCCCCTCACTCAACCACTGACCCTCACACTCGCTCACTGACCCCCACACTCACTCCCTGACCCTCACACTCACTTACTGACCCCACACTCACTTACCCCACACTCTCTTACTGGTCCCACACTCACTCACTGACCCCACACTCACTCACTGACCCCACACTCACTCACTGATCCCCACACTCACTCACTCTCACACTTACTCACTGACCCCATACTCACTCACTGACCCTCACACTCGCTCACTGACCCCCACACTCACTCACTGACTCTCACACTCACTCACTGACCCCCACACTCACTCACTGACCCCCACACTCACTGACCCATATACTCACTCCGTGACCCCCACACTCACTTACTGACTCTATACTCACTCACTGACCCCCACACTCACTCACTGAACCCCACCTTCATTCCCTGACCACACTCTCATTTCCTGATCCCACACTCATCTCTGACTTCCACACTCACTCACTGACCCTCACGCTCACTCACTGACCCCCACACTCACTCACTGACCCTCATACACACTCACTGACCCTCACACTCACTCACTGACCCTCGCCCTCACTCAGTGACACCACACTCACTTACTGACCCCGCACTCATTCACTGACCTTCACACTCACTCACTGACCCCACACTCACTTACTGACCCCACACACAAACACTGAACCTCACACTCACTCACTGACCCCCACACTCACTCACTGACCCCACACACAAACACTGAACCTCACACTCCCTCACTGACCCCCACACTCAGTCACTGACCCCCACATTCATTCCCTGGCCCCACTGTCATTTCCTGACCCCACACTCACTCACTGGCTGCCACACTCACTCACTGACCCCACACTCACTCACTGACCCAACACACGCTTACCCCACACTCACTTACTGGCCCCACACTCACTCACTGACCCTGCATTCACTCACTGATCCCTACACTCACTCACTGATCCACACTCACTCATTGACCCTCACACTCAATCACTGACTCCACACTCATTCCCTGACCCCCACACTCACTCACTGACCCTCACACTCACTCACTGACCCTCGCCCTCACTCAGTGACACCACACTCACTTACTGAACCCACACACAAACACTGAACCTCACACTCACTCACTGACCCCACACACAAACACTGAACCTCACACTCACTCACTGACCCCCACACTCAATCACTGACCCTCACACTCACTCACTGACCCCACACTCACTTACCCCACACTCACTTACTGGCCCCACACTCACTCACTGACCCTGCATTCACTCACTGATCCCTACACTCACTCACTGAGCCCCACACTCACTCACTGACCCCCACACTCACTCACTGAACCCCACATTCATTCCCTGGCCCCACCCTCACTTCCTGACACCACACTCACTCACTGGCTGCCACACTCACTCACTGACCCTCACGCTCATCACTGACCCCATACTCACTCATTGACACTGTCCTTACTCACTGACCCCCACACTCACTCACTGATCTTCACACTCACTCACTGACCCCACACTCACTTACTGACCCCGCACTCACTCACTGACCCTCACACTCGCTCACTAACCCTCACACTCACTCACTGACCCCCACACTCACTCACTGACCCTACATTCACTTACTGACCCCACACTCACTCACTGTCCCCACATTCACTTACTGACCGCACATTCACTCACTGACCCCACATTCACTTACTGACCCACACACTCACTGAACCTCACATTCATTCACTGACCCCACATTTACTCACTGACCCCACACTCACTAACAGACCTCACTCACTCACAGACCCTCACACTCACTAACTGACCCTCACGCTCACTCACTGACCCCCACACTCACTCACTGACACCCACACTCACTCACTGACCCCCACACCCACTCACTGACCTTCACACCCACTCATTGACCCTCGCCCTCACTCAGTGACACCACACTCACTTACTGACCCCGCACTCATTCCCTGACCCCCACACTCACGCACTGACCCCCACACTCACTTACTGATCCCCACACTCACTCACTGACCCTCACACCCACTTACTGACCCCCACACTCACTGACCCTCACACCCACTCACTGACTCTATACTCACTCACAGACACTCTCACTCACTCACTGACCCTCACACTCACTGATGACCCACACACCCACTCACTGACCCTCACACCCACTCATTGACTCTATACTCACTCACTGACCCTCACACACACTAACTGACCCCCACACTCACTCACTGACCCCCACACATCACTCACTGACCCCCACACATCACTCACTGACCTCACAGTCACTCACTGATTCACTCTCGTTACCTCATCCCACACTCATTCCTTCACCCCATACTCACTAACTGACCCCCCCACACACACTCACTGACCCTCACACACACTCACTGACCCCCACACTCACTTACTGACCCCCACAGGCACTCACTGACCCCGACACTTACTCACTGACCCTCACACTCAGTCACTGACCCTCACACTCACTCAGTGACACCACACTGACTCACTGAACCCCACACTCACTCACTGATCCTCACACTCACTCACTGACCCCACACTCACTCACTGACCCCCACACTCACTCACTGACCCCACACTCACTCACTGAACCCCACATTCATTACCTGACCACACTCTCATTTCCTGAACCCACGCTCACTCACTGACTTCCATAATCACTCACAGACCATCACACTCACTCACTGACCCCTACACTCACTCACTGACCCTCATACACACTCACTGACCCTCACACTCACTCACTGACCCTCACGCTCACTCACTGACCCCCACACTCACTCACTGACACCCACACTCACTCACTGACCCCACACTCACTCACTGACCCCCTCACTCAACCACTGACCCTCACACTCGCTCACTGACCCCCACACTCACTCCCTGACCCTCACACTCACTTACTGACCCCACACTCACTTACCCCACACTCTCTTACTGGCCCCACACTCACTCACTGACCCCACACTCACTCACTGATCCCCACACTCACTCACTCTCACACTTACTCACTGACCCCATACTCACTCACTGACCCCCTCACTCAATCACTGACCCTCACACTCGCTCACTGACCCCCACACTCACTCACTGAGTCTCACACTCACTCACTGACCCCCACACTCACTCACTGACCCATATACTCACTCCGTGACCCCCACACTCACTTACTGACTCTATACTCACTGACTGACCCCCACACTCACTCACTGAACCCACATTCATTCCCTGACCACACTCTCATTTCCTGATCCCACACTCATCTCTGACTTCCACACTCACTCACTGACCCTCACGCTCACTCACTGACCCCCACACTCACTCACTGACCCTCATACACACTCACTGACCCTCACACTCACTCACTGACCCTCGCCCTCACTCAGTGACACCACACTCACTTACTGACCCCACACACAAACACTGAACCTCACACTCACTCACTGACCCCCACACTCACTCACTGACCCCACACACAAACACTGAACCTCACACTCACTCACTGACCCCCACACTCACTCACTGACCCCCACATTCATTCCCTGGCCCCACTGTCATTTCCTGACCCCACACTCACTCACTGGCTGCCACACTCACTCACTGACCCCACACTCACTCACTGACCCAACACTCGCTTACCCCACACTCACTTACTGGCCCCACACTCACTCACTGACCCTGCATTCACTCACTGATCCCTACACTCACTCACTGACCCACACTCACTCATTGACCCTCACACTCAATCACTGACTCCACACTCATTCCCTGACCCCCACACTCACTCACTGACCCTCACACTCACTCACTGACCCTCACACTCACTCACTGACCCTCGCCCTCACTCAGTGACACCACACTCACTTACTGAACCCACACACAAACACTGAACCTCACACTCACTCACTGACCCCACACACAAACACTGAACCTCACACTCACTCACTGACCCCCACACTCAATCACTGACCCTCACACTCACTCACTGACCCCACACTCACTTACCCCACACTCACTTACTGGCCCCACACTCACTCACTGACCCTGCATTCACTCACTGATCCCTACACTCACTCACTGAGCCCCACACTCACTCACTGAACCCCACATTCATTCCCTGGCCCCACTCTCATTTCCTGACACCACACTCACTCACTGGCTGCCACACTCACTCACTGACCCTCACGCTCACTCACTGACCCCATACTCACTCATTGACACTGTCCTTACTCACTGACCCCCACACTCACTCACTGATCTTCACACTCACTCACTGACCCCACACTCACTTACTGACCCCGCACTCACTCACTGACCCTCACACTCGCTCACTAACCCTCACACTCACTCACTGACACCCACACTCACTCACTGACCCTACATTCACTTACTGACCCCACACTCACTCACTGTCCCCACATTCACTTACTGACCCCACACTCACTCACTGACCCCACATTCACTTACTGACCCCACATTCACTCACTGACCCACACACTCACTGAACCTCACATTCATTCACTGACCCCACATTTACTCACTGACCCCACACTCACTAACTGACCTCACTCACTCACTGACCCTCACACTCACTCACTCACTGACCCCATACTCAGTCACTGACCTCCACACTCAGTCACTGACCCCCAGACTCACTCACTGACACCCACACTCACTCACTGACCCCCATAGGCACTCACTGACCCCGATACTTACTCACTGACCCTCGCCCTCACTCACTGACCCCACACTCACTTACTGACCCCACACTCACTCACTGACCCTCACACTCACTAACTGACCTCCTTCACTCACTCACTGACCCTCACACTCACTCACTACCCCACATTCACTCACTGAACCCCACACTCACTCACTGACCCCCACACTCACTAACTGACCCCGCACTCACTTACTGACCCTACATTCACTCACTGAACCCCACACTCACTCACTGAACCCCACATTCATTCCCTGACCACACTCTCATTCCCTGACCCCCCACTCACTCACTGACCCCCACACTCACTCACTGACCCTACATTCACTCACTGACCCCCACACTCACTCACTGACACCCACACTCACCCACTGACCCCCATAGGCACTCACTGACCCCGATACTTAATCACTCACACTCACTCACTGACCCTAGCCCTCACTCACTGACCCCACACTCACTCATTGACCCTCACACTCAATCACTGACTCCACACTCATTCCCTGACCCCCACACTCACTCACTGACCCCCACACTCACTTACTGACCCTCACACTCGCTCACTGACCCCCACACTCACTCACTGAACCCCACATTCATTACCTGACCACACTCTCATTTCCTGAACCCACGCTCACTCACTGACTTCCATAATCACTCACAGACCCTCACACTCACTCACTGACCCCCACACTCACTCACTGACCTTCACACCCACTCATTGACCCTCACCCTCACTCAGTGACACCACACTCACTTACTGACCCCGCACTCATTCCCTGACCCCCACACTCACTCACTGACCCCCACACTCCCTTACTGATCCCCACACTCACTCACTGACCCTCACACCCACTTACTGACCCCCACACTCACTGACCCTCACACCCACTCACTGACTCTATACTCACTCACAGACACTCTCACTCACTCACTGACCCTCACACTCACTGATGACCCACACACCCACTCACTGACCCTCACACCCACTCATTGACTCTATACTCACTCACTGACCCTCACACACACTAACTGACCCCCACACTCACTCACTGACCCCCACACATCACTCACTGACCTCACAGTCACTCACTGATTCACTCTTGTTACCTCATCCCACACTCATTCCTTCACCCCATACTCACTAACTGACCCCCCCACACACTCACTGACCCTCACACACACTCACTGACCCCCACACTCACTTACTGACCCCCACAGGCACTCACTGACCCCGACACTTACTCACTGACCCTCACACTCACTCACTGACCCTCACACTCACTCAGTGACACCACACTGACTCACAGAACCCCACACTCACTCACTGATCCTCACACTCACTCACTGACCCCACACTCACTCACTGACCCCCACACTCACTCACTGACCCCACACTCGCTCACTGACCCCCACACTCACTCACTGAACCCCACATTCATTACCTGACCACACTCTCATTTCCTGAACCCACGCTCACTCACTGACTTCCATAATCACTCACAGACCATCACACTCACTCACTGACCCCCACACCCACTCACTGACCCTCATACACACTCACTGACCCTCACACTCACTCACTGACCCTCACGCTCACTCACTGACCCCCACACTCACTCACTGACACCCACACTCACTCACTGACCCCACACTCACTCACTGGCCCCCTCACTCAACCACTGACCCTCACACTCGCTCACTGACCCCCACACTCACTCACTGAACCCCACATTCATTACCTGACCACACTCTCATTTCCTGAACCCACGCTCACTCACTGACTTCCATAATCACTCACAGACCCTCACACTCACTCACTGACCCCCACACTCACTCACTGACCCTCACGCTCACTCACTGACCCCCACACTCACTCACTGACACCCACACTCACTCACTGACCCCACACTCACTCACTGGCCCCCTCACTCAACCACTGACCCTCACACCCGCTCACTGACCCCCACACTCACTCACTGAACCCCACATTCATTACCTGACCACACTCTCATTTCCTGAACCCACGCTCACTCACTGACTTCCATAATCACTCACAGACCCTCACACTCACTCACTGACCCCCACACTCACTCACTGACCCTCACACTCACTCACTGACCCCCACACTCACTCACTGACACCCACACTCACTCACTGACCCCCACACCCACTCACTGACCTTCACACCCACTCATTGACCCTCGCCCTCACTCAGTGACACCACACTCACTTACTGACCCCGCACTCATTCCCTGACCCCCACACTCACTCACTGACCCCCACACTCCCTTACTGATCCCCACACTCACTCACTGACCCTCACACCCACTTACTGACCCCCACACTCACTGACCCTCACACCCACTCACTGACTCTATACTCACTCACAGACACTCTCACTCACTCACTGACCCTCACACTCACTGATGACCCACACACCCACTCACTGACCCTCACACCCACTCATTGACTCTATACTCACTCACTGACCCTCACACACACTAACTGACCCCCACACTCACTCACTGACCCCCACACATCACTCACTGACCTCACAGTCACTCACTGATTCACTCTCGTTACCTCATCCCACACTCATTCCTTCACCCCATACTCACTAACTGACCCCCCCACACACTCACTGACCCTCACACACACTCACTGACCCCCACACTCACTTACTGACACCCACAGGCACTCACTGACCCCGACACTTACTCACTGACCCTCACACTCACTCAGTGACACCACACTGACTCACAGAACCCCACACTCACTCACTGATCCTCACACTCACTCACTGACCCCACACTCACTCACTGACCCCCACACTCACTCACTGACCCCACACTCACTCACTGACCCCCTCACTCAATCACTGACCCTCACACTCGCTCACTGACCCCCACACTCACTCACTGAACCCCACATTCATTACCTGACCACACTCTCATTTCCTGAACCCACGCTCACTCACTGACTTCCATAATCACTCACAGACCATCACACTCACTCACTGACCCCCACACCCACTCACTGACCCTCATACACACTCACTGACCCTCACACTCACTCACTGACCCTCACGCTCACTCACTGACCCCCACACTCACTCACTGACACCCACACTCACTCACTGACCCCACACTCACTCACTGGCCCCCTCACTCAACCACTGACCCTCACACTCGCTCACTGACCCCCCACACTCACTCCCTGACTCTCACACTCACTTACTGACCCCACACTCACTTACCCCACACTCACTTACTGGCCCCACACTCACTCACTGACCCCACACTCACTCACTGACCCCCTCACTCAATCACTGACCCTCACACCCGCTCACTGACCCCCACACTCACTCACTGAACCCCACATTCATTACCTGACCACACTCTCATTTCCTGAACCCACGCTCACTCACTGACTTCCATAATCACTCACAGACCCTCACACTCACTCACTGACCCCCACACTCACTCACTGACCCTCACGCTCACTCACTGACCCCCACACTCACTCACTGACACCCACACTCACTCACTGACCCCCACACCCACTCACTGACCTTCACACCCACTCATTGACCCTCGCCCTCACTCAGTGACACCACACTCACTTACTGACCCCGCACTCATTCCCTGACCCCCACACTCACTCACTGACCCCCACACTCACTTACTGATCCCCAAACACTCACTCACTGACCCTCACACCCACTTACTGACCCCCACACTCACTGACCCTCACACCCACTCACTGACTCTATACTCACTCACAGACACTCTCACTCACTCACTGACCCTCACACTCACTGATGACCCACACACCCACTCACTGACCCTCACACCCACTCATTGACTCTATACTCACTCACTGACCCTCACACACACTAACTGACCCCCACACTCACTCACTGACCCCCACACATCACTCACTGACCCCCACACATCACTCACTGACCTCACAGTCACTCACTGATTCACTCTCGTTACCTCATCCCACACTCATTCCTTCACCCCATACTCACTAACTGACCCCCCCACACACTCACTGACCCTCACACACACTCACTGACCCCCACACTCACTTACTGACCCCCACAGGCACTCACTGACCCCGACACTTACTCACTGACCCTCACACACACTCACTGACCCCCACACTCACTTACTGACCCCCACAGGCACTCACTGACCCCGACACTTACTCACTGACCCTCACACTCACTCACTGACCCTCACACTCACTCAGTGACAACACACTGATTCACTGAACCCCACACTCACTCACTGATCCTCACACTCACTCACTGACCCCACACTCACTCACTGACCCCCACACTCACTCACTGACCCCACACTCACTCACTGAACCCCACATTCATTACCTGACCACACTCTCATTTCCTGAACCCATGCTCACTCACTGACTTCCATAACCACTCACAGACCATCACACTCACTCACTGACCCCCACACTCACTCACTGACCCTCATACACACTCACTGACCCTCACACTCACTCACTGACCCTCACGCTCACTCACTGACCCCCACACTCACTCACTGACACCCACACTCACTCACTGACCCCACACTCACTCACTGACCCCCTCACTCAACCACTGACCCTCACACTCGCTCACTGACCCCCACACTCACTCCCTGACCCTCACACTCACTTACTGACCCCACACTCACTTACCCCACACTCTCTTACTGGCCCCACACTCACTCACTGACCCCACACTCACTCACTGATCCCCACACTCACTCACTCTCACACTTACTCACTGACCCCATACTCACTCACTGACCCCCTCACTCAATCACTGACCCTCACACTCGCTCACTGACCCCCACACTCACTCACTGACTCTCACACTCACTCACTGACCCCCACACTCACTCACTGACCCATATACTCACTCCGTGACCCCCACACTCACTTACTGACTCTATACTCACTGACTGACCCCCACACTCACTCACTGAACCCCACATTCATTCCCTGACCATATTCTCATTTCCTGATCCCACACTCATCTCTGACTTCCACACTCACTCACTGACGCTCACGCTCACTCACTGACCCCCACACTCACTCACTGACCCTCATACACACTCACTGACCCTCACACTCACTCACTGACCCTCGCCCTCACTCAGTGACACCACACTCACTTACTGACCCCACACACAAACACTGAACCTCACACTCACTCACTGACCCCACACTCACTCACTGACCCCACACACAAACACTGAACCTCACACTCACTCACTGACCCCCACACTCACTCACTGACCCCCACACTCACTCACTGACCCCCACATTCATTCCCTGGCCCCACTGTCATTTCCTGACCCCACACTCACTCACTGGCTACCACACTCACTCACTGACCCCACACTCACTCACTGACCCAACACTCGCTTACCCCACACTCACTTACTGGCCCCACACTCACTCACTGACCCTGCATTCACTCACTGATCCCTACACTCACTCACTGACCCACACTCACTCATTGACCCTCACACTCAATCACTGACTCCACACTCATTCCCTGACCCCCACACTCACTCACTGACCCTCACACTCACTCACTGACCCTCACACTCACTCACTGACCCTCGCCCTCACTCAGTGACACCACACTCACTTACTGAACCCACACACAAACACTGAACCTCACACTCACTCACTGACCCCACACACAAACACTGAACCTCACACTCACTCACTGACCCCCACACTCAATCACTGACCCTCACACTCACTCACTGACCCCACACTCACTTACCCCACACTCACTTACTGGCCCCACACTCACTCACTGAACCCCACATTCATTCCCTGGCCCCACTCTCATTTCCTGACACCACACTCACTCACTGGCTGCCACACTCACTCACTGACCCTCACGCTCACTCACTGACCCCATACTCACTCATTGACACTGTCCTTACTCACTGACCCCCACACTCACTCACTGATCTTCACACTCACTCACTGACCCCACACTCACTGACTGACCCCGCACTTACTCACTGACCCTCACACTCGCTCACTAACCCTCACACTCACTCACTGACCCCCACACTCACTCACTGACCCTACATTCACTTACTGACCCCACACTCACTCACTGTCCCCACATTCACTTACTGACCCCACACTCACTCACTGACCCCACATTCACTTACTGACCCCACATTCACTCACTGACCCACTCACTCACTGAACCTCACATTCATTCACTGACCCCACATTTACTCACTGACCCCACACTCACTAACTGACCTCACTCACTCACTGACCCTCACACTCACTCACTCACTGACCCCATACTCAGTCACTGACCTCCACACTCAGTCACTGACCCCCAGACTCACTCACTGACACCCACACTCACTCACTGACCCCCATAGGCACTCACTGACCCCGATACTTACTCACTGACCCTCACACTCACTCACTGACCCTCGCCCTCACTCACTGACCCCACACTCACTTACTGACCCCACACTCACTCACTGACCCTCACACTCACTAACTGACCTCCTTCACTCACTCACTGACCCTCAAACTCATTCACTACCCCACATTCACTCACTGAACCCCACACTCACTCACTGACCCCCACACTCACTAACTGACCCCGCACTCACTTACTGACCCTACATTCACTCACTCAACCCCACACTCACTCACTGAACCCCACATTCATTCCCTGACCACACTCTCATTCCCTGACCCCCCACTCACTCACTGACCCCCACACTCACTCACTGACCCTACATTCACTCACTGACCCCCACACTCACTCACTGACACCCACACTCACCCACTGACCCCCATAGGCACTCACTGACCCCGATACTTAATCACTCACACTCACTCACTGACCCTAGCCCTCACTCACTGACCCCACACTCACTCATTGACCCTCACACTCAATCACTGACTCCACACTCATTCCCTGACCCCCACACTCACTCACTGACCCTCACACACACTAACTGACCCCCACACTCACTCACTGACCCCCACACATCACTCACTGACCCCCACACATCACTCACTGACCTCACAGTCACTCACTGATTCACTCTCGTTACCTCATCCCACACTCATTCCTTCACCCCATACTCACTAACTGACCCCCCCACACACTCACTGACCCTCACACACACTCACTGACCCCCACACTCACTTACTGACCCCCACAGGCACTCACTGACCCCGACACTTACTCACTGACCCTCACACTCACTCACTGACCCTCACACTCACTCAGTGACACCACACTGACTCACTGAACCCCACACTCACTCACTGATCCTCACACTCACTCACTGACCCCCACACTCACTCACTGACCCCCACACTCACTCACTGACCCCACACTCACTCACTGACCCCCTCACTCAATCACTGACCCTCACACTCGCTCACTGACCCCCACACTCACTCACTGAACCCCACATTCATTACCTGACCACACTCTCATTTCCTGAACCCACGCTCACTCACTGACTTCCATAATCACTCACAGACCCTCACACTCACTCACTGACCCCCACACTCACTCACTGACCCTCATACACACTCACTGACCCCCACACTCACTCACTGACACCCACACTCACTCACTGACCCCACACTCACTCACTGACCCCCTCACTCAACCACTGATCCTCACACTCGCTCACTTACCCCCCACACTCACTCCCTGACCCTCACACTCACTTACTGACCCCACACTCACTTACCCCACACTCACTTACTGGCCCCACACTCACTCACTGACCCCACACTCACTCACTGACCCCACACTCACTCACTGATCCCCACACTCACTTACTAACTCTCACACTTACTCACTGACCCCATACTCACTCACTGACCCCCTCACTCAATCACTGACCCTCACACTCGCTCACTGACCCCCACACTCACTCACTGACTCTCACACTCACTCACTGACCCCCACACTCACTCACTGACCCATATACTCACTCCGTGACCCCCACACTCACTGACTGACTCTATACTCACTGACTGACCCCCACACTCACTCACTGAACCCCACATTCATTCCCTGACCACACTCTCATTTCCTGATCCCACACTCATCTCTGACTTCCACACTCACTCACTGACCCTCACGCTCACTCACTGACCCCCACACTCACTCACTGACCCTCATACACACTCACTGACCCTCACACTCACTCACTGACCCTCGCCCTCACTCAGTGACACCACACTCACTTACTGACCCCACACACAAACACTGAACCTCACACTCACTCACTGACCCCCACACTCACTCACTGACCCCACACACAAACACTGAACCTCACACTCACTCACTGACCCCCACACTCACTCACTGACCCCCACATTCATTCCCTGGCCCCACTGTCATTTCCTGACCCCACACTCACTCACTGGCTGCCACACTCACTCACTGACCCCACACTCACTCACTGACCCAACACTCGCTTACCCCACACTCACTTACTGGCCCCACACTCACTCACTGACCCTGCATTCACTCACTGATCCCTACACTCACTCACTGACCCACACTCACTCATTGACCCTCACACTCAATTACTGACTCCACACTCATTCCCTGACCCCCACACTCACTCACTGACCCTCACACTCACTCACTGACCCTCACACTCACTCACTGACCCTCGCCCTCACTCAGTGACACCACACTCACTTACTGAACCCACACACAAACACTGAACCTCACACTCACTCACTGAACCCCACATTCATTCCCTGACCACACTCTCATTTCCTGATCCCACACTCATCTCTGACTTCCACACTCACTCACTGACCCTCACGCTCACTCACTGACCCCCACACTCACTCACTGACCCTCATACACACTCACTGACCCTCACACTCACTCACTGACCCTCGCCCTCACTCAGTGACACCACACTCACTTACTGACCCCACACACAAACACTGAACCTCACACTCACTCACTGACCCCCACACTCACTCACTGACCCCACACACAAACACTGAACCTCACACTCACTCACTGACCCCCACACTCACTCACTGACCCCCACATTCATTCCCTGGCCCCACTGTCATTTCCTGACCCCACACTCACTCACTGGCTGCCACACTCACTCACTGACCCCACACTCACTCACTGACCCAACACTCGCTTACCCCACACTCACTTACTGGCCCCACACTCACTCACTGACCCTGCATTCACTCACTGATCCCTACACTCACTCACTGACCCACACTCACTCATTGACCCTCACACTCAATTACTGACTCCACACTCATTCCCTGACCCCCACACTCACTCACTGACCCTCACACTCACTCACTGACCCTCACACTCACTCACTGACCCTCGCCCTCACTCAGTGACACCACACTCACTTACTGAACCCACACACAAACACTGAACCTCACACTCACTCACTGACCCCACACACAAACACTGAACCTCACACTCACTCACTGACCCCCACACTCAATCACTGACCCTCACACTCACTCACTGACCCCACACTCACTTACCCCACACTCACTTACTGGCCCCACACTCACTCACTGACCCTGCATTCACTCACTGATCCCTACACTCACTCACTGAGCCCCACACTCACTCACTGAACCCCACATTCATTCCCTGGCCCCACTCTCATTTCCTGACACCACACTCACTCACTGGCTGCCACACTCACTCACTGACCCTCACGCTCACTCACTGACCCCATACTCACTCATTGACACTGTCCTTACTCACTGACCCCCACACTCACTCACTGATCTTCACACTCACTCACTGACCCCACACTCACTTACTGACCCCGCACTCACTCACTGACCCTCACACTCGCTCACTAACCCTCACACTCACTCACTGACCCCCACACTCACTCACTGACCCTACATTCACTTACTGACCCCACACTCACTCACTGTCCCCACATTCACTTACTGACCCCACACTCACTCACTGACCCCACATTCACTTACTGACCCCACATTCACTCACTGACCCACACACTCACTGAACCTCACATTCATTCACTGACCCCACATTTACTCACTGACCCCACACTCACTAACTGACCTCACTCACTCACTGACCCTCACACTCACTCACTCACTGACCCCATACTCACTCACTGACCTCCACACCCAGTCACTGACCCCAGACTCACTCACTGACACCCACACTCACTCACTGACCCCCATAGGCACTCACTGACCCCGATACTTACTCACTGATCCTCACACTCACTCACTGACCCTCGCCCTCACTCACTGACCCCACACTCACTTACTGACCCCACACTCACTCACTGACCCTCACACTCACTAACTGACCTCCTTCACTCACTCACTGACCCTCACACTCATTCACTACCCCACATTCACTCACTGAACCCCACACTCACTCACTGACCCCCACACTCACTAACTGACCCCGCACTCACTTACTGACCCTACATTCACTCACTGAACCCCACACTCACTCACTGAACCCCACACTCACTCATTGACCCTCACACTCAATCACTGACTCCACACTCATTCCCTGACCCCCACACTCACTCACTGACCCCACACTCACTCACTGACCCCCTCACTCAATCACTGACCCTCACACTCGCTCACTGACCCCACACTCACTCACTGAACCCCACATTCATTACCTGACCACACTCTCATTTCCTGAACCCACGCTCACTCACTGACTTCCATAATCACTCACAGACCCTCACACTCACTCACTGACCCCCACACTCACTCACTGACCCTCATACACACTCACTGACCCTCACACTCACTCACTGACCCTCACGCTCACTCACTGACCTCCACACTCACTCACTGACACCCACACTCACTCACTGACCCCCACACCCACTCACTGACCTTCACACCCACTCATTGACCCTCGCCCTCACTCAGTGACACCACACTCACGTACTGACCCCGCACTCATTCCCTGACCCCCACACTCACTCACTGACCCCCACACTCACTTACTGATCCCCACACTCACTCACTGACCCTCACACCCACTTACTGACCCCCACACTCACTGACCCTCACACCCACTCACTGACTCTATACTCACTCACAGACACTCTCACTCACTCACTGACCCTCACACTCACTGATGACCCACACACCCACTCACTGACCCTCACACCCACTCACTGACTCTACACTCACTCACTGACCCCCACACATCACTCACTGACCCCCACACATCACTCACTGACCTCACAGTCACTCACTGATTCACTCTCGTTACCTCATCCCACACTCATTCCTTCACCCCATACTCACTAACTGACCCCCCCACACACACACTGACCCTCACACACACTCACTGACCCCCACACTCACTTACTGACCCCCACAGGCACTCACTGACCCCGACACTTACTCACTGACCCTCACACTCACTCACTGACCCTCACACTCACTCAGTGACACCACACTGACTCACTGACCCCCACACTCACTCACTGATCCTCACACTCACTCACTGACCCCACACTCACTCACTGACCCCCACACTCACTCACTGACCCCACACTCACTCACTGACCCCCTCACTCAATCACTGACCCTCACACTCGCTCACTGACCCCCACACTCACTCACTGAACCCCACATTCATTACCTGACCACACTCTCATTTCCTGAACCCACGCTCACTCACTGACTTCCATAATCACTCACAGACCATCACACTCACTCACTGACCCCCACACTCACTCACTGACCCTCATACACACTCACTGACCCCCACACTCACTCACTGACACCCACACTCACTCACTGACCCCACACTCACTCACTGACCCCCTCACTCAACCACTGATCCTCACACTCGCTCACTGACCCCCCACACTCACTCCCTGACCCTCACACTCACTTACTGACCCCACACTCACTTACCCCACACTCACTTACTGGCCCCACACTCACTCACTGACCCCACACTCACTCACTGACCCCACACTCACTCACTGATCCCCACACTCACTTACTAACTCTCACACTTACTCACTGACCCCATACTCACTCACTGACCCCCTCACTCAATCACTGACCCTCACACTCGCTCACTGACCCCCACACTCACTCACTGACTCTCACACTCACTCACTGACCCCCACACTCACTCACTGACCCATATACTCACTCCGTGACCCCCACACTCACTGACTGACTCTATACTCACTGACTGACCCCCACACTCACTCACTGAACCCCACATTCATTCCCTGACCACACTCTCATTTCCTGATCCCACACTCATCTCTGACTTCCACACTCATTCACTGACCCTCACGCTCACTCACTGACCCCCACACTCACTCACTGACCCTCATACACACTCACTGACCCTCACACTCACTCACTGACCCTCGCCCTCACTCAGTGACACCACACTCACTTCCTGACCCCACACACAAACACTGAACCTCACACTCACTCACTGACCCCCACACTCACTCACTGACCCCACACACAAACACTGAACCTCACACTCACTCACTGACCCCCACACTCACTCACTGACCCCCACATTCATTCCCTGGCCCCACTGTCATTTCCTGACCCCACACTCACTCACTGGCTGCCACACTCACTCACTGACCCCACACTCACTCACTGACCCCCTCACTCAATCACTGACCCTCACACTTGCTCACTGACCCCCTCACTCAATCACTGACCCTCACACTTGCTCACTGACCCCCACACTCACTCACTGACCCTCACACTCACTCACTGACCCAACACTCGCTTACCCCACATTCACTTACTGGCCCCACACTCACTCACTGACCCTGCATTCACTCACTGATCCCGACACTCACTCACTGACCCACACTCACTCATTGACCCTCACACTCAATCACTGACCCTCGCCCTCACTCAGTGACACCACACTCACTTACTGACCCCGCACTCATTCACTGACCCTCACACTCACTCACTGACCCCACACTCACTCACTGACCCCACACAGAAACACTGAACCTCAAACTTACTCACTGAACCCCCACCCTCACTCACTGACACATATACTCACTCACTGACCCTCACACTCACTCACTGACCCTCGCCCTCACTCAGTGACACCACACTCACTGACTGAACCCACACACAAACACTGAACCTCACACTCACTCACTGACCCCACACACAAACACTGAACCTCACACTCACTCACTGACCCCCACACTCACTTACCCCACACTCACTTACTGGCCCCACACTCACTCACTGACCCCCTCACTCAATCACTGATCCCTACACTCACTCACTGAGCCCCACACTCACTCACTGACCCCCACACTCACTTACCCCACACTCACTTACTGGCCCCACACTCACTCACTGACCCTGCATTCACTCACTGATCCCTACACTCACTCACTGAGCCCCACACTCACTCACTGATCCCCACATTCATTCCCTGGCCCCACTCTCATTTCCTGACCCCACACTCACTCACTGACCCCCACACTCACTCACTGACCCTCACGCTCACTCACTGACCCCATACTCACTTACTGACCCCGCACTCACTCACTGACCCTCACACTCGCTCACTAACCCTCACACTCACTCACTGACCCCCACACTCACTCACTGACCCCACATTCACTTACTGACCCCACACTCACTTACTGACCCCACATTCACTCACTGACCCACACACTCACTGAACCTCACATTCATTCACTGACCCCACATTTACTCACTGACCCCACACTCACTAACTGACCTCACTCACTCACTGACCCTCACACTCACTCACTCACTGACCCTCACACTCACTCACTGACCCCACACTCACTCACTGACCCCCAGACTCACTCACTGACCCCCAGACTCACTCACTGACACCCACACTCACTCACTGACCCCCATAGGCACTCACTGACCCCGATACTTACTCACTGACCCTCGCACTCACTCACTGACCCTCGCCCTCACTCACTGACCCCACACTCAATCATTGACTCTCACACCCAATCACTGACCCTCACACTCACTAACTGACCTCCTTCACTCACTCACTGACCCTCACACTCACTCACTACCCCACATTCACTCACTGAACCCCACACTCACTCACTGACCCTGCACTCACTCACTGACCCCCACACTCACTAACTGACCCCGCACTCACTTTCTGACCCTACATTCACTCACTGAACCCCACACTCACTCACTGAACCCCACATTCATTCCCTGACCCCCCACTCACTCACTGACACCCACACTCACTCACTGACCCTACATTCACTCACTGAACCCCACACTCACTCACTGAACCCCACATTCATTCCCTGACCCCACTCTCATTCCCTGACCCCCCACTCACTTACTGACCCCCACACCCACTCACTGACCTTCACACCCACTCATTGACCCTCGCCCTCACTCAGTGACACCACACTCACTCACTGACCCCACACTCACTTACTGACCCCACACACACTGACCCTCACACCCACTCACTGACTCTATACTCACTCACAGACACTCTCACTCACTCACTGACCCTCACACTCACTGATGACCCACACACCCACTCACTGACCCTCACACCCACTCATTGACTCTATACTCACTCACTGACCCTCACACACACTAACTGACCCCCACACTCACTCACTGACCCCCACACATCACTCACTGACCTCACAGTCACTCACTGATTCACTCTTGTTACCTCATCCCACACTCATTCCTTCACCCCATACTCACTAACTGACCCCCCCACACACTCACTGACCCTCACACACACTCACTGACCCCCACACTCACTTACTGACCCCCACAGGCACTCACTAACTCTCACACTTACTCACTGACCCCATACTCACTCACTGACCCCCTCACTCAATCACTGACCCTCACACTCACTCACTGACCCCCACACTCACTCACTGACCCTCATACTCACTCCCTGACACACACACTCACTTACTGAACCCCACACTAACTGACCCCCACACTCACTCACTGACCCCCACACATCACTCACTGACCTCACAG
The DNA here is from genome assembly GCF_020745735.1 of Hemiscyllium ocellatum. Lineage (NCBI taxonomy): Eukaryota > Metazoa > Chordata > Chondrichthyes > Orectolobiformes > Hemiscylliidae > Hemiscyllium > Hemiscyllium ocellatum. The sequence continues at coordinate 22,389,465 of NC_083409.1, forward strand.
TCACTCACTGATTCACTCTCGTTACCTCATCCCACACTCATTCCCTCACCCCACACACACTCACTGACCCCCACACTCACTTACTGACCCCCACACTCACTTACTGACCCCCACAGGCACTCACTGACCCTGACACTTACTCACTGACCCTCACACTCACTCACTGACCCCCACACTCACTCACTGACCCCCTCACTCAATCACTGACCCTCACACTCGCTCACTGACCCCCACACTCACTCACTGACCCACACACTCATTCACTGACCCCCTCACTCAATCACTGACCCTCACACTCGCTCACTGACCCACACACTCATTCACTGACCCCCTCACTCAATCACTGACCCTCACACTCGCTCACTGAACCCCACATTCATTCCCTGACCACACTCTCATTTCCTGACCCTACACTCACTCACTGGCTGCCACACTCACTCACTGACCCTCACGCTCACTCACTGACCCCATACTCACTCATTGACACTGTCCTTACTCACTGATCCCCACACTCGCTCACTGACCCTCACACTCACTCACTTACCCCCACACTCACTCACTGACCCGTATGCTCACTCCGTGACCCCCACACTCACTTACTGACTCTATACTCACTCACTGACCCCCACACTCACTCACTCAACCCCACATTCATTCCCTGACCACACTCTCATTTCCTGACCCCACGCTCACTCACTGACTTCCACACTCACTCACTGACCCTCACACTCACTCAATGACCCCACATTCCCTCAGTGACACTGTCCTCACTCACTGACCCAAACACTCACTCACTGATCTCACACGCACTCACAGACCCCATACTCACTCAGTGATCCCACATTCACTCACTGACCTCACACTCAATCACTGACACTGTACTCGCTCACAGACCCTCACACTCACTCATTGACCCCATATTCACTCATTGACACTGTCCTTACTCACTGACCCCCACACTCACTCACTGACCCCCACACTCACTCACTGACCCCGCACTCACTCACTGACCCCCACACTCACTCACTGACCCCCACACTCACTCACTGACCCTCACACTCACTCACTGACCCCCACACTCACTCACTGACCCCCACATTCATTCCCTGGCCCCACTCTCATTTCCTGACCCCACACTCACTCACTGGCTGCCACACTCACTCACTGACCCTCACGCTCACTCACTGACCCCATACTCACTCATTGACACTGTCCTTACTCACTGACCCCCACACTCACTCACTGACCCTCACACTCACTCACTGACCCCACACTCACTTACTGACCCCGCACTCACTCACTGACCCTCACACTCGCTCACTGACCCTCACAGTCACTCCCTGATCCCACACTCACTCACTGACCTCCACACTCACTCCCTGACCCCACACTCACTCACTGACCCCACATTCTCTTACTGACCCCACACTCACTCACTGACCCACACACTCGCTCACTGACCCTCACACTCATTCACTGACCCCACACTCACTCACTGACCCACACACTCACTGACCCCACATTTACTCACTGACCCCACACTCATTAACTGACTTCACTCACTCACTGACCCTTACACTCACTAACTAACCTCCCTCACTCACTCACTGACCCTCACATTCACTCACTGACCCTCACAGTCACTCCATGACCCCACACTCACTCACTGACCCCACACAGAAACACTGAACCTCACACTGACTCACTGACCCCCACACTCACTCATTGACCCATATACTCACTCCATGACCCCCACACTCACTCACTGACTCTCACACTCACTCACTGGCCCCCTCACTCAATCACTGACCCTCACACTCACTCACTGACCCCCACACTCACTCACTGAACCCCACATTCATTCCCTGACCACACTCTCATTTCCTGACCCCACGCTCACTCACTGACCCTCGCCCTCACTCACTGACCTCACACAGAAACACTGACCCCCACACTCACTCACTGACCCCCACACTCACTCACTGACCCCACACACAAACACTGAACCTCACACTGACTCACTGACCCCCACACTCACTCACTGACCCATATACTCACTCCGTGACCCCCACACTCACTTACTGACTCTATACTCACTCACTGACCCACTCACCCACTCACTGACCCTCACACTCACTCACTGACCCCGCACTCACTCACTGCCCTCACACTCACTCACTGACCCCCACACTCACTCACTGACCCCGCACTCACTCACTGACCCCCACACTCACTCACTGACCCCGCACTCACTCACTGACCCTCACACTCACTCACTGACCCCCATACTCACTCACTGACCCTACATTCACTCACTGATCCCTACACTCACTCACTGACACCCACACTCACTCACTGACCCCACACTCACTCACTGACCCCCTCACTCAATCACTGACCCTACATTCACTCACTGATCCCTACACTCACTCACTGACCCATATACTCACTCACTGACCCTCACACTCACTCACTGACCCTCGCCCTCACTCAGTGACACCACACTCACTTACTGACCCCACACACAAACACTGAACCTCACACTCACTCACTGACCCCACACACAAACACTGAACCTCACACTGACTCACTGACCCCCACACTCACTCACTGACCCATATACTCACTCCGTGACCCCCACACTCACTTACTGACTCTATACTCACTCACTGACCCACTCACCCACTCACTGACCCTCACACTCACTCACTGACCCCGCACTCACTCACTGCCCTCACACTCACTCACTGACCCCCACACTCACTCACTGACCCCGCACTCACTCACTGACCCCCACACTCACTCACTGACCCCGCACTCACTCACTGACCCTCACACTCACTCACTGACCCCCATACTCACTCACTGACCCTACATTCACTCACTGATCCCTACACTCACTCACTGACACCCACACTCACTCACTGACCCCACACTCACTCACTGACCCCCTCACTCAATCACTGACCCTACATTCACTCACTGATCCCTACACTCACTCACTGACCCATATACTCACTCACTGACCCTCACACTCACTCACTGACCCTCGCCCTCACTCAGTGACACCACACTCACTTACTGACCCCACACACAAACACTGAACCTCACACTCACTCACTGACCCCACACACAAACACTGAACCTCACACTCACTCACTGACCCTCACACACACTCACTGACCCCCATACTCACTAACTGACCCCCCCACACACTCACTGACCCTCACACTCACTCACTGACCCCACACTCACTCACTGACCCCCTCACTCAATCACTGACCCTCACACTTGCTCACTGACCCCCTCACTCAATCACTGACCCTCACACTTGCTCACTGACCCCCACACTCACTCACTGACCCTCACACTCACTCACTGACCCAACACTCGCTTACCCCACACTCACTTACTGGCCCCACACTCACTCACTGACCCTGCATTCACTCACTGATCCCGACACTCACTCACTGACCCACACTCACTCATTGACCCTCACACTCAATCACTGACCCTCGCCCTCACTCAGTGACACCACACTCACTTACTGACCCCGCACTCATTCACTGACCCTCACACTCACTCACTGACCCCACACTCACTCACTGACCCCACACAGAAACACTGAACCTCAAACTTACTCACTGAACCCCCACCCTCACTCACTGACACATATACTCACTCACTGACCCTCACACTCACTCACTGACCCTCGCCCTCACTCAGTGACACCACACTCACTGACTGAACCCACACACAAACACTGAACCTCACACTCACTCACTGACCCCACACACAAACACTGAACCTCACACTCACTCACTGACCCCCACACTCACTTACCCCACACTCACTTACTGGCCCCACACTCACTCACTGACCCCCTCACTCAATCACTGATCCCTACACTCACTCACTGAGCCCCACACTCACTCACTGACCCCCACACTCACTTACCCCACACTCACTTACTGGCCCCACACTCACTCACTGACCCTGCATTCACTCACTGATCCCTACACTCACTCACTGAGCCCCACACTCACTCACTGATCCCCACATTCATTCCCTGGCCCCACTCTCATTTCCTGACCCCACACTCACTCACTGACCCCCACACTCACTCACTGACCCTCACGCTCACTCACTGACCCCACACTCACTTACTGACCCCGCACTCACTCACTGACCCTCACACTCGCTCACTAACCCTCACACTCACTCACTGACCCCCACACTCACTCACTGACCCCACATTCACTTACTGACCCCACACTCACTTACTGACCCCACATTCACTCACTGACCCACACACTCACTGAACCTCACATTCATTCACTGACCCCACATTTACTCACTGACCCCACACTCACTAACTGACCTCACTCACTCACTGACCCTCACACTCACTCACTCACTGACCCTCACACTCACTCACTGACCCCACACTCACTCACTGACCCCCAGACTCACTCACTGACACCCACACTCACTCACTGACCCCCATAGGCACTCACTGACCCCGATACTTACTCACTGACCCTCGCACTCACTCACTGACCCTCGCCCTCACTCACTGACCCCACACTCAATCATTGACTCTCACACCCAATCACTGACCCTCACACTCACTAACTGACCTCCTTCACTCACTCACTGACCCTCACACTCACTCACTACCCCACATTCACTCACTGAACCCCACACTCACTCACTGACCCTGCACTCACTCACTGACCCCCACACTCACTAACTGACCCCGCACTCACTTTCTGACCCTACATTCACTCACTGAACCCCACACTCACTCACTGAACCCCACATTCATTCCCTGACCCCCCACTCACTCACTGACACCCACACTCACTCACTGACCCTACATTCACTCACTGAACCCCACACTCACTCACTGAACCCCACATTCATTCCCTGACCCCACTCTCATTCCCTGACCCCCCACTCACTTACTGACCCCCACACCCACTCACTGACCTTCACACCCACTCATTGACCCTCGCCCTCACTCAGTGACACCACACTCACTCACTGACCCCACACTCACTTACTGACCCCACACACACTGACCCTCACACCCACTCACTGACTCTATACTCACTCACAGACACTCTCACTCACTCACTGACCCTCACACTCACTGATGACCCACACACCCACTCACTGACCCTCACACCCACTCATTGACTCTATACTCACTCACTGACCCTCACACACACTAACTGACCCCCACACTCACTCACTGACCCCCACACATCACTCACTGACCTCACAGTCACTCACTGATTCACTCTTGTTACCTCATCCCACACTCATTCCTTCACCCCATACTCACTAACTGACCCCCCCACACACTCACTGACCCTCACACACACTCACTGACCCCCACACTCACTCACTGACCCCCACAGGCACTCACTAACTCTCACACTTACTCACTGACCCCATACTCACTCACTGACCCCCTCACTCAATCACTGACCCTCACACTCACTCACTGACCCCCACACTCACTCACTGACCCTCATACTCACTCCCTGACACACACACTCACTTACTGAACCCCACACTAACTGACCCCCACACTCACTCACTGACCCCCACACATCACTCACTGACCTCACAGTCACTCACTGATTCACTCTCGTTACCTCATCCCACACTCATTCCCTCACCCCACACACACTCACTGACCCCCACACTCACTTACTGACCCCCACACTCACTTACTGACCCCCACAGGCACTCACTGACCCTGACACTTACTCACTGACCCTCACACTCACTCACTGACCCCCACACTCACTCACTGACCCCCTCACTCAATCACTGACCCTCACACTCGCTCACTGACCCCCACACTCACTCACTGACCCACACACTCATTCACTGACCCCCTCACTCAATCACTGACCCTCACACTCGCTCACTGACCCACACACTCATTCACTGACCCCCTCACTCAATCACTGACCCTCACACTCGCTCACTGAACCCCACATTCATTCCCTGACCACACTCTCATTTCCTGACCCTACACTCACTCACTGGCTGCCACACTCACTCACTGACCCTCACGCTCACTCACTGACCCCATACTCACTCATTGACACTGTCCTTACTCACTGATCCCCACACTCGCTCACTGACCCTCACACTCACTCACTTACCCCCACACTCACTCACTGACCCGTATGCTCACTCCGTGACCCCCACACTCACTTACTGACTCTATACTCACTCACTGACCCCCACACTCACTCACTCAACCCCACATTCATTCCCTGACCACACTCTCATTTCCTGACCCCACGCTCACTCACTGACTTCCACACTCACTCACTGACCCTCACACTCACTCAATGACCCCACATTCCCTCAGTGACACTGTCCTCACTCACTGACCCAAACACTCACTCACTGATCTCACACGCACTCACAGACCCCATACTCACTCAGTGATCCCACATTCACTCACTGACCTCACACTCAATCACTGACACTGTACTCGCTCACAGACCCTCACACTCACTCATTGACCCCATATTCACTCATTGACACTGTCCTTACTCACTGACCCCCACACTCACTCACTGACCCCCACACTCACTCACTGACCCCGCACTCACTCACTGACCCCCACACTCACTCACTGACCCCACATTCACTCACTGACCCTCACACTCACTCACTGACCCCCACACTCACTCACTGACCCCCACATTCATTCCCTGGCCCCACTCTCATTTCCTGACCCCACACTCACTCACTGGCTGCCACACTCACTCACTGACCCTCACGCTCACTCACTGACCCCATACTCACTCATTGACACTGTCCTTACTCACTGACCCCCACACTCACTCACTGACCCTCACACTCACTCACTGACCCCACACTCACTTACTGACCCCGCACTCACTCACTGACCCTCACACTCGCTCACTGACCCTCACAGTCACTCCCTGATCCCACACTCACTCACTGACCTCCACACTCACTCCCTGACCCCACACTCACTCACTGACCCCACATTCTCTTACTGACCCCACACTCACTCACTGACCCACACACTCGCTCACTGACCCTCACACTCATTCACTGACCCCACACTCACTCACTGACCCACACACTCACTGACCCCACATTTACTCACTGACCCCACACTCATTAACTGACTTCACTCACTCACTGACCCTTACACTCACTAACTAACCTCCCTCACTCACTCACTGACCCTCACATTCACTCACTGACCCTCACAGTCACTCCATGACCCCACACTCACTCACTGACCCCACACAGAAACACTGAACCTCACACTGACTCACTGACCCCCACACTCACTCATTGACCCATATACTCACTCCATGACCCCCACACTCACTCACTGACTCTCACACTCACTCACTGGCCCCCTCACTCAATCACTGACCCTCACACTCGCTCACTGACCCCCACACTCACTCACTGAACCCCACATTCATTCCCTGACCACACTCTCATTTCCTGACCCCACGCTCACTCACTGACCCTCGCCCTCACTCACTGACCTCACACAGAAACACTGACCCTCACACTCACTCACTGACCCCCACACTCACTCACTGACCCCACACACAAACACTGAACCTCACACTGACTCACTGACCCCCACACTCACTCACTGACCCATATACTCACTCCGTGACCCCCACACTCACTTACTGACTCTATACTCACTCACTGACCCACTCACCCACTCACTGACCCTCACACTCACTCACTGACCCCGCACTCACTCACTGCCCCCACACTCACTCACTGACCCCCACACTCACTCACTGACCCCGCACTCACTCACTGACCCCCACACTCACTCACTGACCCCGCACTCACTCACTGACCCTCACACTCACTCACTGACCCCCATACTCACTCACTGACCCTACATTCACTCACTGATCCCTACACTCACTCACTGACACCCACACTCACTCACTGACCCCACACTCACTCACTGACCCCCTCACTCAATCACTGACCCTACATTCACTCACTGATCCCTACACTCACTCACTGACCCATATACTCACTCACTGACCCTCACACTCACTCACTGACCCTCGCCCTCACTCAGTGACACCACACTCACTTACTGACCCCACACACAAACACTGAACCTCACACTCACTCACTGACCCCACACACAAACACTGAACCTCACACTGACTCACTGACCCCCACACTCACTCACTGACCCATATACTCACTCCGTGACCCCCACACTCACTTACTGACTCTATACTCACTCACTGACCCACTCACCCACTCACTGACCCTCACACTCACTCACTGACCCCGCACTCACTCACTGCCCTCACACTCACTCACTGACCCCCACACTCACTCACTGACCCCGCACTCACTCACTGACCCCCACACTCACTCACTGACCCCGCACTCACTCACTGACCCTCACACTCACTCACTGACCCCCATACTCACTCACTGACCCTACATTCACTCACTGATCCCTACACTCACTCACTGACACCCACACTCACTCACTGACCCCACACTCACTCACTGACCCCCTCACTCAATCACTGACCCTACATTCACTCACTGATCCCTACACTCACTCACTGACCCATATACTCACTCACTGACCCTCACACTCACTCACTGACCCTCGCCCTCACTCAGTGACACCACACTCACTTACTGACCCCACACACAAACACTGAACCTCACACTCACTCACTGACCCCACACACAAACACTGAACCTCACACTCACTCACTGACCCTCACACACACTCACTGACCCCCACACTCACTAACTGACCCCCCCACACACTCACTGACCCTCACACACACTCACTGACCCCCACACTCACTTACTGACCCCCACAGGCACTCACTAACTCTCACACTTACTCACTGACCCCATACTCACTCACTGACCCCCTCACTCAATCACTGACCCTCACACTCACTCACTGACCCCCACACTCACTCACTGACCCTCATTCTCACTCCCTGACACACACACTCACTTACTGAACCCCACACTAACTGACCCCCACACTCACTCACTGACCCCCACACATCACTCACTGACCTCACAGTCACTCACTGATTCACTCTCGTTACCTCATCCCACACTCATTCCTTCACCCCATACTCACTAACTGACCCCCACACACACTCACTGACCCCCACACTCACTTACTGACTCCCACACTCACTTACTGACCCCCACAGGCACTCACTGACACTGACACTTACTCAATGACCCTCACACTCACTCACTGACCCCCACACTCACTCACTGACCCCCTCACTCAATCACTGACCCTCACACTCGCTCACTGACCCCCACACTCACTCACTGACCCACACACTCATTCACTGACCCCCTCACTCAATCACTGACCCTCACACTCGCTCACTGAACCCCACATTCATTCCCTGACCACACTCTCATTTCCTGACCCTACACTCACTCACTGGCTGCCACACTCACTCACTGACCCTCACGCTCACTCACTGACCCCATACTCACTCATTGACACTGTCCTTACTCACTGATCCCCACACTCGCTCACTGACCCTCACACTCACTCACTTACCCCCACACTCACTCACTGACCCGTATGCTCACTCCGTGACCCCCACACTCACTTACTGACTCTATACTCACTCACTGACCCCCACACTCACTCACTCAACCCCACATTCATTCCCTGACCACACTCTCATTTCCTGACCCCACGCTCACTCACTGACTTCCACACTCACTCACTGACCCTCACACTCACTCACTGACCCCACATTCCCTCAGTGACACTGTCCTCACTCACTGACCCACACACTCACTCACTGATCTCACACGCACTCACAGACCCCATACTCACTCAGTGATCCCACATTCACTCACTGACCTCACACTCAATCACTGACACTGTACTCGCTCACAGACCCTCACACTCACTCATTGACCCCATATTCACTCATTGACACTGTCCTTACTCACTGACCCCCACACTCACTCACTGACCCCCACACTCACTCACTGACCCCGCACTCACTCACTGACCCCCACACTCACTCACTGACCCCGCATTCACTCACTGACCCTCACACTCACTCACTGACCCCCACACTCACTCACTGACCCCCACATTCATTCCCTGGCCCCACTCTCATTTCCTGACCCCACACTCACTCACTGGCTGCCACACTCACTCACTGACCCTCACGCTCACTCACTGACCCCATACTCACTCATTGACACTGTCCTTACTCACTGACCCCCACACTCACTCACTGACCCTCACACTCACTCACTGACCCCACACTCACTTACTGACCCCGCACTCACTCACTGACCCTCACACTCGCTCACTGACCCTCACAGTCACTCCCTGATCCCACACTCACTCACTGACCTCCACACTCACTCCCTGACCCCACACTCACTCACTGACCCCACATTCTCTTACTGACCCCACACTCACTCACTGACCCACACACTCGCTCACTGACCCTCACACTCATTCACTGACCCCACACTCACTCACTGACCCACACACTCACTGAACCTCACATTTACTCACTGACCCCACATTTACTCACTGACCCCACACTCACTAACTGACTTCACTCACTCACTGACCCTTACACTCACTAACTAACCTCCCTCACTCACTCACTGACCCTCACATTCACTCACTGACCCTCACAGTCACTCCATGACCCCACACTCACTCACTGACCCCACACAGAAACACTGAACCTCACACTGACTCACTGACCCCCACACTCACTCATTGACCCATATACTCACTCCATGACCCCCACACTCACTCACTGACTCTCACACTCACTCACTGGCCCCCTCACTCAATCACTGACCCTCACACTCGCTCACTGACCCCCACACTCACTCACTGAACCCCACATTCATTCCCTGACCACACTCTCATTTCCTGACCCCACGCTCACTCACTGACCCTCGCCCTCACTCACTGACCTCACACAGAAACACTGACCCCCACACTCACTCACTGACCCCCACACTCACTCACTGACCCCACACACAAACACTGAACCTCACACTGACTCACTGACCCCCACACACACTCACTGACCCATATACTCACTCCGTGACCCCCACACTCACTTACTGACTCTATACTCACTCACTGACCCACTCACCCACTCACTGACCCTCACACTCACTCACTGACCCCGCACTCACTCACTGCCCTCACACTCACTCACTGACCCCCACACTCACTCACTGACCCCGCACTCACTCACTGACCCCCACACTCACTCACTGACCCCGCACTCACTCACTGACCCTCACACTCACTCACTGACCCCCATACTCACTCACTGACCCTACATTCACTCACTGATCCCTACACTCACTCACTGACACCCACACTCACTCACTGACCCCACACTCACTCACTGACCCCCTCACTCAATCACTGACCCTACATTCACTCACTGATCCCTACACTCACTCACTGACCCATATACTCACTCACTGACCCTCACACTCACTCACTGACCCTCGCCCTCACTCAGTGACACCACACTCACTTACTGACCCCACACACAAACACTGAACCTCACACTCACTCACTGACCCCACACACAAACACTGAACCTCACACTCACTCACTGACCCTCGCCCTCACTCAGTGACACCACACTCACTTACTGAACCCACACACAAACACTGAACCTCACACTCACTCACTGACTCCACACACAAACACTGAACCTCACACTCACTCACTGACCCCCACACTCACTCACTGACCCCCACATTCATTCCCTGGACCCACTCTCATTTCCTGACCCCACACTCACTCACTGGCTGCCACACTCACTCACTGACCCCACACTCACTCACTGACCCCCTCACTCAATCACTGACCCTCACACTCGCTCACTGACCCTCACACTCACTCACTGACCCCACACTCACTTACCCCACACTCACTTACTGGCCCCACACTCACTCACTGACCCTGCATTCACTCACTGATCCCTACACTCACTCACTGACACCCACACTCACTCACTGACCCCCACATTCATTCCCTGGCCCCACTCTCATTTCCTGACCCCACACTCACTCACTGGCTGCCACACTCACTCACTGACCCTCACGCTCACTCACTGACCCCATACACACTCATTGACACTGTCCTTACTCGCTGACCCCCACACTCACTCACTGACCCTCACACTCACTCACTGACCCCACACTCACTTAGTGACCCCGCACTCACTCACTGACCCTCACACTCGTTCACTGACCCTCACAGTCACTCCCTGATCCCACAATCACTCACTGACCTCCACACTCACTCCCTGACCCCACACTCACTCACTGACCCCACATTCTCTTACTGACCCCACACTCACTCACTGACCCACACACTCGCTCACTGACCCTCACACTCATTCACTGACCCCCACACTCACTCACTGACCCCCACATTCATTCCCTGGCCCCACTCTCATTTCCTGACCCCACACTCACTCACTGGCTGCCACACTCACTCACTGACCCCACACTCACTCACTGACCCCCTCACTCAATCACTGACCCTCACACTTGCTCACTGACCCCCACACTCACTCACTGACCCTCACACTCACTCACTGACCCAACACTCACTCACTGACCCTCATACACACTCACTGACCCTCACACTCATTCACTGACCCTCGCCCTCACTCACTGACCCTCATACACCCTCACTGACCCTCACACTCACTCACTGACCCTCGCCCTCACTCACTGACCCTCACAGTCACTCCCTGATCCCACACTCACTTACTGACTCCGCACTCACTCACTGACCCCACATTCACTGAACCTCACATTCACTCACTGACCCCCACACTCACTCACTGACCCTCATACACACTCACTGACCCTCACACTCACTCACTGACCCTCGCCCTCTATCAGTGACACCACAATCACTTACTGACCCCGCACTCATTCACTGACCCTCACACTCACTCACTGACCCCAGACTCACTTACTGACCCCACACACAAACACTGAACCTCACACTCACTCACTGACCCCCACACTCACTCACTGACCCCACACACAAACACTGAACCTCACACTCACTCACTGACCCCCACACTCAGACACTGAACCCCACATTCATTCCCTGGCCCCACTCTCATTTCCTGACCCCACACTCACTCACTGGCTGCCACACTCACTCACTGACCCTCACACTCACTCACTGACCCCCTCACTCAATCACTGACCCTCACACTTGCTCACTGACCCCCACACTCACTCACTGACCCTCACACTCACTCACTGACCCCACACTCACTCACTGACCCTGCATTCACTCACTGATCCCTACACTCACTCACTGATACCCACACTCACTCACTGACCCCCACACTCACTCACTGAACCCCACATTCATTCCCTGACCACACTCTCATTTCCTCATCCCACACTCACTCACTGACTTCCACACTCACTCACTGACCCTCATACACACTTACTGACCCTCACACTCACTCACTGACCCTCGCCCTCACTCACTGACCCCACACTCACTCATTGACCCTCACGCTCACTCACTGACCCCCATACTCACTCACTGACCCTCATACACACTTACTGACCCTCACACTCACTCACTGACCCTCGCCCTCTCTCACTGACCCCACACTCACTCATTGACCCTCACACTCAATCACTGACTCCACACTCATTCCCTGACCCCCACACTCACTAACTGACCCTCACACTCACTCACTGACCCTCGCCCTCACTCAGTGACACCACACTCACTTACTGACCCTCACACTCACTCACTGACCCCACACTCACTCACTGACCCCACACAGAAACACTGAACCTCAAACTTACTCACTGAACCCCCACACTCACTCACTGACCCATATACTCACTCACTGACCCTCACACTCACTCACTGACCCTCGCCCTCATTCAGTGACACCACACTCACTTACTGACCCCACACACAAACACTGAACCTCACACTCACTCACTGACTCCACACACAAACACTGAACCTCACACTCACTCACTGACCCCCACACTCAGTCACTGACCCCCACATTCATTCCCTGGCCCCACTCTCATTTCCTGACCCCACACTCACTCACTGGCTGCCACACTCACTCACTGACCCCACACTCACTCACTGACCCCCTCACTCAATCACTGACCCTCACACTCGCTCTCTGACCCTCACACTCACTCACTGACCCTCACACTCACTCACTGACCCCACACTCACTTACCCCACACTCACTTACTGGCCCCACACTCACTCACTGACCCTGCATTCACTCACTGATCCCTACACTCACTCACTGACACCCATACTCACTCACTGACCCCCACATTCATTCCCTGGCCCCACTCTCATTTCCTGACCCCACACTCACTCACTGGCTGCCACATTCACTCACTGACCCTCACGCTCACTCACTGACCCCATACTCACTCATTGACACCGTCCTTACTCACTGACCCCCACACTCACTTACTGACCCCCTCAGGCACTCACACTGACCCCGACACTTACTCACTGACCCTCACACTCACTCACTGATACCCACACTCACTCAGTGACACCACACTCACTCACTGAACCCCACACTCACTCACTGACACCCACACTCACTCACTGACCCCACACTCACTCACTGACCCCCGCACTCACTCACTGACCCCCACACTCACTCACTGACCCCGCACTCACTCACTGACCCCGCACTCACTCACTGACCCCCACACTCACTCACTGACCCCGCATTCACTCACTGACCCTCACACTCACTCACTGACCCCCACACTCACTCACTGACCCCCACATTCATTCCCTGGCCCCACTCTCATTTCCTGACCCCACACTCACTCACTGGCTGCCACACTCACTCACTGACCCCCACACTCACTCACTGACCCTCACACTCACTCACTGACCCCACACTCACTTACTGACCCCGCACTCACTCACTGACCCTCACACTCGCTCACTGACCCTCACAGTCACTCCCTGATCCCACACTCACTCACTGACCTCCACACTCACTCCCTGACCCCACACTCACTCACTGACCCCACATTCTCTTACTGACCCCACACTCACTCACTGACCCACACACTCGCTCACTGACCCTCACACTCACTCACTGACCCTCACACTCATTCACTGACCCCACACTCACTCACTGACCCACACACTCACTGAACCTCACATTTACTCACTGACCCCACATTTACTCACTGACCCCACACTCACTAACTGACTTCACTCACTCACTGACCCTTACACTCACTAACTAACCTCCCTCACTCACTCACTGACCCTCACATTCACTCACTGACCCTCACAGTCACTCCATGACCCCACACTCACTCACTGACCCCACACAGAAACACTGAACCTCACACTGACTCACTGACCCCCACACTCACTCACTGACCCATATACTCACTCCATGACCCCCACACTCACTCACTGACTCTCACACTCACTCACTGGCCCCCTCACTCAATCACTGACCCTCACACTCGCTCACTGACCCCCACACTCACTCACTGAACCCCACATTCATTCCCTGACCACACTCTCATTTCCTGACCCCACGCTCACTCACTGACCCTCGCCCTCACTCACTGACCTCACACAGAAACACTGACCCCCACACTCACTCACTGACCCCCACACTCACTCACTGACCCCACACACAAACACTGAACCTCACACTGACTCACTGACCCCCACACTCACTCACTGACCCCGCACTCACTCACTGCCCTCACACTCACTCACTGACCCCCACACTCACTCACTGACCCCGCACTCACTCACTGACCCCCACACTCACTCACTGACCCCGCACTCACTCACTGACCCTCACACTCACTCACTGACCCCCATACTCACTCACTGACCCTACATTCACTCACTGATCCCTACACTCACTCACTGACACCCACACTCACTCACTGACCCCACACTCACTCACTGACCCCCTCACTCAATCACTGACCCTACATTCACTCACTGATCCCTACACTCACTCACTGACCCATATACTCACTCACTGACCCTCACACTCACTCACTGACCCTCGCCCTCACTCAGTGACACCACACTCACTTACTGACCCCACACACAAACACTGAACCTCACACTCACTCACTGACCCAACACACAAACACTGAACCTCACACTCACTCACTGACCCTCGCCCTCACTCAGTGACACCACACTCACTTACTGACCCCACACACAAACACTGAACCTCACACTCACTCACTGACTCCACACACAAACACTGAACCTCACACTCACTCACTGACCCCCACACTCACTCACTGACCCCCACATACATTCCCTGGACCCACTCTCATTTCCTGACCCCACACTCACTCACTGGCTGCCACACTCACTCACTGACCCCACACTCACTCACTGACCCCCTCACTCAATCACTGACCCTCACACTCACTCACTGACCCTCACACTCACTCACTGACCCCACACTCACTTACCCCACACTCACTTACTGGCCCCACACTCACTCACTGACCCTGCATTCACTCACTGATCCCTACACTCACTCACTGACACCCACACTCACTCACTGACCCCCACATTCATTCCCTGGCCCCACTCTCATTTCCTGACCCCACACTCACTCACTGGCTGCCACACTCACTCACTGACCCTCACGCTCACTCACTGACCCCATACACACTCATTGACACTGTCCTTACTCGCTGACCCCCACACTCACTCACTGACCCTCACACTCACTCACTGACCCCACACTCACTTAGTGACCCCGCACTCACTCACTGACCCTCACACTCGCTCACTGACCCTCACAGTCACTCCCTGATCCCACAATCACTCACTGACCTCCACACTCATTCCCTGACCCCACACTCACTCACTGACCCCACATTCTCTTACTGACCCCACACTCACTCACTGACCCACACACTCACTCACTGACCCTCACACTCATTCACTGACCCCCACACTCACTCACTGACCCCCACATTCATTCCCTGGCCCCACTCTCATTTCCTGACCCCACACTCACTCACTGGCTGCCACACTCACTCACTGACCCCACACTCACTCACTGACCCCCTCACTCAATCACTGACCCTCACACTTGCTCACTGACCCCCACACTCACTCACTGACCCTCACACTCACTCACTGACCCAACACTCACTCACTGACCCTCATACACACTCACTGACCCTCACACTCATTCACTGACCCTCGCCCTCACTCACTGACCCTCATACACCCTCACTGACCCTCACACTCACTCACTGACCCTCGCCCTCACTCACTGACCCTCACAGTCACTCCCTGATCCCACACTCACTTACTGACTCCGCACTCACTCACTGACCCCACATTCACTGAACCTCACATTCACTCACTGACCCCCACACTCACTCACTGACCCTCATACACACTCACTGACCCTCACACTCACTCACTGACCCTCGCCCTCTATCAGTGACACCACAATCACTTACTGACCCCGCACTCATTCACTGACCCTCACACTCACTCACTGACCCCAGACTCACTCACTGACCCCACACACAATCACTGAACCTCACACTCACTCACTGACCCCCACACTCACTCACTGACCCCACACACAAACACTGAACCTCACACTCACTCACTGACCCCCACACTCAGACACTGAACCCCACATTCATTCCCTGGCCCCACTCTCATTTCCTGACCCCACACTCACTCACTGGCTGCCACACTCACTCACTGACCCCACACTCACTCACTGACCCCCTCACTCAATCACTGACCCTCACACTCGCTCACTGACCCCCACACTCACTCACTGACCCCGCACTCACTCACTGATCCCCACACTCACTCACTGAACCCCACATTCATTCCCTGACCACACTCTCATTTCCTGACCCCACGCTCACTCACTGACCCTCGCCCTCACTCACTGACCTCACACAGAAACACTGACCCCCACACTCACTCACTGACCCCCACACTCACTCACTGACCCCACACACAAACACTGAACCTCACACTGACTCACTGACCCCCACACTCACTCACTGACCCATATACTCACTCCGTGACCCCCACACTCACTTACTGACTCTATACTCACTCACTGACCCACTCACCCACTCACTGACCCTCACACTCACTCACTGACCCCGCACTCACTCACTGCCCTCACACTCACTCACTGACCCCCACACTCACTCACTGACCCCGCACTCACTCACTGACCCCCACACTCACTCACTGACCCTGCACTCACTCACTGACCCTCACACTCACTCACTGACCCCCATACTCACTCACTGACCCTACATTCACTCACTGATCCCTACACTCACTCACTGACACCCACACTCACTCACTGACCCCACACTCACTCACTGACCCCCTCACTCAATCACTGACCCTACATTCACTCACTGATCCCTACACTCACTCACTGACCCATACACTCACTCACTGACCCTCACACTCACTCACTGACCCTCGCCCTCACTCAGTGACACCACACTCACTTACTGACCCCACACACAAACACTGAACCTCACACTCACTCACTGACCCCACACACAAACACTGAACCTCACACTCACTCACTGACCCTCGCCCTCACTCAGTGACACCACACTCACTTACTGACCCCACACACAAACACTGAACCTCACACTCACTCACTGACTCCACACACAAACACTGAACCTCACACTCACTCACTGACCCCCACACTCACTCACTGACCCCCACATTCATTCCCTGGCCCCACTCTCATTTCCTGACCCCACACTCACTCACTGGCTGCCACACTCACTCACTGACCCCACACTCACTCACTGACCCCCTCACTCAATCACTGACCCTCACACTCGCTCACTGACCCTCACACTCACTCACTGACCCCACACTCACTTACCCCACACTCACTTACTGGCCCCACACTCACTCACTGACCCTGCATTCACTCACTGATCCCTACACTCACTCACTGACACCCACACTCACTCACTGACCCCCACATTCATTCCCTGGCCCCACTCTCATTTCCTGACCCCACACTCACTCACTGGCTGCCACACTCACTCACTGACCCTCACGCTCACTCACTGACCCCATACACACTCATTGACACTGTCCTTACTCACTGACCCCCACACTCACTCACTGACCCTCACACTCACTCACTGACCCCACACTCACTTAGTGACCCCGCACTCACTCACTGACCCTCACACTCGCTCACTGACCCTCACAGTCACTCCCTGATCCCACAATCACTCACTGACCTCCACACTCACTCCCTGACCCCACACTCACTCACTGACCCCACATTCTCTTACTGACCCCACACTCACTCACTGACCCACACACTCGCTCACTGACCCTCACACTCATTCACTGACCCCCACACTCACTCACTGACCCCCTCACTCAATCACTGACCCTCACACTTGCTCACTGACCCCCACACTCACTCACTGACCCTCACACTCACTCACTGACCCAACACTCACTCACTGACCCTCATACACACTCACTGACCCTCACACTCATTCACTGACCCTCGCCCTCACTCACTGACCCTCATACACCCTCACTGACCCTCACACTCACTCACTGACCCTCGCCCTCACTCACTGACCCTCACAGTCACTCCCTGATCCCACACTCACTTACTGACTCCGCACTCACTCACTGACCCCACATTCACTGAACCTCACATTCACTCACTGACCCCCACACTCACTCACTGACCCTCATACACACTCACTGACCCTCACACTCACTCACTGACCCTCGCCCTCTATCAGTGACACCACAATCACTTACTGACCCCGCACTCATTCACTGACCCTCACACTCACTCACTGACCCCAGACTCACTTACTGACCCCACACACAAACACTGAACCTCACACTCACTCACTGACCCCCACACTCACTCACTGACCCCACACACAAACACTGAACCTCACACTCACTCACTGACCCCCACACACAGACACTGAACCCCACATTCATTCCCTGGCCCCACTCTCATTTCCTGACCCCACACTCACTCACTGGCTGCCACACTCACTCACTGACCCCACACTCACTCACTGACCCCCTCACTCAATCACTGACCCTCACACTTGCTCACTGACCCCCACACTCACTCACTGACCCTCACACTCACTCACTGACCCCACACTCACTTACCCCACACTCACTTACTGGCCCCACACTCACTCACTGACCCTGCATTCACTCACTGATCCCTACACTCACTCACTGATACCCACACTCACTCACTGACCCCCACACTCACTCACTGAACCCCACATTCATTCCCTGACCACACTCTCATTTCCTCATCCCACACTCACTCACTGACTTCCACACTCACTCACTGACCCTCATACACACTTACTGACCCTCACACTCACTCACTGACCCTCGCCCTCACTCACTGACCCCACACTCACTCATTGACCCTCACACTCAATCACTGACTCCACACTCATTCCCTGACCCCCACACTCACTAACTGACCCTCACACTCACTCACTGACCCTCGCCCTCACTCAGTGACACCACACTCACTTACTGACCCTCACACTCACTCACTGACCCCACACTCACTCACTGACCCCACACTCACTCACTGACCCCACACACAAACACTGAACCTCAAACTTACTCACTGAACCCCCACACTCACTCACTGACCCGTATACTCACTCACTGACCCTCACACTCACTCACTGACCCTCGCCCTCATTCAGTGACACCACACTCACTTACTGACCCCACACACAAACACTGAACCTCACACTCACTCACTGACTCCACACACAAACACTGAACCTCACACTCACTCACTGACCCCCACACTCAGTCACTGACCCCCACATTCATTCCCTGGTCCCACTCTCATTTCCTGACCCCACACTCACTCACTGGCTGCCACACTCACTCACTGACCCCACACTCACTCACTGACCCCCTCACTCAATCACTGACCCTCACACTCACTCACTGACCCTCACACTCACTCACTGACCCTCACACTCACTCACTGACCCCACACTCACTTACCCCACACTCACTTACTGGCCCCACACTCACTCACTGACCCTGCATTCACTCACTGATCCCTACACTCACTCACTGACACCCATACTCACTCACTGACCCCCACATTCATTCCCTGGCCCCACTCTCATTTCCTGACCCCACACTCACTCACTGGCTGCCACATTCACTCACTGACCCTCACGCTCACTCACTGACCCCATACTCACTCATTGACACCGTCCTTACTCACTGACCCCCACACTCACTTACTGACCCCCTCAGGCACTCACACTGACCCCGACACTTACTCACTGACCCTCACACTCACTCACTGATACCCACACTCACTCAGTGACACCACACTCACTCACTGAACCCCACACTCACTCACTGACACCCACACTCACTCACTGACCCCACACTCACTCACTGATCCCCTCACTCAATCACTGACCCTCACACTCGCTCACTGACCCCCACACTCACTCACTGACCCTCACACTCACTCACTGACCACACACTCACTTACCCCACACTCACTTACTGACCCCACACTCACTCACTGACCCTACATTCACTCACTGATCCCTGCACTCACTCACTGACCCCACACAGAAACACTGAACCTCACACTCACTCTCTGACCCCCACACTCACTCACTGACCCATATACTCACTCCGTGACCCCCACACTCACTTACTGACTCTATACTCACTCCGTGACCCCCACACTCACTAACTGACCTCCTTCACTCACTCACTGACCCTCACACTCACTCACTGACCCCCATACTCACTCACTGACCCTACATTCACTCACTGATCCCTACACTCACTCACTGACACCCACAGTCACTCACTGACCCCACACTCACTCACTGACCCCCTCACTCAATCACTGACCCTACATTCACTCACTGACACCCACACTCACTCACTGACCCCACACTCACTCACTGATCCCCTCACTCAATCACTGACCCTCACACTCGCTCACTGACCCCCACACTCACTCACTGACACTCACTCTCACTCACTGACCACACTCACTTACCCCACACTCACTTACTGACCCCGCACTCACTCACTGACCCCACACCGAAACACTGAACCTCACACTCACTCTCTGACCCCCACACTCACTCACTGACCCTCATACACACTCACTGACCCCCACACTCACTCACTGACACCCACACTCACTCACTGACCCCACACTCACTCACTGACCCCCTCACTCAACCACTGATCCTCACACTCGCTCACTGACCCCCCACACTCACTCCCTGACCCTCACACTCACTTACTGACCCCACACTCACTTACCCCACACTCACTTACTGACCCCACACTCACTCACTGACCCCACACTCACTCACTGACCCCACACTCACTCACTGATCCCCACACTCACTTACTAACTCTCACACTTACTCACTGACCCCATACTCACTCACTGACCCCCTCACTCAATCACTGACCCTCACACTCACTCACTGACCCCCACACTCACTCACTGACTCTCACACTCACTCACTGACCCCCACACTCACTCACTGACCCATATACTCACTCCGTGACCCCCACACTCACTGACTGACTCTATACTCACTGACTGACCCCCACACTCACTCACTGAACCCCACATTCATTCCCTGACCACACTCTCATTTCCTGATCCCACACTCATCTCTGACTTCCACACTCATTCACTGACCCTCACGCTCACTCACTGACCCCCACACTCACTCACTGACCCTCATACACACTCACTGACCCTCACACTCACTCACTGACCCTCGCCCTCACTCAGTGACACCACACTCACTTCCTGACCCCACACACAAACACTGAACCTCACACTCACTCACTGACCCCCACACTCACTCACTGACCCCACACACAAACACTGAACCTCACACTCACTCACTGACCCCCACACTCACTCACTGACCCCCACATTCATTCCCTGGCCCCACTGTCATTTCCTGACCCCACACTCACTCACTGGCTGCCACACTCACTCACTGACCCCACACTCACTCACTGACCCCCTCACTCAATCACTGACCCTCACACTTGCTCACTGACCCCCTCACTCAATCACTGACCCTCACACTTGCTCACTGACCCCCACACTCACTCACTGACCCAACACTCGCTTACCCCACACTCACTTACTGGCCCCACACTCACTCACTGACCCTGCATTCACTCACTGATCCCGACACTCACTCACTGACCCACACTCACTCATTGACCCTCACACTCAATCACTGACCCTCGCCCTCACTCAGTGACACCACACTCACTTACTGACCCCGCACTCATTCACTGACCCTCACACTCACTCACTGACCCCACACTCACTCACTGACCCCACACAGAAACACTGAACCTCAAACTTACTCACTGAACCCCCACCCTCACTCACTGACACATATACTCACTCACTGACCCTCACACTCACTCACTGACCCTCGCCCTCACTCAGTGACACCACACTCACTAACTGAACCCACACACAAACACTGAACCTCACACTCACTCACTGACCCCACACACAAACACTGAACCTCACACTCACTCACTGACCCCCACACTCACTTACCCCACACTCACTTACTGGCCCCACACTCACTCACTGACCCCCTCACTCACTCACTGACCCCCACACTCACTCACTGACCCCGCACTCACTCACTGACCCCGCACTCACTCACTGACCCCCACACTCACTCACTGACCCCGCATTCACTCACTGACCCTCACACACAAACACTGAACCTCACACTCACTCACTGACCCCCACACTCACTTACCCCACACTCACTTACTGGCCCCACACTCACTCACTGACCCCCTCACTCACTCACTGACCCCCACACTCACTCACTGACACCCACACTCACTCACTGACCCCACACTCACTCACTGACCCCCGCACTCACTCACTGACCCCCACACTCACTCACTGACCCCGCACTCACTCACTGACCCCGCACTCACTCACTGACCCCCACACTCACTCACTGACCCCGCATTCACTCACTGACCCTCACACTCACTCACTGACCCCCACACTCACTCACTGACCCCCACATTCATTCCCTGGCCCCACTCTCATTTCCTGACCCCACACTCACTCACTGGCTGCCACACTCACTCACTGACCCCCACACTCACTCACTGACCCTCACACTCACTCACTGACCCCACACTCACTTACTGACCCCGCACTCACTCACTGACCCTCACACTCGCTCACTGACCCTCACAGTCACTCCCTGATCCCACACTCACTCACTGACCTCCACACTCACTCCCTGACCCCACACTCACTCACTGACCCCACATTCTCTTACTGACCCCACACTCACTCACTGACCCACACACTCGCTCACTGACCCTCACACTCGCTCACTGACCCTCACACTCATTCACTGACCCCACACTCACTCACTGACCCACACACTCACTGAACCTCACATTTACTCACTGACCCCACATTTACTCACTGACCCCACACTCACTAACTGACTTCACTCACTCACTGACCCTTACACTCACTAACTAACCTCCCTCACTCACTCACTGACCCTCACATTCACTCACTGACCCTCACAGTCACTCCATGACCCCACACTCACTCACTGACCCCACACAGAAACACTGAACCTCACACTGACTCACTGACCCCCACACTCACTCACTGACCCATATACTCACTCCATGACCCCCACACTCACTCACTGACTCTCACACTCACTCACTGGCCCCCTCACTCAATCACTGACCCTCACACTCGCTCACTGACCCCCACACTCACTCACTGAACCCCACATTCATTCCCTGACCACACTCTCATTTCCTGACCCCACGCTCACTCACTGACCCTCGCCCTCACTCACTGACCTCACACAGAAACACTGACCCCCACACTCACTCACTGACCCCCACACTCACTCACTGACCCCACACACAAACACTGAACCTCACACTGACTCACTGACCCCCACACTCACTCACTGACCCCGCACTCACTCACTGCCCTCACACTCACTCACTGACCCCCACACTCACTCACTGACCCCGCACTCACTCACTGACCCCCACACTCACTCACTGACCCCGCACTCACTCACTGACCCTCACACTCACTCACTGACCCCCATACTCACTCACTGACCCCACATTCACTCACTGATCCCTACACTCACTCACTGACACCCACACTCACTCACTGACCCCACACTCACTCACTGACCCCCACACTCAATCACTGACCCCACACTCACTCACTGATCCCTACACTCACTCACTGACCCATATACTCACTCACTGACCCTCACACTCACTCACTGATCTTCACACTCACTCACTGACACCACACTCACTTACTGACCCCACACACAAACACTGAACCTCACACTCACTCACTGACCCCACACACAAACACTGAACCTCACACTCACTCACTGACCCTCGCCCTCACTCAGTGACACCACACTCACTTACTGACCCCACACACAAACACTGAACCTCACACTCACTCACTGACTCCACACACAAACACTGAACCTCACACTCACTCACTGACCCCCACACTCACTCACTGACCCCCACATTCATTCCCTGGACCCACTCTCATTTCCTGACCCCACACTCACTCACTGGCTGCCACACTCACTCACTGACCCCACACTCACTCACTGACCCCCACACTCAATCACTGACCCTCACACTCACTCACTGACCCTCACACTCACTCACTGACCCCACACTCACTTACCCCACACTCACTTACTGACCCCACACTCACTCACTGACCCTGCATTCACTCACTGATCCCTACACTCACTCACTGACACCCACACTCACTCACTGACCCCCACATTCATTCCCTGGCCCCACTCTCATTTCCTGACCCCACACTCACTCACTGGCTGCCACACTCACTCACTGACCCTCACGCTCACTCACTGACCCCATACACACTCATTGACACTGTCCTTACTCGCTGACCCCCACACTCACTCACTGACCCTCACACTCACTCACTGACCCCACACTCACTTAGTGACCCCGCACTCACTCACTGACCCTCACACTCGCTCACTGACCCTCACAGTCACTCCCTGATCCCACAATCACTCACTGACCTCCACACTCATTCCCTGACCCCACACTCACTCACTGACCCCACATTCTCTTACTGA
Source organism: Hemiscyllium ocellatum (assembly GCF_020745735.1). Taxonomy (NCBI): domain Eukaryota; kingdom Metazoa; phylum Chordata; class Chondrichthyes; order Orectolobiformes; family Hemiscylliidae; genus Hemiscyllium; species Hemiscyllium ocellatum. The sequence continues at coordinate 22,415,874 of NC_083409.1, forward strand.
CCCCACACTCACTCACTGACCCACACACTCACTCACTGACCCTCACACTCACTCACTGACCCCCACACTCACTCACTGACCCCCACATTCATTCCCTGGCCCCACTCTCATTTCCTGACCCCACACTCACTCACTGGCTGCCACACTCACTCACTGACCCCACACTCACTCACTGACCCCCTCACTCAATCACTGACCCTCACACTTGCTCACTGACCCCCACACTCACTCACTGACCCTCACACTCACTCACTGACCCAACACTCACTCACTGACCCTCATACACACTCACTGACCCACACACTCATTCACTGACCCTCGCCCTCACTCACTGACCCTCATACACCCTCACTGACCCTCACACTCACTCACTGACCCTCGCCCTCACTCACTGACCCTCACAGTCACTCCCTGATCCCACACTCACTTACTGACTCCGCACTCACTCACTGACCCCACATTCACTGAACCTCACATTCACTCACTGACCCCCACACTCACTCACTGACCCTCATACACACTCACTGACCCTCACACTCACTCACTGACCCTCGCCCTCTATCAGTGACACCACAATCACTTACTGACCCCGCACTCATTCACTGACCCTCACACTCACTCACTGACCCCAGACTCACTTACTGACCCCACACACAAACACTGAACCTCACACTCACTCACTGACCCCCACACTCACTCACTGACCCCACACACAAACACTGAACCTCACACTCACTCACTGACCCCCACACTCAATCACTGACCCTCACACTTGCTCACTGACCCCCACACTCACTCACTGACCCCGCACTCACTCACTGATCCCCACACTCACTCACTGAACCCCACATTCATTCCCTGGCCCCACTCTCATTTCCTGACCCCACACTCACTCACTGGCTGCCACACTCACTCACTGACCCCACACTCACTCACTGACCCCCTCACTCAATCACTGACCCTCACACTTGCTCACTGACCCCCACACTCACTCACTGACCCCGCACTCACTCACTGATCCCCACACTCACTCACTGAACCCCACATTCATTCCCTGACCACACTCTCATTTCCTGACCCCACGCTCACTCACTGACCCTCGCCCTCACTCACTGACCTCACACAGAAACACTGACCCCCACACTCACTCACTGACCCCCACACTCACTCACTGACCCCACACACAAACACTGAACCTCACACTGACTCACTGACCCCCACACTCACTCACTGACCCATATACTCACTCCGTGACCCCCACACTCACTTACTGACTCTATACTCACTCACTGACCCACTCACCCACTCACTGACCCTCACACTCACTCACTGACCCCGCACTCACTCACTGCCCTCACACTCACTCACTGACCCCCACACTCACTCACTGACCCCGCACTCACTCACTGACCCCCACACTCACTCACTGACCCTGCACTCACTCACTGACCCTCACACTCACTCACTGACCCCCATACTCACTCACTGACCCTACATTCACTCACTGATCCCTACACTCACTCACTGACACCCACACTCACTCACTGACCCCACACTCACTCACTGACCCCCTCACTCAATCACTGACCCTACATTCACTCACTGATCCCTACACTCACTCACTGACCCATATACTCACTCACTGACCCTCACACTCACTCACTGACCCTCGCCCTCACTCAGTGACACCACACTCACTTACTGACCCCACACACAAACACTGAACCTCACACTCACTCACTGACCCCACACACAAACACTGAACCTCACACTCACTCACTGACCCTCGCCCTCACTCAGTGACACCACACTCACTTACTGACCCCACACACAAACACTGAACCTCACACTCACTCACTGACTCCACACACAAACACTGAACCTCACACTCACTCACTGACCCCCACACTCACTCACTGACCCCCACATTCATTCCCTGGCCCCACTCTCATTTCCTGACCCCACACTCACTCACTGGCTGCCACACTCACTCACTGACCCTCACGCTCACTCACTGACCCCATACACACTCATTGACACTGTCCTTACTCGCTGACCCCCACACTCACTCACTGACCCTCACACTCACTCACTGACCCCACACTCACTTAGTGACCCCGCACTCACTCACTGACCCTCACACTCGCTCACTGACCCTCACAGTCACTCCCTGATCCCACAATCACTCACTGACCTCCACACTCACTCCCTGACCCCACACTCACTCACTGACCCCACATTCTCTTACTGACCCCACACTCACTCACTGACCCACACACTCGCTCACTGACCCTCACACTCATTCACTGACCCCCACACTCACTCACTGACCCCCTCACTCAATCACTGACCCTCACACTTGCTCACTGACCCCCACACTCACTCACTGACCCTCACACTCACTCACTGACCCAACACTCACTCACTGACCCTCATACACACTCACTGACCCTCACACTCATTCACTGACCCTCGCCCTCACTCACTGACCCTCATACACCCTCACTGACCCTCACACTCACTCACTGACCCTCGCCCTCACTCACTGACCCTCACAGTCACTCCCTGATCCCACACTCACTTACTGACTCCGCACTCACTCACTGACCCCACATTCACTGAACCTCACATTCACTCACTGACCCCCACACTCACTCACTGACCCTCATACACACTCACTGACCCTCACACTCACTCACTGACCCTCGCCCTCTATCAGTGACACCACAATCACTTACTGACCCCGCACTCATTCACTGACCCTCACACTCACTCACTGACCCCAGACTCACTTACTGACCCCACACACAAACACTGACCCTCACACTCACTCACTGACCCCCACACTCACTCACTGACCCCACACACAAACACTGAACCTCACACTCACTCACTGACCCCCACACTCAGACACTGAACCCCACATTCATTCCCTGGCCCCACTCTCATTTCCTGACCCCACACTCACTCACTGGCTGCCACACTCACTCACTGACCCCACACTCACTCACTGACCCCCTCACTCAATCACTGACCCTCACACTTGCTCACTGACCCCCACACTCACTCACTGACCCTCACACTCACTCACTGACCCCACACTCACTTACCCCACACTCACTTACTGGCCCCACACTCACTCACTGACCCTGCATTCACTCACTGATCCCTACACTCACTCACTGATACCCACACTCACTCACTGACCCCCACACTCACTCACTGAACCCCACATTCATTCACTGACCACACTCTCATTTCCTCATCCCACACTCACTCACTGACTTCCACACTCACTCACTGACCCTCATACACACTTACTGACCCTCACACTCACTCACTGACCCTCGCCCTCACTCACTGACCCCACACTCACTCATTGACCCTCACACTCAATCACTGACTCCACACTCATTCCCTGACCCCCACACTCACTAACTGACCCTCACACTCACTCACTGACCCTCGCCCTCACTCAGTGACACCACACTCACTTACTGACCCTCACACTCACTCACTGACCCCACACTCACTCACTGACCCCACACTCACTCACTGACCCCACACACAAACACTGAACCTCAAACTTACTCACTGAACCCCCACACTCACTCACTGACCCGTATACTCACTCACTGACCCTCACACTCACTCACTGACCCTCGCCCTCATTCAGTGACACCACACTCACTTACTGACCCCACACACAAACACTGAACCTCACACTCACTCACTGACTCCACACACAAACACTGAACCTCACACTCACTCACTGACCCCCACACTCACTCACTGACCCCCACATTCATTCCCTGGTCCCACTCTCATTTCCTGACCCCACACTCACTCACTGGCTGCCACACTCACTCACTGACCCCACACTCACTCACTGACCCCCTCACTCAATCACTGACCCTCACACTCACTCACTGACCCTCACACTCACTCACTGACCCTCACACTCACTCACTGACCCCACACTCACTTACCCCACACTCACTTACTGGCCCCACACTCACTCACTGACCCTGCATTCACTCACTGATCCCTACACTCACTCACTGACACCCATACTCACTCACTGACCCCCACATTCATTCCCTGGCCCCACTCTCATTTCCTGACCCCACACTCACTCACTGGCTGCCACATTCACTCACTGACCCTCACGCTCACTCACTGACCCCATACTCACTCATTGACACCGTCCTTACTCACTGACCCCCACACTCACTTACTGACCCCCTCAGGCACTCACACTGACCCCGACACTTACTCACTGACCCTCACACTCACTCACTGATACCCACACTCACTCAGTGACACCACACTCACTCACTGAACCCCACACTCACTCACTGACACCCACACTCACTCACTGACCCCACACTCACTCACTGATCCCCTCACTCAATCACTGACCCTCACACTCGCTCACTGACCCCCACACTCACTCACTGACCCTCACACTCACTCACTGACCACACACTCACTTACCCCACACTCACTTACTGACCCCACACTCACTCACTGACCCTACATTCACTCACTGATCCCTGCACTCACTCACTGACCCCACACAGAAACACTGAACCTCACACTCACTCTCTGACCCCCACACTCACTCACTGACCCATATACTCACTCCGTGACCCCCACACTCACTTACTGACTCTATACTCACTCCGTGACCCCCACACTCACTAACTGACCTCCTTCACTCACTCACTGACCCTCACACTCACTCACTGACCCCCATACTCACTCACTGACCCTACATTCACTCACTGATCCCTACACTCACTCACTGACACCCACAGTCACTCACTGACCCCACACTCACTCACTGACCCCCTCACTCAATCACTGACCCTACATTCACTCACTGACACCCACACTCACTCACTGACCCCACACTCACTCACTGATCCCCTCACTCAATCACTGACCCTCACACTCGCTCACTGACCCCCACACTCACTCACTGACACTCACTCTCACTCACTGACCACACTCACTTACCCCACACTCACTTACTGACCCCGCACTCACTCACTGACCCCACACCGAAACACTGAACCTCACACTCACTCTCTGACCCCCACACTCACTCACTGACCCTCATACACACTCACTGACCCCCACACTCACTCACTGACACCCACACTCACTCACTGACCCCACACTCACTCACTGACCCCCTCACTCAACCACTGATCCTCACACTCGCTCACTGACCCCCCACACTCACTCCCTGACCCTCACACTCACTTACTGACCCCACACTCACTTACCCCACACTCACTTACTGGCCCCACACTCACTCACTGACCCCACACTCACTCACTGACCCCACACTCACTCACTGATCCCCACACTCACTTACTAACTCTCACACTTACTCACTGACCCCATACTCACTCACTGACCCCCTCACTCAATCACTGACCCTCACACTCGCTCACTGACCCCCACACTCACTCACTGACTCTCACACTCACTCACTGACCCCCACACTCACTCACTGACCCATATACTCACTCCGTGACCCCCACACTCACTGACTGACTCTATACTCACTGACTGACCCCCACACTCACTCACTGAACCCCACATTCATTCCCTGACCACACTCTCATTTCCTGATCCCACACTCATCTCTGACTTCCACACTCATTCACTGACCCTCACGCTCACTCACTGACCCCCACACTCACTCACTGACCCTCACACACACTCACTGACCCTCACACTCACTCACTGACCCTCGCCCTCACTCAGTGACACCACACTCACTTCCTGACCCCACACACAAACACTGAACCTCACACTCACTCACTGACCCCCACACTCACTCACTGACCCCACACACAAACACTGAACCTCACACTCACTCACTGACCCCCACACTCACTCACTGACCCCCACATTCATTCCCTGGCCCCACTGTCATTTCCTGACCCCACACTCACTCACTGGCTGCCACACTCACTCACTGACCCCACACTCACTCACTGACCCCCTCACTCAATCACTGACCCTCACACTTGCTCACTGACCCCCTCACTCAATCACTGACCCTCACACTTGCTCACTGACCCCCACACTCACTCACTGACCCAACACTCGCTTACCCCACACTCACTTACTGGCCCCACACTCACTCACTGACCCTGCATTCACTCACTGATCCCGACACTCACTCACTGACCCACACTCACTCATTGACCCTCACACTCAATCACTGACCCTCGCCCTCACTCAGTGACACCACACTCACTTACTGACCCCGCACTCATTCACTGACCCTCACACTCACTCACTGACCCCACACTCACTCACTGACCCCACACAGAAACACTGAACCTCAAACTTACTCACTGAACCCCCACCCTCACTCACTGACACATATACTCACTCACTGACCCTCACACTCACTCACTGACCCTCGCCCTCACTCAGTGACACCACACTCACTAACTGAACCCACACACAAACACTGAACCTCACACTCACTCACTGACCCCACACACAAACACTGAACCTCACACTCACTCACTGACCCCCACACTCACTTACCCCACACTCACTTACTGGCCCCACACTCACTCACTGACCCCCTCACTCACTCACTGATCCCTACACTCACTCACTGAGCCCCACACTCACTCACTGACCCCCACACTCACTTACCCCACACTCACTTACTGGCCCCACACTCACTCACTGACCCTGCATTCACTCACTGATCCCTACACTCACTCACTGAGCCCCACACTCACTCACTGATCCCCACATTCATTCCCTGGCCCCACTCTCATTTCCTGACCCCACACTCACTCACTGACCCCCACACTCACTCACTGACCCTCACACTCACTCACTGACCCCATACTCACTTACTGACCCCGCACTCACTCACTGACCCTCACACTCGCTCACTAACCCTCACACTCACTCACTGACCCCCACACTCACTCACTGACCCCACATTCACTTACTGACCCCACACTCACTCACTGACCCCACATTCACTCACTGACCCACACACTCACTGAACCTCACATTCATTCACTGACCCCACATTTACTCACTGACCCCACACTCACTAACTGACCTCCCTCACTCACTGACCCTCACACTCACTCACTCACTGACCCTCACACTCACTCACTGACCCCACACTCACTCACTGACCCCCAGACTCACTCACTGACACCCACACTCACTCACTGACCCCCATAGGCACTCACTGACCCCGATACTTACTCACTGACCCTCGCACTCACTCACTGACCCTCGCCCTCACTCACTGACCCCACACTCAATCATTGACTCTCACACCCAATCACTGACCCTCACACTCACTAACTGACCTCCTTCACTCACTCACTGACCCTCACACTCACTCACTACCCCACATTCACTCACTGAACCCCACACTCACTCACTGACCCTGCACTCACTCACTGACCCCCACACTCACTAACTGACCCCGCACTCACTTTCTGACCCTACATTCACTCACTGAACCCCACACTCACTCACTGAACCCCACATTCATTCCCTGACCCCCCACTCACTCACTGACCCCCACACTCACTCACTGACCCTACATTCACTCACTGAACCCCACACTCACTCACTGAACCCCACATTCATTCCCTGACCCCACTCTCATTCCCTGACCCCCCACTCACTTACTGACCCCCACACCCACTCACTGACCTTCACACCCACTCATTGACCCTCGCCCTCACTCAGTGACACCACACTCACTCACTGACCCCACACTCACTTACTGACCCCACACACACTGACCCTCACACCCACTCACTGACTCTATACTCACTCACAGACACTCTCACTCACTCACTGACCCTCACACTCACTGATGACCCACACACCCACTCACTGACCCTCACACCCACTCATTGACTCTATACTCACTCACTGACCCTCACACACACTAACTGACCCCCACACTCACTCACTGACCCCCACACATCACTCACTGACCTCACAGTCACTCACTGATTCACTCTTGTTACCTCATCCCACACTCATTCCTTCACCCCATACTCACTAACTGACCCCCCACACACTCACTGACCCTCACACACACTCACTGACCCCCACACTCACTTACTGACCCCCACAGGCACTCACTAACTCTCACACTTACTCACTGACCCCATACTCACTCACTGACCCCCTCACTCAATCACTGACCCTCACACTCACTCACTGACCCCCACACTCACTCACTGACCCTCATACTCACTCCCTGACACACACACTCACTTACTGAACCCCACACTAACTGACCCCCACACTCACTCACTGACCCCCACACATCACTCACTGACCTCACAGTCACTCACTGATTCACTCTCGTTACCTCATCCCACACTCATTCCCTCACCCCACACACACTCACTGACCCCCACACTCACTTACTGACCCCCACACTCACTTACTGACCCCCACAGGCACTCACTGACCCTGACACTTACTCACTGACCCTCACACTCACTCACTGACCCCCACACTCACTCACTGACCCCCTCACTCAATCACTGACCCTCACACTCGCTCACTGACCCCCACACTCACTCACTGACCCACACACTCATTCACTGACCCCCTCACTCAATCACTGACCCTCACACTCGCTCACTGACCCACACACTCAGTCACTGACCCCCTCACTCAATCACTGACCCTCACACTCGCTCACTGAACCCCACATTCATTCCCTGACCACACTCTCATTTCCTGACCCCACACTCACTCACTGGCTGCCACACTCACTCACTGACCCCCACACTCACTCACTGACCCCATACTCACTCATTGACACTGTCCTTACTCACTGATCCCCACACTCGCTCACTGACCCTCACACTCACTCACTTACCCCCACACTCACTCACTGACCCGTATGCTCACTCCGTGACCCCCACACTCACTTACTGACTCTATACTCACTCACTGACCCCCACACTCACTCACTCAACCCCACATTCATTCCCTGACCACACTCTCATTTCCTGACCCCACGCTCACTCACTGACTTCCACACTCACTCACTGACCCTCACACTCACTCAATGACCCCACATTCCCTCAGTGACACTGTCCTCACTCACTGACCCAAACACTCACTCACTGATCTCACACGCACTCACAGACCCCATACTCACTCAGTGATCCCACATTCACTCACTGACCTCACACTCAATCACTGACACTGTACTCGCTCACAGACCCTCACACTCACTCATTGACCCCATATTCACTCATTGACACTGTCCTTACTCACTGACCCCCACACTCACTCACTGACCCCCACACTCACTCACTGACCCCGCACTCACTCACTGACCCCCACACTCACTCACTGACCCCGCATTCACTCACTGACCCTCACACTCACTCACTGACCCCCACACTCACTCACTGACCCCCACATTCATTCCCTGGCCCCACTCTCATTTCCTGACCCCACACTCACTCACTGGCTGCCACACTCACTCACTGACCCTCACGCTCACTCACTGACCCCATACTCACTCATTGACACTGTCCTTACTCACTGGCCCCCACACTCACTCACTGACCCTCACACTCACTCACTGACCCCACACTCACTTACTGACCCCGCACTCACTCACTGACCCTCACACTCGCTCACTGACCCTCACAGTCACTCCCTGATCCCACACTCACTCACTGACCTCCACACTCACTCCCTGACCCCACACTCACTCACTGACCCCACATTCTCTTACTGACCCCACACTCACTCACTGACCCACACACTCGCTCACTGACCCTCACACTCATTCACTGACCCCACACTCACTCACTGACCCACACACTCACTGAACCTCACATTTACTCACTGACCCCACATTTACTCACTGACCCCACACTCATTAACTGACTTCACTCACTCACTGACCCTTACACTCACTAACTAACCTCCCTCACTCACTCACTGACCCTCACATTCACTCACTGACCCTCACAGTCACTCCATGACCCCACACTCACTCACTGACCCCACACAGAAACACTGAACCTCACACTGACTCACTGACCCCCACACTCACTCATTGACCCATATACTCACTCCATGACCCCCACACTCACTCACTGACTCTCACACTCACTCACTGGCCCCCTCACTCAATCACTGACCCTCACACTCTCTCACTGACCCCCACACTCACTCACTGAACCCCACATTCATTCCCTGACCACACTCTCATTTCCTGACCCCACGCTCACTCACTGACCCTCGCCCTCACTCACTGACCTCACACAGAAACACTGACCCCCACACTCACTCACTGACCCCCACACTCACTCACTGACCCCACACACAAACACTGAACCTCACACTGACTCACTGACCCCCACACTCACTCACTGACCCATATACTCACTCCGTGACCCCCACACTCACTTACTGACTCTATACTCACTCACTGACCCACTCACCCACTCACTGACCCTCACACTCACTCACTGACCCCGCACTCACTCACTGCCCTCACACTCACTCACTGACCCCCACACTCACTCACTGACCCCGCACTCACTCACTGACCCCCACACTCACTCACTGACCCCGCACTCACTCACTGACCCTCACACTCACTCACTGACCCCCATACTCACTCACTGACCCTACATTCACTCACTGATCCCTACACTCACTCACTGACACCCACACTCACTCACTGACCCCACACTCACTCACTGACCCCTCACTCAATCACTGACCCTACATTCACTCACTGATCCCTACACTCACTCACTGACCCATATACTCACTCACTGACCCTCACACTCACTCACTGACCCTCGCCCTCACTCAGTGACACCACACTCACTTACTGACCCCACACACAAACACTGAACCTCACACTCACTCACTGACCCCACACACAAACACTGAACCTCACACTGACTCACTGACCCCCACACTCACTCACTGACCCATATACTCACTCCGTGACCCCCACACTCACTTACTGACTCTATACTCACTCACTGACCCACTCACCCACTCACTGACCCTCACACTCACTCACTGACCCCGCACTCACTCACTGCCCTCACACTCACTCACTGACCCCCACACTCACTCACTGACCCCGCACTCACTCACTGACCCCCACACTCACTCACTGACCCCGCACTCACTCACTGACCCTCACACTCACTCACTGACCCCCATACTCACTCACTGACCCTACATTCACTCACTGATCCCTACACTCACTCACTGACACCCACACTCACTCACTGACCCCACACTCACTCACTGACCCCCTCACTCAATCACTGACCCTACATTCACTCACTGATCCCTACACTCACTCACTGACCCATATACTCACTCACTGACCCTCACACTCACTCACTGACCCTCGCCCTCACTCAGTGACACCACACTCACTTACTGACCCCACACACAAACACTGAACCTCACACTCACTCACTGACCCCACACACAAACACTGAACCTCACACTCACTCACTGACCCTCACACACACTCACTGACCCCCACACTCACTCACTGACCCCCCCACACACTCACTGACCCTCACACACACTCACTGACCCCCACACTCACTTACTGACCCCCACAGGCACTCACTAACTCTCACACTTACTCACTGACCCCATACTCACTCACTGACCCCCTCACTCAATCACTGACCCTCACACTCACTCACTGACCCCCACACTCACTCACTGACCCTCATTCTCACTCCCTGACACACACACTCACTTACTGAACCCCACACTAACTGACCCCCACACTCACTCACTGACCCCCACACATCACTCACTGACCTCACAGTCACTCACTGATTCACTCTCGTTACCTCATCCCACACTCATTCCTTCACCCCATACTCACTAACTGACCCCCACACACACTCACTGACCCCCACACTCACTTACTGACTCCCACACTCACTTACTGACCCCCACAGGCACTCACTGACACTGACACTTACTCAATGACCCTCACACTCACTCACTGACCCCCACACTCACTCACTGACCCCCTCACTCAATCACTGACCCTCACACTCGCTCACTGACCCCCACACTCACTCACTGACCCACACACTCATTCACTGACCCCCTCACTCAATCACTGACCCTCACACTCGCTCACTGAACCCCACATTCATTCCCTGACCACACTCTCATTTCCTGACCCTACACTCACTCACTGGCTGCCACACTCACTCACTGACCCTCACGCTCACTCACTGACCCCATACTCACTCATTGACACTGTCCTTACTCACTGATCCCCACACTCGCTCACTGACCCTCACACTCACTCACTTACCCCCACACTCACTCACTGACCCGTATGCTCACTCCGTGACCCCCACACTCACTTACTGACTCTATACTCACTCACTGACCCCCACACTCACTCACTCAACCCCACATTCATTCCCTGACCACACTCTCATTTCCTGACCCCACGCTCACTCACTGACTTCCACACTCACTCACTGACCCTCACACTCACTCAATGACCCCACATTCCCTCAGTGACACTGTCCTCACTCACTGACCCAAACACTCACTCACTGATCTCACACGCACTCACAGACCCCATACTCACTCAGTGATCCCACATTCACTCACTGACCTCACACTCAATCACTGACACTGTACTCGCTCACAGACCCTCACACTCACTCATTGACCCCATATTCACTCATTGACACTGTCCTTACTCACTGACCCCCACACTCACTCACTGACCCCCACACTCACTCACTGACCCCGCACTCACTCACTGACCCCCACACTCACTCACTGACCCCGCATTCACTCACTGACCCTCACACTCACTCACTGACCCCCACACTCACTCACTGACCCCCACATTCATTCCCTGGCCCCACTCTCATTTCCTGACCCCACACTCACTCACTGGCTGCCACACTCACTCACTGACCCTCACGCTCACTCACTGACCCCATACTCACTCATTGACACTGTCCTTACTCACTGACCCCCACACTCACTCACTGACCCTCACACTCACTCACTGACCCCACACTCACTTACTGACCCCGCACTCACTCACTGACCCTCACACTCGCTCACTGACCCTCACAGTCACTCACTGACCCCACACTCACTCACTGACCTCCACACTCACTCCCTGACCCCACACTCACTCACTGACCCCACACTCTCTTACTGACCCCACACTCACTCACTGACCCACACACTCGCTCACTGACCCTCACACTCATTCACTGACCCCACACTCACTCACTGACCCACACACTCACTGAACCTCACATTTACTCACTGACCCCACATTTACTCACTGACCCCACACTCACTAACTGACTTCACTCACTCACTGACCCTTACACTCACTAACTAACCTCCCTCACTCACTCACTGACCCTCACATTCACTCACTGACCCTCACAGTCACTCCATGACCCCACACTCACTCACTGACCCCACACAGAAACACTGAACCTCACACTGACTCACTGACCCCCACACTCACTCATTGACCCATATACTCACTCCATGACCCCCACACTCACTCACTGACTCTCACACTCACTCACTGGCCCCCTCACTCAATCACTGACCCTCACACTCACTCACTGACCCCCACACTCACTCACTGAACCCCACATTCATTCCCTGACCACACTCTCATTTCCTGACCCCACGCTCACTCACTGACCCTCGCCCTCACTCACTGACCTCACACAGAAACACTGACCCCCACACTCACTCACTGACCCCCACACTCACTCACTGACCCCACACACAAACACTGAACCTCACACTGACTCACTGACCCCCACACTCACTCACTGACCCATATACTCACTCCGTGACCCCCACACTCACTTACTGACTCTATACTCACTCACTGACCCACTCACTCACTCACTGACCCTCACACTCACTCACTGACCCCGCACTCACTCACTGCCCTCACACTCACTCACTGACCCCCACACTCACTCACTGACCCCGCACTCACTCACTGACCCCCACACTCACTCACTGACCCCGCACTCACTCACTGACCCTCACACTCACTCACTGACCCCCACACTCACTCACTGACCCTACATTCACTCACTGATCCCTACACTCACTCACTGACACCCACACTCACTCACTGACCCCACACTCACTCACTGACCCCCTCACTCAATCACTGACCCTACATTCACTCACTGATCCCTACACTCACTCACTGACCCATATACTCACTCACTGACCCTCACACTCACTCACTGACCCTCGCCCTCACTCAGTGACACCACACTCACTTACTGACCCCACACACAAACACTGAACCTCACACTCACTCACTGACCCCACACACAAACACTGAACCTCACACTCACTCACTGACCCTCGCCCTCACTCAGTGACACCACACTCACTTACTGAACCCACACACAAACACTGAACCTCACACTCACTCACTGACTCCACACACAAACACTGAACCTCACACTCACTCACTGACCCCCACACTCACTCACTGACCCCCACATTCATTCCCTGGACCCACTCTCATTTCCTGACCCCACACTCACTCACTGGCTGCCACACTCACTCACTGACCCCACACTCACTCACTGACCCCCTCACTCAATCACTGACCCCCACACTCACTCACTGACCCTCACACTCACTCACTGACCCCACACTCACTTACCCCACACTCACTTACTGGCCCCACACTCACTCACAGACCCTGCATTCACTCACTGATCCCTACACTCACTCACTGACCCTCACACTCACTCACTGACCCCCACATTCATTCCCTGGCCCCACTCTCATTTCCTGACCCCACACTCACTCACTGGCTGCCACACTCACTCACTGACCCTCACGCTCACTCACTGACCCCACACACACTCATTGACACTGTCCTTACTCGCTGACCCCCACACTCACTCACTGACCCTCACACTCACTCACTGACCCCACACTCACTTAGTGACCCCGCACTCACTCACTGACCCTCACACTCGCTCACTGACCCTCACAGTCACTCCCTGATCCCACACTCACTCACTGACCTCCACACTCACTCCCTGACCCCACACTCACTCACTGACCCCACATTCTCTTACTGACCCCACACTCACTCACTGACCCACACACTCACTCACTGACCCTCACACTCATTCACTGACCCCCACACTCACTCACTGACCCCCACATTCATTCCCTGGCCCCACTCTCATTTCCTGACCCCACACTCACTCACTGGCTGCCACACTCACTCACTGACCCCACACTCACTCACTGACCCCCTCACTCAATCACTGACCCTCACACTTGCTCACTGACCCCCACACTCACTCACTGACCCTCACACTCACTCACTGACCCAACACTCACTCACTGACCCTCATACACACTCACTGACCCTCACACTCATTCACTGACCCTCGCCCTCACTCACTGACCCTCATACACCCTCACTGACCCTCACACTCACTCACTGACCCTCGCCCTCACTCACTGACCCTCACAGTCACTCCCTGATCCCACACTCACTTACTGACTCCGCACTCACTCACTGACCCCACATTCACTGAACCTCACATTCACTCACTGACCCCCACACTCACTCACTGACCCTCATACACACTCACTGACCCTCACACTCACTCACTGACCCTCGCCCTCTATCAGTGACACCACAATCACTTACTGACCCCGCACTCATTCACTGACCCTCACACTCACTCACTGACCCCAGACTCACTTACTGACCCCACACACAAACACTGAACCTCACACTCACTCACTGACCCCCACACTCACTCACTGACCCCACACACAAACACTGAACCTCACACTCACTCACTGACCCCCACACTCACACACTGAACCCCACATTCATTCCCTGGCCCCACTCTCATTTCCTGACCCCACACTCACTCACTGGCTGCCACACTCACTCACTGACCCCACACTCACTCACTGACCCCCTCACTCAATCACTGACCCTCACACTTGCTCACTGACCCCCACACTCACTCACTGACCCTCACACTCACTCACTGACCCCACACTCACTCACTGACCCTGCATTCACTCACTGATCCCTACACTCACTCACTGATACCCACACTCACTCACTGACCCCCACACTCACTCACTGAACCCCACATTCATTCCCTGACCACACTCTCATTTCCTCATCCCACACTCACTCACTGACTTCCACACTCACTCACTGACCCTCATACACACTTACTGACCCTCACACTCACTCACTGACCCTCGCCCTCACTCACTGACCCCACACTCACTCATTGACCCTCACGCTCACTCACTGACCCCCATACTCACTCACTGACCCTCATACACACTTACTGACCCTCACACTCACTCACTGACCCTCGCCCTCTCTCACTGACCCCACACTCACTCATTGACCCTCACACTCAATCACTGACTCCACACTCATTCCCTGACCCCCACACTCACTAACTGACCCTCACACTCACTCACTGACCCTCGCCCTCACTCAGTGACACCACACTCACTCACTGACCCTCACACTCACTCACTGACCCCACACTCACTCACTGACCCCACACAGAAACACTGAACCTCAAACTTACTCACTGAACCCCCACACTCACTCACTGACCCATATACTCACTCACTGACCCTCACACTCACTCACTGACCCTCGCCCTCATTCAGTGACACCACACTCACTTACTGACCCCACACACAAACACTGAACCTCACACTCACTCACTGACTCCACACACAAACACTGAACCTCACACTCACTCACTGACCCCCACACTCAGTCACTGACCCCCACATTCATTCCCTGGCCCCACTCTCATTTCCTGACCCCACACTCACTCACTGGCTGCCACACTCACTCACTGACCCCACACTCACTCACTGACCCCCTCACTCACTCACTGACCCTCACACTCGCTCTCTGACCCTCACACTCACTCACTGACCCTCACACTCACTCACTGACCCCACACTCACTTACCCCACACTCACTTACTGGCCCCACACTCACTCACTGACCCTGCATTCACTCACTGATCCCTACACTCACTCACTGACACCCATACTCACTCACTGACCCCCACATTCATTCCCTGGCCCCACTCTCATTTCCTGACCCCACACTCACTCACTGGCTGCCACATTCACTCACTGACCCTCACGCTCACTCACTGACCCCATACTCACTCATTGACACCGTCCTTACTCACTGACCCCCACACTCACTTACTGACCCCCTCAGGCACTCACACTGACCCCGACACTTACTCACTGACCCTCACACTCACTCACTGATACCCACACTCACTCAGTGACACCACACTCACTCACTGAACCCCACACTCACTCACTGACACCCACACTCACTCACTGACCCCACACTCACTCACTGACCCCCGCACTCACTCACTGACCCCCACACTCACTCACTGACCCCGCACTCACTCACTGACCCCGCACTCACTCACTGACCCCCACACTCACTCACTGACCCCACACTCACTCACTGACCCTCACACTCACTCACTGACCCCCACACTCACTCACTGACCCCCACATTCATTCCCTGGCCCCACTCTCATTTCCTGACCCCACACTCACTCACTGGCTGCCACACTCACTCACTGACCCCCACACTCACTCACTGACCCTCACACTCACTCACTGACCCCACACTCACTTACTGACCCCGCACTCACTCACTGACCCTCACACTCACTCACTGACCCTCACAGTCACTCCCTGATCCCACACTCACTCACTGACCTCCACACTCACTCCCTGACCCCACACTCACTCACTGACCCCACATTCTCTTACTGACCCCACACTCACTCACTGACCCACACACTCGCTCACTGACCCTCACACTCACTCACTGACCCTCACACTCATTCACTGACCCCACACTCACTCACTGACCCACACACTCACTGAACCTCACATTTACTCACTGACCCCACATTTACTCACTGACCCCACACTCACTAACTGACTTCACTCACTCACTGACCCTTACACTCACTAACTAACCTCCCTCACTCACTCACTGACCCTCACATTCACTCACTGACCCTCACAGTCACTCCATGACCCCACACTCACTCACTGACCCCACACAGAAACACTGAACCTCACACTGACTCACTGACCCCCACACTCACTCACTGACCCATATACTCACTCCATGACCCCCACACTCACTCACTGACCCTCACACTCACTCACTGGCCCCCTCACTCAATCACTGACCCTCACACTCGCTCACTGACCCCCACACTCACTCACTGAACCCCACATTCATTCCCTGACCACACTCTCATTTCCTGACCCCACGCTCACTCACTGACCCTCGCCCTCACTCACTGACCTCACACAGAAACACTGACCCCCACACTCACTCACTGACCCCCACACTCACTCACTGACCCCACACACAAACACTGAACCTCACACTGACTCACTGACCCCCACACTCACTCACTGACCCCGCACTCACTCACTGCCCTCACACTCACTCACTGACCCCCACACTCACTCACTGACCCCGCACTCACTCACTGACCCCCACACTCACTCACTGACCCCGCACTCACTCACTGACCCTCACACTCACTCACTGACCCCCATACTCACTCACTGACCCTACATTCACTCACTGATCCCTACACTCACTCACTGACACCCACACTCACTCACTGACCCCACACTCACTCACTGACCCCCTCACTCAATCACTGACCCTACATTCACTCACTGATCCCTACACTCACTCACTGACCCATATACTCACTCACTGACCCTCACACTCACTCACTGACCCTCGCCCTCACTCAGTGACACCACACTCACTTACTGACCCCACACACAAACACTGAACCTCACACTCACTCACTGACCCCACACACAAACACTGAACCTCACACTCACTCACTGACCCTCGCCCTCACTCAGTGACACCACACTCACTTACTGACCCCACACACAAACACTGAACCTCACACTCACTCACTGACTCCACACACAAACACTGAACCTCACACTCACTCACTGACCCCCACACTCACTCACTGACCCCCACATTCATTCCCTGGACCCACTCTCATTTCCTGACCCCACACTCACTCACTGGCTGCCACACTCACTCACTGACCCCACACTCACTCACTGACCCCCTCACTCAATCACTGACCCTCACACTCGCTCACTGACCCTCACACTCACTCACTGACCCCACACTCACTTACCCCACACTCACTTACTGGCCCCACACTCACTCACTGACCCTGCATTCACTCACTGATCCCTACACTCACTCACTGACACCCACACTCACTCACTGACCCTCACATTCATTCCCTGGCCCCACTCTCATTTCCTGACCCCACACTCACTCACTGGCTGCCACACTCACTCACTGACCCTCACGCTCACTCACTGACCCCATACACACTCATTGACACTGTCCTTACTCGCTGACCCCCACACTCACTCACTGACCCTCACACTCACTCACTGACCCCACACTCACTTAGTGACCCCGCACTCACTCACTGACCCTCACACTCGCTCACTGACCCTCACAGTCACTCCCTGATCCCACACTCACTCACTGACCTCCACACTCATTCCCTGACCCCACACTCACTCACTGACCCCACATTCTCTTACTGACCCCACACTCACTCACTGACCCACACACTCACTCACTGACCCTCACACTCACTCACTGACCCCCACACTCACTCACTGACCCCCACATTCATTCCCTGGCCCCACTCTCATTTCCTGACCCCACACTCACTCACTGGCTGCCACACTCACTCACTGACCCCACACTCACTCACTGACCCCCTCACTCAATCACTGACCCTCACACTTGCTCACTGACCCCCACACTCACTCACTGACCCTCACACTCACTCACTGACCCAACACTCACTCACTGACCCTCATACACACTCACTGACCCTCACACTCATTCACTGACCCTCGCCCTCACTCACTGACCCTCATACACCCTCACTGACCCTCACACTCACTCACTGACCCTCGCCCTCACTCACTGACCCTCACAGTCACTCCCTGACCCCACACTCACTTACTGACTCCGCACTCACTCACTGACCCCACATTCACTGAACCTCACATTCACTCACTGACCCCCACACTCACTCACTGACCCTCATACACACTCACTGACCCTCACACTCACTCACTGACCCTCGCCCTCTATCAGTGACACCACAATCACTTACTGACCCCGCACTCATTCACTGACCCTCACACTCACTCACTGACCCCAGACTCACTTACTGACCCCACACACAAACACTGAACCTCACACTCACTCACTGACCCCCACACTCACTCACTGACCCCACACACAAACACTGAACCTCACACTCACTCACTGACCCCCACACTCAGACACTGAACCCCACATTCATTCCCTGGCCCCACTCTCATTTCCTGACCCCACACTCACTCACTGGCTGCCACACTCACTCACTGACCCCACACTCACTCACTGACCCCCTCACTCAATCACTGACCCTCACACTTGCTCACTGACCCCCACACTCACTCACTGACCCCGCACTCACTCACTGATCCCCACACTCACTCACTGAACCCCACATTCATTCCCTGACCACACTCTCATTTCCTGACCCCACGCTCACTCACTGACCCTCGCCCTCACTCACTGACCTCACACTCACTCACTGACCCCCACACTCACTCACTGACCCCCACACTCACTCACTGACCCCACACACAAACACTGAACCTCACACTGACTCACTGACCCCCACACTCACTCACTGACCCATATACTCACTCCGTGACCCCCACACTCACTTACTGACTCTATACTCACTCACTGACCCACTCACCCACTCACTGACCCTCACACTCACTCACTGACCCCGCACTCACTCACTGCCCTCACACTCACTCACTGACCCCCACACTCACTCACTGACCCCGCACTCACTCACTGACCCCCACACTCACTCACTGACCCTGCACTCACTCACTGACCCTCACACTCACTCACTGACCCCCATACTCACTCACTGACCCTACATTCACTCACTGATCCCTACACTCACTCACTGACACCCACACTCACTCACTGACCCCACACTCACTCACTGACCCCCTCACTCAATCACTGACCCTACATTCACTCACTGATCCCTACACTCACTCACTGACCCATATACTCACTCACTGACCCTCACACTCACTCACTGACCCTCGCCCTCACTCAGTGACACCACACTCACTTACTGACCCCACACACAAACACTGAACCTCACACTCACTCACTGACCCCACACACAAACACTGAACCTCACACTCACTCACTGACCCTCGCCCTCACTCAGTGACACCACACTCACTTACTGACCCCACACACAAACACTGAACCTCACACTCACTCACTGACTCCACACACAAACACTGACCCTCACACTCACTCACTGACCCCCACACTCACTCACTGACCCCCACATTCATTCCCTGGCCCCACTCTCATTTCCTGACCCCACACTCACTCACTGGCTGCCACACTCACTCACTGACCCCACACTCACTCACTGACCCCCTCACTCAATCACTGACCCTCACACTCGCTCACTGACCCTCACACTCACTCACTGACCCCACACTCACTTACCCCACACTCACTTACTGGCCCCACACTCACTCACTGACCCTGCATTCACTCACTGATCCCTACACTCACTCACTGACACCCACACTCACTCACTGACCCCCACATTCATTCCCTGGCCCCACTCTCATTTCCTGACCCCACACTCACTCACTGGCTGCCACACTCACTCACTGACCCTCACGCTCACTCACTGACCCCATACACACTCATTGACACTGTCCTTACTCGCTGACCCCCACACTCACTCACTGACCCTCACACTCACTCACTGACCCCACACTCACTTAGTGACCCCGCACTCACTCACTGACCCTCACACTCGCTCACTGACCCTCACAGTCACTCCCTGATCCCACAATCACTCACTGACCTCCACACTCACTCCCTGACCCCACACTCACTCACTGACCCCACATTCTCTTACTGACCCCACACTCACTCACTGACCCACACACTCGCTCACTGACCCTCACACTCATTCACTGACCCCCACACTCACTCACTGACCCCCTCACTCAATCACTGACCCTCACACTTGCTCACTGACCCCCACACTCACTCACTGACCCTCACACTCACTCACTGACCCAACACTCACTCACTGACCCTCACACACACTCACTGACCCCCACACTCATTCACTGACCCTCGCCCTCACTCACTGACCCTCATACACCCTCACTGACCCTCACACTCACTCACTGACCCTCGCCCTCACTCACTGACCCTCACAGTCACTCCCTGATCCCACACTCACTTACTGACTCCGCACTCACTCACTGACCCCACATTCACTGAACCTCACATTCACTCACTGACCCCCACACTCACTCACTGACCCTCATACACACTCACTGACCCTCACACTCACTCACTGACCCTCGCCCTCTATCAGTGACACCACAATCACTTACTGACCCCGCACTCATTCACTGACCCTCACACTCACTCACTGACCCCAGACTCACTTACTGACCCCACACACAAACACTGAACCTCACACTCACTCACTGACCCCCACACTCACTCACTGACCCCACACACAAACACTGAACCTCACACTCACTCACTGACCCCCACACTCAGACACTGAACCCCACATTCATTCCCTGGCCCCACTCTCATTTCCTGACCCCACACTCACTCACTGGCTGCCACACTCACTCACTGACCCCACACTCACTCACTGACCCCCTCACTCAATCACTGACCCTCACACTTGCTCACTGACCCCCACACTCACTCACTGACCCTCACACTCACTCACTGACCCCACACTCACTTACCCCACACTCACTTACTGGCCCCACACTCACTCACTGACCCTGCATTCACTCACTGATCCCTACACTCACTCACTGATACCCACACTCACTCACTGACCCCCACACTCACTCACTGAACCCCACATTCATTCCCTGACCACACTCTCATTTCCTCATCCCACACTCACTCACTGACTTCCACACTCACTCACTGACCCTCATACACACTCACTGACCCTCACACTCACTCACTGACCCTCGCCCTCACTCACTGACCCCACACTCACTCATTGACCCTCACACTCAATCACTGACTCCACACTCATTCCCTGACCCCCACACTCACTAACTGACCCTCACACTCACTCACTGACCCTCGCCCTCACTCAGTGACACCACACTCACTCACTGACCCTCACACTCACTCACTGACCCCACACTCACTCACTGACCCCACACTCACTCACTGACCCCACACACAAACACTGAACCTCAAACTTACTCACTGAACCCCCACACTCACTCACTGACCCGTATACTCACTCACTGACCCTCACACTCACTCACTGACCCTCGCCCTCATTCAGTGACACCACACTCACTTACTGACCCCACACACAAACACTGAACCTCACACTCACTCACTGACTCCACACACAAACACTGAACCTCACACTCACTCACTGACCCCCACACTCAGTCACTGACCCCCACATTCATTCCCTGGTCCCACTCTCATTTCCTGACCCCACACTCACTCACTGGCTGCCACACTCACTCACTGACCCCACACTCACTCACTGACCCCCTCACTCAATCACTGACCCTCACACTCACTCACTGACCCTCACACTCACTCACTGACCCTCACACTCACTCACTGACCCCACACTCACTTACCCCACACTCACTTACTGGCCCCACACTCACTCACTGACCCTGCATTCACTCACTGATCCCTACACTCACTCACTGACACCCATACTCACTCACTGACCCCCACATTCATTCCCTGGCCCCACTCTCATTTCCTGACCCCACACTCACTCACTGGCTGCCACATTCACTCACTGACCCTCACGCTCACTCACTGACCCCATACTCACTCATTGACACCGTCCTTACTCACTGACCCCCACACTCACTCACTGACCCCCTCAGGCACTCACACTGACCCCGACACTTACTCACTGACCCTCACACTCACTCACTGATACCCACACTCACTCAGTGACACCACACTCACTCACTGAACCCCACACTCACTCACTGACACCCACACTCACTCACTGACCCCACACTCACTCACTGATCCCCTCACTCAATCACTGACCCTCACACTCGCTCACTGACCCCCACACTCACTCACTGACCCTCACACTCACTCACTGACCACACACTCACTTACCCCACACTCACTTACTGACCCCACACTCACTCACTGACCCTACATTCACTCACTGATCCCTGCACTCACTCACTGACCCCACACAGAAACACTGAACCTCACACTCACTCTCTGACCCCCACACTCACTCACTGACCCATATACTCACTCCGTGACCCCCACACTCACTTACTGACTCTATACTCACTCCGTGACCCCCACACTCACTAACTGACCTCCTTCACTCACTCACTGACCCTCACACTCACTCACTGACCCCCATACTCACTCACTGACCCTACATTCACTCACTGATCCCTACACTCACTCACTGACACCCACAGTCACTCACTGACCCCACACTCACTCACTGACCCCCTCACTCAATCACTGACCCTACATTCACTCACTGACACCCACACTCACTCACTGACCCCACACTCACTCACTGATCCCCTCATTCGATCACTGACCCTCACACTCGCTCACTGACCCCCACACTCACTCACTGACACTCACTCTCACTCACTGACCACACTCACTTACCCCACACTCACTTACTGACCCCGCACTCACTCACTGACCCCACACCGAAACACTGAACCTCACACTCACTCTCTGACCCCCACACTCACTCTCTGACCCCCACACTCACTCACTGACCCATATACTCACTCACTGACCCTCACACTCAATCACTGACCCTCGCCCTCACTCAGTGACACCACACTCACTTACTGACCCCACACACAAACACTGAACCTCACACTCACTCACTGACCCCACACACAAACACTGAACCTCACACTCACTCACTGACCCTCGCCCTCACTCACTGACACCCACACTCACTCACTGACCCCACACTCACTCACTGACCCCCTCACTCAATCACTGACCCTACATTCACTCACTGATCCCTACACTCACTCACTGACCCATATACTCACTCACTGACCCTCACACTCACTCACTGACCCTCGCCCTCACTCAGTGACACCACACTCACTTACTGACCCCACACACAAACACTGAACCTCACACTCACTCACTGACCCCACACACAAACACTGAACCTCACACTCACTCACTGACCCTCGCCCTCACTCAGTGACACCACACTCACTTACTGACCCCACACACAAACACTGAACCTCACACTCACTCACTGACCCCACACACAAACACTGAACCTCACACTCACTCACTGACCCCCACACTCACTCACTGACCCCCACATTCAGTCACTGACCCCCACATTCATTCCCTGGCCCCACTCTCATTTCCTGACCCCACACTCACTCACTGGCTGCCACACTCACTCACTGATCCCTGCACTCACTCACTGACCCCACACAGAAACACTGAACCTCACATTCACTCTCTGACCCCCACACTCACTCACTGACCCATATACTCACTCCGTGACCCCCACACTCACTTACTGACTCTATACTCACTCCGTGACCCCCACACTCACTAACTGACCTCCTTCACTCACTCACTGACCCTCACACTCACTCACTGACCCCCACACTCACCCACTGACCCCACACAGAAACACTGAACCTCACACTCACTCTCTGACCCCCACACTCACTCACTGACCCATATACTCACTCCGTGACCCCCACACTCACTTACTGACTCTATACTCACTCCGTGACCCCCACACTCACTAACTGACCTCCTTCACTCACTCACTGACCCTCACACTCACTCACTGACCCCCATACTCACTCACTGACCCTACATTCACTCACTGATCCCTACACTCACTCACTGACACCCACAGTCACTCACTGACCCCACACTCACTCACTGACCCCCTCACTCAATCACTGACCCTACATTCACTCACTGACACCCACACTCACTCACTGACCCCACACTCACTCACTGATCCCCTCACTCAATCACTGACCCTCACACTCGCTCACTGACCCCCACACTCACTCACTGACACTCACTCTCACTCACTGACCACACACTCACTTACCCCACACTCACTTACTGACCCCGCACTCACTCACTGACCCCACACCGAAACACTGAACCTCACACTCACTCTCTGACCCCCACACTCACTCACTGACCCATATACTCACTCCGTGACCCCCACACTCACTTACTGACTCTATACTCACTCCGTGACCCCCACACTCACTAACTGACCTCCTTCACTCACTCACTGACCCTCACACTCACTCACTGACCCCCATACTCACTCACTGACCCTACATTCACTCACTGATCCCTACACTCACTCACTGACACCCACACTCACTCACTGACCCCACACTCACTCACTGACCCCCTCACTCAATCACTGACCCTACATTCACTCACTGATCCCTACACTCACTCACTGACCCATATACTCACTCACTGACCCTCACACTCACTCACTGACCCTCGCCCTCACTCAGTGACACCACACTCACTTACTGACCCCACACACAAACACTGAACCTCACACTCACTCACTGACCCCACACACAAACACTGAACCTCACACTCACTCACTGACCCTCGCCCTCACTCAGTGACACCACACTCACTTACTGACCCCACACACAAACACTGAACCTCACACTCACTCACTGACCCCACACACAAACACTGAACCTCACACTCACTCACTGACCCCCACACTCACTCACTGACCCCCACATTCAGTCACTGACCCCCACATTCATTCCCTGGCCCCACTCTCATTTCCTGACCCCACACTCACTCACTGGCTGCCACACTCACTCACTGACCCCACACTCACTCACTGACCCCCTCACTCAATCACTGACCCTCACACTCGCTCACTGACCCTCACACTCACTCACTGACCCCACACTCACTTACCCCACACTCACTTACTGGCCCCACACTCACTCACTGACCCTGCATTCACTCACTGATCCCTACACTCACTCACTGACACCCACACTCACTCACTGACCCCCACATTCATTCCCTGGCCCCACTCTCATTTCCGGACCCCACACTCACTCACTGGCTGCCACACTCACTCACTGACCCTCACGCTCACTCACTGACCCCATACTCACTCATTGACACTGTCCTTACTCACTGACCCCCACACTCACTCACTGATCTTCAACCTCACTCACTGACCCCACACTCACTTACTGACCCCGCACTCACTCACTGACCCTCACACTCGCTCACTAACCCTCACACTCACTCACTGACCCTACATTCACTTACTGACCCCACACTCACTCACTGTCCCACATTCACTTACTGACCCCACACTCACTCACTGACCCCACATTCACTTACTGACCCCACACTCACTCACTGACCCACACACTCACTGAACCTCACATTCATTCACTGACCCCACATTTACTCACTGACCCCACACTCACTAACAGACCTCACTCACTCACTGACCCTCACACTCACACACTGACCTCCACACTCACTCCCTGGCCCCACACTCACTCACTGACCCTCGCCCTCACTCAGTGACACCACACTCACTCACTGACCCTCGCCCTCACTCACTGACCCCACACTCACTCATTGACCCTCACACTCAATCACTGACTCCACACTCATTCCCTGACCCCCACACTCACTCACTGACCCCCACACTCACTCACTGACCCCCACACTCACTCATTGACCCTCACACTCAGTCACTGACCCCCACATTCATTCCCTGACCACACTCTCATTTCCTGACCCCACACTCACTCACTGGCTGCCACACTCACTCACTGACCCTCACGCTCACTCACTGACCCCATACTCACTCATTGACACCGTTCTTACTCACTGACCCCCACACTCACTTACTGACCCCCTCAGGCACTCACACTGACCCCGACACTTACTCACTGACCCTCACACTCACTCACTGATACCCACACTCACTCAGTGACACCACACTGACTCACTGAACCCCACACTCACTCACTGACACCCACACTCACTCACTGACCCCACACTCACTCACTGATCCCCTCACTCAATCACTGACCCTCACACTCGCTCACTGACCCCCACACTCACTCACTGACACTCACACTCACTCACTGACCACACACTCACTTACCCCACACTCACTTACTGACCCCACACTCACTCACTGACCCTCCATTCACTCACTGATCCCTGCACTCACTCACTGACCCCACACAGAAACACTGAACCTCACACTCTCTCTCTGACCCCCACACTCACTCACTGACCCATATACTCACTCCGTGACCCCCACACTCACTTACTGACTCTATACTCACTCCGTGACCCCCACACTCACTAACTGACCTCCTTCACTCACTCACTGACCCTCACACTCACTCACTGACCCCCATACTCACTCACTGACCCCACACTCACTCACTGACCCCCACACTCAATCACTGACCCCCTCACTCAATCACTGACCCTACATTCACTCACTGATCCCTACACTCACTCACTGACACCCACACTCACTCACTGACCCCACACTCACTCACTGACCCCCTCACTCAATCACTGACCCTACATTCACTCACTGATCCCTACACTCACTCACTGACACCCACAATCACTCACTGAACCCCACATTCATTCCCTGACCACACTCTCATTTCCTGACACCACGCTCACTCACTGACTTCCACACTCACTCACTGACCCTCACACTCACTCACTGACCCCCACACTCACTCACTGACCCTCATACTCACTCACTGCCCCTCACACAAACACTGAACCTCACACTCACTCACTGACCCCCACACTCACTCACTGACCCCACACACAAACACTGAACCTCACACTCACTCACTGACCCCCACACTCACTCACTGACCCACGCCCTCACTCAGTGACACCACACTCACTTACTGACCCTGCACTCACTCACTGACCCCCACACAAACACTGAACCTCACACTCACTCACTGACCCCCACACTCACTCACTGACCCATATACTCACTCCGTGACCCCCACACTCACTTACTGACTCTATACTCACTCACTGACCCACTCACCCACTCACTGACCCTCACACTCACTCACTGACCCTCGCCCTCACTCAGTGACACCACACTCACTCACTGACCCTCGCCCTCACTCACTGACCCCACACTCACTCATTGACCCTCACACTCAATCACTGACTCCACGCTCATTCCCTGACCCCCACACTCACTCACTCACCCCCACACTCACTCATTGACCCTCACACTCAGTCACTGACCCCCACATTCATTCCCTGGCCCCACTCTCATTTCCTGACACCACACTCACTCACTGGCTGCCACACTCAGTCACTGACCCTCACACTCACTCACTGACCCCATACTCACTCATTGACACCGTCCTTACTCACTGACCCCCACACTCACTTACTGACCCCCTCAGGCACTCACACTGACCCCGACACTGACTCACTGACCTTCACACTCACTCACTGACACCCACACTCACTCAGTGACCCCACACTCACTCACTGATCCCCTCACTCAATCACTGACCCTCACACTCGCTCACTGACCCCCACACTCACTCACTGACCCTCACACTCACTCACTGACCACACACTCACTTACCCCACACTCACTTACTGACCCCACACTCACTCACTGACCCTACATTCACTCACTGATCCCTGCACTCACTCACTGACCCCACACAGAAACAATGAACCTCACACTCACTCTCTGACCCCCACACTCACTCACTGACCCATATACTCACTCCGTGACCCCCACACTCACTTACTGACTCTATACTCACTCCGTGACCCCCACACTCACTAACTGACCTCCTTCACTCACTCACTGACCCCACACTCACTCACTGACCCCCTCACTCAATCACTGACCCTACATTCACTCACTGATCCCTACACTCACTCACTGACCCCACACTCACTCACTGACCCCCTCACTCAATCACTGACCCTCACACTCGCTCACTGACCCTCACACTCACTCACTGACCCCACACTCACTCACCCCACACTCACTTACTGGCCCCACACTCACTCACTGACCCTGCATTCACTCACTGATCCCTACACTCACTCACTGACACCCACACTCACTCACTGACCCCCACATTCATTCCCTGGCCCCACTCTCATTTCCGGACCCCACACTCACTCACTGGCTGCCACACTCACTCACTGACCCTCACGCTCACTCACTGACCCCATACTCACTCATTGACACTGTCCTTACTCACTGACCCCCACACTCACTCACTGATCTTCACACTCACTCACTGACCCCACACTCACTTACTGACCCCGCACTCACTCACTGACCCTCACACTCGCTCACTAACCCTCACACTCACTCACTGACCCTACATTCACTTACTGACCCCACACTCACTCACTGTCCCACATTCACTTACTGACCCCACACTCACTCACTGACCCCACATTCACTTACTGACCCCTAACTCACTCACTGACCCACACACTCACTGAACCTCACATTCATTCACTGACCCCACATTTACTCACTGACCCCACACTCACTAACAGACCTCACTCACTCACTGACCCTCACACTCACACACTGACCTCCACACTCACTCCCTGGCCCCACACTCACTCACTGACCCTCGCCCTCACTCAGTGACACCACACTCACTCACTGACCCTCGCCCTCACTCACTGACCCCACACTCACTCATTGACCCTCACACTCAATCACTGACTCCACACTCATTCCCTGACCCCCACACTCACTCACTGACCCCCACACTCACTCACTGACCCCCACACTCACTCATTGACCCTCACACTCAGTCACTGACCCCCACATTCATTCCCTGACCACACTCTCATTTCCTGACCCCACACTCACTCACTGGCTGCCACACTCACTCACTGACCCTCACGCTCACTCACTGACCCCATACTCACTCATTGACACCGTTCTTACTCACTGACCCCCACACTCACTTACTGACCCCCTCAGGCACTCACACTGACCCCGACACTTACTCACTGACCCTCACACTCACTCACTGATACCCACACTCACTCAGTGACACCACACTGACTCACTGAACCCCACACTCACTCACTGACACCCACACTCACTCACTGACCCCACACTCACTCACTGATCCCCTCACTCAATCACTGACCCTCACACTCGCTCACTGACCCCCACACTCACTCACTGACACTCACACTCACTCACTGACCACACACTCACTTACCCCACACTCACTTACTGACCCCACACTCACTCACTGACCCTCCATTCACTCACTGATCCCTGCACTCACTCACTGACCCCACACAGAAACACTGAACCTCACACTCACTCTCTGACCCCCACACTCACTCACTGACCCATATACTCACTCCGTGACCCCCACACTCACTTACTGACTCTATACTCACTCCGTGACCCCCACACTCACTAACTGACCTCCTTCACTCACTCACTGACCCTCACACTCACTCACTGACCCCCATACTCACTCACTGACCCCACACTCACTCACTGACCCCCTCACTCAATCACTGACCCCCTCACTCAATCACTGACCCTACATTCACTCACTGATCCCTACACTCACTCACTGACACCCACACTCACTCACTGACCCCACACTCACTCACTGACCCCCTCACTCAATCACTGACCCTACATTCACTCACTGATCCCTACACTCACTCACTGACACCCACAATCACTCACTGAACCCCACATTCATTCCCTGACCACACTCTCATTTCCTGACACCACGCTCACTCACTGACTTCCACACTCACTCACTGACCGACCCTCACACTCACTCACTGACCCCCACACTCACTCACTGACCCTCATACTCACTCACTGCCCCTCACACAAACACTGAACCTCACACTCACTCACTGACCCCCACTCTCACTCACTGACCCCACACACAAACACTGAACCTCACACTCACTCACTGACCCCCACACTCACTCACTGACCCACGCCCTCACTCAGTGACACCACACTCACTTACTGACCCTGCACTCACTCACTGACCCCCACACAAACACTGAACCTCACACTCACTCACTGACCCCACACACAAACACTGAACCTCACACTCACTCACTGACCCTCACCCTCACTCAGTGACACCACACTCACTTACTGACCCCACACACAAACACTGAACCTCACACTCACTCACTGACCCCACACACAAACACTGAACCTCACACTCACTCACTGACCCCCACACTCACTCACTGACCCCCACATTCAGTCACTGACCCCCACATTCATTCCCTGGCCCCACTCTCATTTCCTGACCCCACACTCACTCACTGGCTGCCACACTCACTCACTGACCCCACACTCACTCACTGACCCCCTCACTCAATCACTGACCCTCACACTCGCTCACTGACCCTCACACTCACTCACTGACCCCACACTCACTTACCCCACACTCACTTACTGGCCCCACACTCACTCACTGACCCTGCATTCACTCACTGATCCCTACACTCACTCACTGACACCCACACTCACTCACTGACCCCCACATTCATTCCCTGGCCCCACTCTCATTTCCGGACCCCACACTCACTCACTGGCTGCCACACTCACTCACTGACCCTCACGCTCACTCACTGACCCCATACTCACTCATTGACACTGTCCTTACTCACTGACCCCCACACTCACTCACTGATCTTCACACTCACTCACTGACCCCACACTCACTTACTGACCCCGCACTCACTCACTGACCCTCACACTCGCTCACTAACCCTCACACTCACTCACTGACCCTACATTCACTTACTGACCCCACACTCACTCACTGTCCCACATTCACTTACTGACCCCACACTCACTCACTGACCCCACATTCACTTACTGACCCCACACTCACTCACTGACCCACACACTCACTGAACCTCACATTCATTCACTGACCCCACATTTACTCACTGACCCCACACTCACTAACAGACCTCACTCACTCACTGACCCTCACACTCACACACTGACCTCCACACTCACTCCCTGGCCCCACACTCACTCACTGACCCTCGCCCTCACTCACTGACCCCACACTCACTCATTGACCCTCACACTCAATCACTGACTCCACACTCATTCCCTGACCCCCACACTCACTCACTGACCCCCACACTCACTCACTGACCCCCACACTCACTCATTGACCCTCACACTCAGTCACTGACCCCCACATTCATTCCCTGACCACACTCTCATTTCCTGACCCCACACTCACTCACTGGCTGCCACACTCACTCACTGACCCTCACGCTCACTCACTGACCCCATACTCACTCATTGACACCGTTCTTACTCACTGACCCCCACACTCACTTACTGACCCCCTCAGGCACTCACACTGACCCCGACACTTACTCACTGACCCTCACACTCACTCACTGATACCCACACTCACTCAGTGACACCACACTGACTCACTGAACCCCACACTCACTCACTGACACCCACACTCACTCACTGACCCCACACTCACTCACTGATCCCCTCACTCAATCACTGACCCTCACACTCGCTCACTGACCCCCACACTCACTCACTGACACTCACACTCACTCACTGACCACACACTCACTTACCCCACACTCACTTACTGACCCCACACTCACTCACTGACCCTCCATTCACTCACTGATCCCTGCACTCACTCACTGACCCCACACAGAAACACTGAACCTCACACTCACTCTCTGACCCCCACACTCACTCACTGACCCATATACTCACTCCGTGACCCCCACACTCACTTACTGACTCTATACTCACTCCGTGACCCCCACACTCACTAACTGACCTCCTTCACTCACTCACTGACCCTCACACTCACTCACTGACCCCCATACTCACTCACTGACCCCACACTCACTCACTGACCCCCTCACTCAATCACTGACCCCCTCACTCAATCACTGACCCTACATTCACTCACTGATCCCTACACTCACTCACTGACACCCACACTCACTCACTGACCCCACACTCACTCACTGACCCCCTCACTCAATCACTGACCCTACATTCACTCACTGATCCCTACACTCACTCACTGACACCCACAATCACTCACTGAACCCCACATTCATTCCCTGACCACACTCTCATTTCCTGACACCACGCTCACTCACTGACTTCCACACTCACTCACTGACCCTCACACTCACTCACTGACCCTCACACTCACTCACTGACCCCCACACTCACTCACTGACCCTCATACTCACTCACTGCCCCTCACACAAACACTGAACCTCACACTCACTCACTGACCCCCACTCTCACTCACTGACCCCACACACAAACACTGAACCTCACACTCACTCACTGACCCCCACACTCACTCACTGACCCACGCCCTCACTCAGTGACACCACACTCACTTACTGACCCTGCACTCACTCACTGACCCCCACACAAACACTGAACCTCACACTCACTCACTGACCCCCACACTCACTCACTGACCCATATACTCACTCCGTGACCCCCACACTCACTTACTGACTCTATACTCACTCACTGACCCACTCACCCACTCACTGACCCTCACACTCACTCACTGACCCTCGCCCTCACTCAGTGACACCACACTCACTCACTGACCCTCGCCCTCACTCACTGACCCCACACTCACTCATTGACCCTCACACTCAATCACTGACTCCACGCTCATTCCCTGACCCCCACACTCACTCACTCACCCCCACACTCACTCATTGACCCTCACACTCAGTCACTGACCCCCACATTCATTCCCTGGCCCCACTCTCATTTCCTGACCCCACACTCACTCACTGGCTGCCACACTCAGTCACTGACCCTCACACTCACTCACTGACCCCATACTCACTCATTGACACCGTCCTTACTCACTGACCCCGACACTCACTTACTGACCCCCTCAGGCACTCACACTGACCCCGACACTGACTCACTGACCTTCACACTCACTCACTGACACCCACACTCACTCAGTGACCCCACACTCACTCACTGATCCCCTCACTCAATCACTGACCCTCACACTCGCTCACTGACCCCCACACTCACTCACTGACCCTCACACTCACTCACTGACCACACACTCACTTACCCCACACTCACTTACTGACCCCACACTCACTCACTGACCCTACATTCACTCACTGATCCCTGCACTCACTCACTGACCCCACACAGAAACAATGAACCTCACACTCACTCTCTGACCCCCACACTCACTCACTGACCCATATACTCACTCCGTGACCCCCACACTCACTTACTGACTCTATACTCACTCCGTGACCCCCACACTCACTAACTGACCTCCTTCACTCACTCACTGACCCTCACACTCACTCACTGACCCCCATACTCACTCACTGACCCCACACTCACTCACTGACCCCCTCACTCACTCACTGACCCCCACATTCAGTCACTGACCCCCACATTCATTCCCTGGCCCCACTCTCATTTCCTGACCCCACACTCACTCACTGGCTGCCACACTCACTCACTGACCCCACACTCACTCACTGACCCCCTCACTCAATCACTGACCCTCACACTCGCTCACTGA
This sequence comes from Hemiscyllium ocellatum, assembly GCF_020745735.1. NCBI lineage: Eukaryota > Metazoa > Chordata > Chondrichthyes > Orectolobiformes > Hemiscylliidae > Hemiscyllium > Hemiscyllium ocellatum. The sequence goes on from NC_083409.1 coordinate 22,451,907, forward strand.
CCCTCACACTCACTCACTGACCCCACACTCACTTACCCCACACTCACTTACTGGCCCCACACTCACTCACTGACCCTGCATTCACTCACTGATCCCTACACTCACTCACTGACACCCACACTCACTCACTGACCTCCACATTCATTCCCTGGCCCCACTCTCATTTCCGGACCCCACACTCACTCACTGGCTGCCACACTCACTCACTGACCCTCACGCTCACTCACTGACCCCATACTCACTCATTGACACTGTCCTTACTCACTGACCTCCACACTCACTCACTGATCTTCACACTCACTCACTGACCCCACACTCACTTACTGACCCCGCACTCACTCACTGACCCTCACACTCGCTCACTAACCCTCACACTCACTCACTGACCCTACATTCACTTACTGACCCCACACTCACTCACTGTCCCACATTCACTTACTGACCCCACACTCACTCACTGACCCCACATTCACTTACTGACCCCACACTCACTCACTGACCCACACACTCACTGAACCTCACATTCATTCACTGACCCCACATTTACTCACTGACCCCACACTCACTAACAGACCTCACTCACTCACTGACCCTCACACTCACACACTGACCTCCACACTCACTCCCTGGCCCCACACTCACTCACTGACCCTCGCCCTCACTCAGTGACACCACCCTCACTCACTGACCCTCGCCCTCACTCACTGACCCCACACTCACTCATTGACCCTCACACTCAATCACTGACTCCACACTCATTCCCTGACCCCCACACTCACTCACTGACCCCCACACTCACTCACTGACCCCCACACTCACTCATTGACCCTCACACTCAGTCACTGACCCCCACATTCATTCCCTGACCACACTCTCATTTCCTGACCCCACACTCACTCACTGGCTGCCACACTCACTCACTGACCCTCACGCTCACTCACTGACCCCATACTCACTCATTGACACCGTTCTTACTCACTGACCCCCACACTCACTTACTGACCCCCTCAGGCACTCACACTGACCCCGACACTTACTCACTGACCCTCACACTCACTCACTGATACCCACACTCACTCAGTGACACCACACTGACTCACTGAACCCCACACTCACTCACTGACACCCACACTCACTCACTGACCCCACACTCACTCACTGATCCCCTCACTCAATCACTGACCCTCACACTCGCTCACTGACCCCCACACTCACTCACTGACACTCACACTCACTCACTGACCACACACTCACTTACCCCACACTCACTTACTGACCCCACACTCACTCACTGACCCTCCATTCACTCACTGATCCCTACACTCACTCACTGACACCCACACTCACTCACTGACCCCACACTCACTCACTGACCCCCTCACTCAATCACTGACCCTACATTCACTCACTGATCCCTACACTCACTCACTGACACCCACAATCACTCACTGAACCCCACATTCATTCCCTGACCACACTCTCATTTCCTGACACCACGCTCACTCACTGACTTCCACACTCACTCACTGACCCTCACACTCACTCACTGACCCTCACACTCACTCACTGACCCCCACACTCACTCACTGACCCTCATACTCACTCACTGCCCCACACACAAACACTGAACCTCACACTCACTCACTGACCCCCACACTCACTCACTGACCCACGCCCTCACTCAGTGACACCACACTCACTTACTGACCCTGCACTCACTCACTGACCCCCACACAAACACTGAACCTCACACTCACTCACTGACCCCCACACTCACTCACTGACCCATATACTCACTCCGTGACCCCCACACTCACTTACTGACTCTATACTCACTCACTGACCCACTCACCCACTCACTGACCCTCACACTCACTCACTGACCCTCGCCCTCACTCAGTGACACCACACTCACTCACTGACCCTCGCCCTCACTCACTGACCCCACACTCACTCACTGACCCTCACACTCAATCACTGACTCCACGCTCATTCCCTGACCCCCACACTCACTCACTCACCCCCACACTCACTCATTGACCCTCACACTCAGTCACTGACCCCCACATTCATTCCCTGGCCCCACTCTCATTTCCTGACCCCACACTCACTCACTGGCTGCCACACTCAGTCACTGACCCTCACACTCACTCACTGACCCCATACTCACTCATTGACACCGTCCTTACTCACTGACCCCCACACTCACTTACTGACCCCCTCAGGCACTCACACTGACCCCGACACTGACTCACTGACCCTCACACTCACTCACTGACACCCACACTCACTCAGTGACCCCACACTCACTCACTGATCCCCTCACTCAATCACTGACCCTCACACTCGCTCACTGACCCCCACACTCACTCACTGACCCTCACACTCACTCACTGACCACACACTCACTTACCCCACACTCACTTACTGACCCCACACTCACTCACTGACCCTACATTCACTCACTGATCCCTGCACTCACTCACTGACCCCACACAGAAACAATGAACCTCACACTCACTCTCTGACCCCCACACTCACTCACTGACCCATATACTCACTCCGTGACCCCCACACTCACTTACTGACTCTATACTCACTCCGTGACCCCCACACTCACTAACTGACCTCCTTCACTCACTCACTGACCCCACACTCACTCACTGACCCCCTCACTCAATCACTGACCCTACATTCACTCACTGATCCCTACACTCACTCACTGACCCCACACTCACTCACTGACCCCCTCACTCAATCACTGACCCTCACACTCGCTCACTGACCCTCACACTCACTCACTGACCCCACACTCACTTACCCCACACTCACTTACTGGCCCCACACTCACTCACTGACCCTGCATTCACTCACTGATCCCTACACTCACTCACTGACACCCACACTCACTCACTGACCCCCACATTCATTCCCTGGCCCCACTCTCATTTCCGGACCCCACACTCACTCACTGGCTGCCACACTCACTCACTGACCCTCACGCTCACTCACTGACCCCATACTCACTCATTGACACTGTCCTTACTCACTGACCCCCACACTCACTCACTGATCTTCACACTCACTCACTGACCCCACACTCACTTACTGACCCCGCACTCACTCACTGACCCTCACACTCGCTCACTAACCCTCACACTCACTCACTGACCCTACATTCACTTACTGACCCCACACTCACTCACTGTCCCACATTCACTTACTGACCCCACACTCACTCACTGACCCCACATTCACTTACTGACCCCACACTCACTCACTGACCCACACACTCACTGAACCTCACATTCATTCACTGACCCCACATTTACTCACTGACCCCACACTCACTAACAGACCTCACTCACTCACTGACCCTCACACTCACACACTGACCTCCACACTCACTCCCTGGCCCCACACTCACTCACTGACCCTCGCCCTCACTCAGTGACACCACACTCACTCACTGACCCTCGCCCTCACTCACTGACCCCACACTCACTCATTGACCCTCACACTCAATCACTGACTCCACACTCATTCCCTGACCCCCACACTCACTCACTGACCCCCACACTCACTCACTGACCCCCACACTCACTCACTGACCCTCACGCTCACTCACTGACCCCATACTCACTCACTGACACTGTCCTTACTCACTGACCCCCACACTCACTCACTGACCCTCACACTCACTCACTGACCCCACACTCACTCACTGACCCTCACACTCGCTCACTGACCCTCACACTCACTCACTGACCCCCACACTCACTCACTGACCCTACATTCAGTTACGGATCCCACACTCACTCACTGACCCCACATTCATTTACTGACCCCACACTCACTCACTGACCCCACATTCACTTACTGACCCCACACTCACTCACTGACCCCACATTCACTTACTGACCCCCACACTCACTCACTGACCCACACACTCACTGAACCTCACATTCACTCACTGACCCCACATTTACTCACTGACCCCACACTCACTAACTGACCTCACTCACTCACTGACCCTCACACTCACTAACTGACCTCCCTCATTCACTCACTGACCCCCACACTCAGTCACTGACCCCCATAGGCACTCACTGACCCCGATACTTACTCACTGACCCTCATACTCACTCACTGACCGTCGGCCTCACTCACTGACCCCACACTCACTCATTGACCCTCACACTCTATCACTGATTCCACACTCATTCCCTGACCCCCACACTAACTCACTGACCTCCACACTCACTCACCGACTCTCACACCCACTCACTGAACCCCACACTCACTCACCGACTCTCACACCCACTCACTGATCCCCACACACACTCACTGACTCTATACTCAATCACAGACCCCCTCACTCACTCACTGACCCTCATACTCACTCCCTGACCTCCCACACTCACTTACTGACCCCCACACTCACTGTCCCTCACACTCACTCACTGACCCTCACACACACTAACTGACCTCCACACTCACTGACCCCCACACATCACTCACTGACCTCACAGTCACTCACTGATTCACTCTCGTTACCTCATCCCACACTCATTCCCTCACCCCATACTCACTAACTGACCCCCACACACACTCACTGACCCCCACACTCACTTACTGACCCCCACACTCACTTACTGACCCCCACAGGCACTCACTGACCCTGACACTTACTCACTGACCCTCACACTCACTCACTGACCCTCAAAATCACTCACTGACCCCACACTCGCTCACTGACCCTCACACTCACTCACTGACCCTCATACTCACTCCCTGACCCCCCACACTCACTTACTGACCCCCACACTCACTGTCCCTCACACTCACTAACTGACCCCCACACACACTCACTGTACCCAAAAACACACTCACTGACCCTCACACACACTCACTAACCCCCACACTCACTTACGGACCCCCACAGGCACACACTGATACCGACACTTACTCACTGACCCTCACAATCACTCACTGACCCCACACTCACTCACTGACCCTTGCCCTCGCTCAGTGACACCACACTGACTCACTGAAGCCCACACTCACTCACTGATCCCCACACTCACTCACTGACCCGCACAATCACTCACTGACCCCACACTCACTCACTGACCCTCACACTCGCTCACTGACCCTCACACTCGCTCACAGACCCCAAAATCACTTACCCCACACTCACTTACTGACCACACAATCACTCATTGACCCTACATTCACTCACTGACCCCACACTCACTCACTGACCTCACATTCACTTACTGACCCCACACTCACTCACTGAACCACACACTCACTGAACCTCACACTCACTCACTGACCCCACACTCACTGACCCCCACACTCACTCCCTGACCCCACACTCACTCACTGACCTCCACACTCAGTCACTGACCCCCACACTCACTCACTGACCCTCACACTCACTCAGTGACCCTAACACTCAATCACTGACTCCACACTCATTCTCTGACCCCCACACTCACTCACTGACCCCCACACTCACTCATTGACCCTCACACTCAATCACTGACTCCACACTCATTCCCTGACCCCCACACTAACTCACTGAACCCCGCACTCACTCACCAACTTTCACACCCACTCACTGATCCCCACACACACTCACTGACTCTATACTCAATCACAGACACTCTCACTCACTCACTGACCCTCATACTCACTCCCTGAACCCCACACTCACTTACTGACCCCCACACTCACTGTCCCTCACACTCACTCACTGACCTCACATTCACTTACTGACCCCACACTCACTCACTGAACCACACACTCACTGAACCTCACACTCACTCACTGACCCCACACTCACTGACCCCCACACTCACTCCCTGACCCCACACTCACTCACTGACCTCCACACTCAGTCACTGACCCCCACACTCACTCACTGACCCTCACACTCACTCACTGACCCCCACACTCACTCAGTGACCCTAACACTCAATCACTGACTCCAAACTCATTCCCTGACCCCCACACTCACTCACTGACCCCCACACTCACTCTTTGACCCTCACACTCAATCACTGACTCCACACTCATTCCCTGACCCCCACACTAACTCACTGAACCCCGCACTCACTCACCAACTCTCACACCCACTCACTGATCCCCACACACACTCACTGACTCTATACTCAATCACAGACACTCTCACTCACTCACTGACCCTCATACTCACTCCCTGAACCCCACACTCACTTACTGACCCCCACACTCACTGTCCCTCACACTCACTCACTGACCCTCATACACACTAACTGACCTCCACACTCACTCACTGACCCCCACACATCACTCACTGACCTCACAGTCACTCACTGATTCACTCTCGTTACCTCATCCCACACTCATTCCTTCACCCCATACTCACTAACTGACCCCCCCCCACACACTCACTGACCCTCACACACACTCACTGACCCCCACATTCATTCCCTGGCCCCACTCTCATTTCCTGACCCCACACTCACTCACTGGCCCTCACGCTCACTCACTGACCTCCACACTCACTCACTGACCCTCACACTCACTCACTGACCCCCACACTCACTTACTGACCCCGCACTCACTCACTGACCCTCACACTCACTCACTGACCCTCACACTCACTCACTGACCCCCACACTCACTCACTGACCCTACATTCACTTACTGACCCCACACTCACTCACTGACCGTACATTCACTTACTGACCCCACACTCACTCACTGACCCCACATTCACTTACTGACCCCACACTCACTCACGGAACCACACACTCACTGAACCTCACATTCACTCACTGACCCCACATTTAGTCACTGACCCCACACTCACTAACTGACCTCCCTCACTCACTCACTGACCCCCCATACTCACTCATTGACCTCCACACTCACTCCCTGACCCCACACTCACTCACTGATCTCCACACTCACTCCCTGACCCCACACTCACTCACTGACCCCCACACTCACTCCCTGACCCCACACTCACTCACTGACCCCCACACTCACTCCCTGACCCCACACTCACTCACTGACCTCCACACTCACTCACTGACCCTCACACTTACTCACTGACCCCACACTCACTCACTGACCCTCATACACACTCACTGACCCTCACACTCACTCACTGACCCTCGCTCTCACTCAGTGACACCACACTCACTTACTGACCCCGCACTCACTCACTGACTCGCACACAAACACTGAAGCTCACACTTACTCACTGACCCTCGCTCTCACTCAGTGACACCACACTGACTCACTGACCCCCACACTCACTCACTGACCCATATACTCACTCCGTGACCCCCACACTCACTTACTGACTCTATACTCACTCTCTGACCCCCTCACTCAATCACAGACCCTCACACCCGCTCACTGACCCCCACACTCACTCACTGACCCCACACTCACTCACTGAGCCCTACACTCACTCACTGACCCCACACAGAAATACTGAACCTCACACTCACTCACTGACCCCCACACTCACTCACTGACCCATATACTCACTCACTGACCCCCACACTCACTCACTGACCCTCACACTTACTCACTGACCCCACACTCACTCACTGACCCTCATACACACTCACTGACCCTCACACTCACTCACTGACCCTCGCTCTCACTCAGTGACACCACACTCACTTACTGACCCCGCACTCACTCACTGACTTGCACACAAACACTGAAGCTCACACTTACTCACTGACCCTCGCTCTCACTCAGTGACACCACACTCACTCACTGACCCCCACACTCACTCACTGACCCCACACTCACTCACTGACCGCCACACTCACTCACTGACTCCCACACTCACTCACTGACTCTCACACTCACTCACTGACCCCACACTCACTCACTGACCCACACATTCACTCACTGACCCCCACACTCACTCACTGAACCCCACATTCATTCCCTGACCACACACTCTTTTCCTGACCCCACACTCACTCACTGACTTCCACACTCACTCACTGACTCTCACACTCACTCACTGACCCCCACACTCACTCACTGACCCTCATACTCACTCACTGACCCTCACACTCACTCACTGACCCTCGCCCTCACTCAGTGACACCACACTCACTTACTGATCCTGCACTCACTCACTGATCCTCACACTGACTCACTGACCCCCACACTCACTCACTGACCCATATACTCACTCCTTGACCCCCACACTCACTTACTGACTCTATACTCACTCACTGAACCTCACACCCACTCACTGACCCCCACACTCACTCACTGACCCTCACACCCACTCACTGGCCCCCACACTCACTCACTGGCCCCCACACTCACTCACTGACCCCCACACTCACTCACTGACTCTCACACTTACTCACTGACCCCCTCAATCAATCACTGACCCTCACCCTCGCTCACTGACCCCCACACTCACTCACTGACCCTCACACTCACTCACTGACCCCACACTCACTCACTGAACCCCACAATCATTCCCTGACCACACTGTCATTTACTGACCCCACGCTCACTCACTGACTTCCACACTCACTCACTGACCCCACACACAAACACTGAACCTCACACTCACACACTGACCCCCACACTCACTCACTGACCCATATACTCACTCCTTGACCCCCACACTCACTTACTGACTCTATACTCACTCACTGAACCTCACACCCACTCACTGACCCCCACACTCACTCACTGACCCTCACACCCACTCACTGGCCCCCACACTCACTCACTGGCCCCCACACTCACTCACTGACCCCCACACTCACTCACTGACTCTCACACTTACTCACTGACCCCCTCAATCAATCACTGACCCTCACCCTCGCTCACTGACCCCCACACTCACTCACTGACCCTCACACTCACTCACTGGCCCCCACACTCACTCACTGACCCCCACACTCACTCACTGACTCTCACACTTACTCACTGACCCCCTTACTCAATCACTGACCCTCACCCTAGCTCACTGACCCCCACACTCACTCACTGGCCCCCACACTCACTCACTGACCCCCACACTTACTCACTGACCCCCTCACTCACTCACTGACCCACACACTCACTCACTGACCCTCATACTCACTGAACCCCACATTCATTCCCTGGCCCCACTCTCATTTCCTGACCCCACACTCACTCACTGACCCTCACACTCGCTTATTGACCCTCACACTCACTCACTGACCCCCACACTCACTGACTGGCCTTACATTCACTTACTGACTCCACACTCACTCACTGACTCTCACACTCACTCACTGACCCCACACTCACTCACTGACCCCCTCACTCAATCACTGACCCTCACACTCGCTCACTGACCCCACACTCACTCACTGACCCTCACACTCACTCACTCATTGACCCCCACACTCACTCATTGACCCCCACACTCACTAACTGACCTCCTTCACTCACTCACTGACCCTCACATGCACTCACTGACCCCCATACTCACTCAGTGACCTCACAGTCACTCATTGACTTCACACTCACTGACCCCCACACTCACTTACTGACCCCACACTCACTCACTGACCCTACAGTCACTCACTGATCCCTACACTCACTCACTGACACCCACACTCACTCACTCACCCCACACTCACTCACTGACCCCCTCACTCAATCACTGACCCTCACACTCACTCACTGACCCCACACTCACTCACTGACGCCCTCACTCAATCACTGACCCTCACACTCGCTCACTGACCCCCACACTCACTCACTGACCCACACACTCACTCACTGGCCCCCACACTCACTCACTGAACCCCACATTCATTCCCTGACCACACTGTCATTTCCTGACCCCACGCTCACTCACTGACTTCCACGCTCACTCACTGACCCTCACGCTCACCCACTGACCCCCACACTCACTCACTGACCCCCACACTCACTCACTGACCCCACCCACAAACACTGAACATCACACTCACTCACTGACCCCCACACTCACTCACTGACCCCCGCACTCACTCACCGACTCTCACACTTACTCACTGACCCCCTCAATCAATCACTGACCCTCACCCTCGCTCACTGAACCCCACACTCACTCACTGACCCTCACACTCACTCACTGACCCCACACTCACTCACTGACCCCACCCACAAACACTGAACATCACACTCACTCACTGACCCCCACACTCACTCACTGACCCCCGCACTCACTCACTGACCCTCACACTCACTCACTGGCCCCCACACTCACTCACTGACCCCCACACTCACTCACTGACTCTCACACTTAATCACTGACCCCCTTACTCAATCACTGACCCTCACCCTAGCTCACTGACCCCCACACTCACTCACTGGCCCCCACACTCACTCACTGACCCCCACACTCACTCACTGACCCCCTCACTCACTCACTGACCCACACACTCACTCACTGACCCCGCACACAAACACTGAAGCTCACACTCACTCACTGACCCCCACACTCACTCACTGACCCCCACACTCACTCACTGACCCACACATTCACTCACTGACTCCCACACTCACTCACTGAACCCCACATTCATTCCCTGACCACACTCTCTTTTCCTGACCCCACGCTCACTCATTGACTTCCACACTCACTCACTGACCCTCACACTCACTCACTGACCCCCACACTCACTCACTGACCCTCATACTCACTCACTGACCCTCACACTCACTCACTGACCCTCGCCCTCACTCAGTGACACCACACTCACTTACTGATCCTGCACTCACTCACTGATCCTCACACTCACTCACTGGCCCCCACACTCACTCACTGACCCATATACTCACTCCGTGACCCCCACACTCACTTACTGACTCTATACTCACTCTCTGACCCCCTCATTCAATCACTGACCCTCACACCCGCTCACTGACCCCCACACTCACTCACTGACCCCACACTCACTCACTGAACCCCACAATCATTCCCTGACCACACTGTCATTTACTGACCCCACGCTCACTCACTGACTTCCACACTCACTCACTGACCCCACACACAAACACTGAACCTCACACTCACTCACTGACCCCCACACTCACTCACTGACCCATATACTCACTCCGTGACCCCCACACTCACTTACTGACTCTATACTCACTCACTGACCCACTCACCCACTCACTGACCCTCACACTCACTCACTGACCCCACACTCACTCACTGCCCTCACACTCACTCACTGACCCCACACTCACTCACTGACCCCCTCACTCAATCACTGACCCTCACACTCACTCACTGACCCCACACTCACTCACTGACCCCCTCACTCAATCACTGACCCTCACACTCGCTCACTGACCCCCACACTCACTCACTGACCCACACACTCACTCACTGGCCCCCACACTCACTCACTGAACCCCACATTCATTCCCTGACCACACTGTCATTTCCTGACCCCACGCTCACTCACTGACTTCCACGCTCACTCACTGACCCTCACGCTCACCCACTGACCCCCACACTCACTCACTGACCCCCACACTCACTCACTGACCCCACCCACAAACACTGAACATCACACTCACTCACTGACCCCCACACTCACTCACTGACCCCCGCACTCACTCACCGACTCTCACACTTACTCACTGACCCCCTCAATCAATCACTGACCCTCACCCTCGCTCACTGAACCCCACACTCACTCACTGACCCTCACACTCACTCACTGACCCCACACTCACTCACTGACCCCACCCACAAACACTGAACATCACACTCACTCACTGACCCCCACACTCACTCACTGACCCCCGCACTCACTCACTGACCCTCACACTCACTCACTGGCCCCCACACTCACTCACTGACCCCCACACTCACTCACTGACTCTCACACTTAATCACTGACCCCCTTACTCAATCACTGACCCTCACCCTAGCTCACTGACCCCCACACTCACTCACTGGCCCCCACACTCACTCACTGACCCCCACACTCACTCACTGACCCCCTCACTCACTCACTGACCCACACACTCACTCACTGACCCCGCACACAAACACTGAAGCTCACACTCACTCACTGACCCCCACACTCACTCACTGACCCACACATTCACTCACTGACTCCCACACTCACTCACTGTACCCCACATTCATTCCCTGACCACACTCTCTTTTCCTGACCCCACGCTCACTCATTGACTTCCACACTCACTCACTGACCCTCACACTCACTCACTGACCCCCACACTCACTCACTGACCCTCATACTCACTCACTGACCCTCACACTCACTCACTGACCCTCGCCCTCACTCAGTGACACCACACTCACTTACTGATCCTGCACTCACTCACTGATCCTCACACTCACTCACTGGCCCCCACACTCACTCACTGACCCATATACTCACTCCGTGACCCCCACACTCACTTACTGACTCTATACTCACTCTCTGACCCCCTCATTCAATCACTGACCCTCACACCCGCTCACTGACCCCCACACTCACTCACTGACCCCACACTCACTCACTGAACCCCACAATCATTCCCTGACCACACTGTCATTTACTGACCCCACGCTCACTCACTGACTTCCACACTCACTCACTGACCCCACACACAAACACTGAACCTCACACTCACTCACTGACCCCCACACTCACTCACTGACCCATATACTCACTCACTGACCCCGACACTCACTTACTGACTCTATACTCACTCACTGAACCTCACACCCACTCACTGACCCCCACACTCACTCACTGACCCTCACACTCACTCACCGGCACCCACACTCACTCACTGAACCCCACACTCACTCACTGACTCTCACACTTACTCACTGACCCCCTCAATCAATCACTGACCCTCACCCTCGCTCACTGACCCCCACACTCACTCACTGACTCTCACACTCACTCACTGACCCCCACACTCACTCACTGACCCCTATACTCACTCCGTGACCCCCACACTCACTTACTGACTCTATACTCACTCTCTGACCCCCTCATTCAATCACTGACCCTCACACCCGCTCACTGACCCCCACACTCACTCACTGACCCCACACTCACTCACTGAACCCCACAATCATTCCCTGACCACACTGTCATTTACTGACCCCACGCTCACTCACTGACTTCCACACTCACTCACTGACCCCACACACAAACACTGAACCTCACACTCACTCACTGACCCCCACACTCACTCACTGACCCATATACTCACTCACTGACCCCGACACTCACTTACTGACTCTATACTCACTCACTGAACCTCACACCCACTCACTGACCCCCACACTCACTCACTGACCCTCACACTCACTCACCGGCACCCACACTCACTCACTGAACCCCACACTCACTCACTGACTCTCACACTTACTCACTGACCCCCTCAATCAATCACTGACCCTCACCCTCGCTCACTGACCCCCACACTCACTCACTGACCCTCACACTCACTCACTGGCCCCCACACTCACTCACTGACCCCCACACTCACTCACTGACTCTCACACTTACTCACTGACCCCCTTACTCAATCACTGACCCTCACCCTAGCTCACTGGCCCCCACACTCACTCACTGACCCCCACACTTACTCACTGACCCCCTCACTCACTCACTGACCCACACACTCACTCACTGACCCCGCACACAAACACTGAATCTCACACTCACTCACTGACCCCCACACTCACTCACTGACCCCCACACTCACTCACTGACCCACACATTCACTCACTGACTCCCACACTCACTCACTGAACCCCACATTCATTCCCTGACCACACTCTCTTTTCCTGACCCCACGCTCACTCATTGACTTCCACACTCACTCACTGACCCTCACACTCACTCACTGACCCCCACACTCACTCACTGACCCTCATACTCACTCACTGACCCTCACACTCACTCACTGACCCTCGCCCTCACTGAGTGACACCACACTCACTTACTGATCCTGCACTCACTCACTGATCCTCACACTCACTCACTGGCCCCCACACTCACTCACTGACCCATATACTCACTCCGTGACCCCCACACTCACTTACTGACTCTATACTCACTCTCTGACCCCCTCATTCAATCACTGACCCTCACACCCGCTCACTGACCCCCACACTCACTCACTGACCCCACACTCACTCACTGAACCCCACAATCATTCCCTGACCACACTGTCATTTACTGACCCCACGCTCACTCACTGACTTCCACACTCACTCACTGACCCCACACACAAACACTGAACCTCACACTCACTCACTGACCCCCACACTCACTCACTGACCCATATACTCACTCACTGACCCCGACACTCACTTACTGACTCTATACTCACTCACTGAACCTCACACCCACTCACTGACCCCCACACTCACTCACTGACCCTCACACTCACTCACCGGCACCCACACTCACTCACTGAACCCCACACTCACTCACTGACTCTCACACTTACTCACTGACCCCCTCAATCAATCACTGACCCTCACCCTCGCTCACTGACCCCCACACTCACTCACTGACCCTCACACTCACTCACTGGCCCCCACACTCACTCACTGACCCCCACACTCACTCACTGACTCTCACACTTACTCACTGACCCCCTTACTCAATCACTGACCCTCACCCTAGCTCACTGGCCCCCACACTCACTCACTGACCCCCACACTTACTCACTGACCCCCTCACTCACTCACTGACCCACACATTCACTCACTGACCCTCATACTCACTGAACCCCACATTCATTCCCTGGCCCCACTCTCATTTCCTGACCCCACACTCACTCACTGACCCCATACTCACTTACTGACCCCGCACTCACTCACTGACCCTCACACTCGCTTATTGACCCTCACACTCACTCACTGACCCCCACACTCACTGACTGACATTACATTCACTTACTGACTCCACACTCGCTCACTGACTCTCACACTCAATCACTGACCCTCACACTCGCTCACTGACACCCACACTCACTCACTGACCCCACACTCACTCACTGACCCCCTCACTCAATCACTGACCCTCACACTCGCTCACTGACCCCACACTCACTCACTGACCCTCACACTCACTCACTCATTGACCCCCACACTCACTCATTGACCCCCACACTCACTAACTGACCTCCTTCACTCACTCACTGACCCTCACATGCACTCACTGACCCCCATACTCACTCAGTGACCTCACAGTCACTCATTGACTTCACACTCACTGACCCCCACACTCACTTACTGACCCCACATTCACTCACTGATCCCTACACTCACTCACTGACACCCACACTCACTCACTGACCCCACACTCACTCACTGACCCCCTCACTCAATCACTGACCCTCACACTCACTCACTGACCCCCACACTCACTCACTGACCCACACACTCACTCACTGGCCCCCACACTCACTCACTGAACCCCACATTCATTCCCTGACCACACTGTCATTTCCTGACCCCACGCTCACTCACTGACTTCCACGCTCACTCACTGACCCTCACACTCACTCACTGACCATCATACTCACTCACTGACCCTCACACTCACTCACTGACCCTCGCCCTCACTCAGTGACACCGCACTCACTTACTGACCCTCACACTCACTCACTGACCCCACACTCACTCACTGACCCCACACACAAACACTGAACATCACACTCACTCACTGACCCCCACACTCACTCACTGACCCTTATACTCACTCCGTGACCCCCACACTCACTTACTGACTCTATACTCACTCACTGAACCACACACCCACTCACTGACCCCCACATTCACTCACTGACCCTCACACTCACTCACTGACCCTCACACTCACTCACTGGCCCCCACAAACACTCACTGACCCCCACACTCACTCACTGACCCACACACTCACTCACTGATCCTCACACTCACTCACTGGCCCCCACACTCACTCACTGACCCCCACACTCACTCACTGACTCGCACACTTACTCACTGACCCCCTCACTCAATCACTGACCCTCACCCTCGCTCACTGACCCCCACACTTACTCACTGACCCACACACTCACTCACGGACCCTCATACTCACTTACTGACCCCCGCACTCACTCACTGACCCCCACACTCACTCACTGACCCCACATTCACTTACTGACCCCACACTAACTCTCTGACCAACACACTCACTGAACCTCACATTCACTCACTGACCCCACATTTACTCACTGACCCCATACTCACTAACTGACCACACTCACTCACTGACCCTCACACTCACTCACTGACCCCCACACTCACTGACCTGCACACTCACTCCCTGACCCCACACTCACTCACTGACTCCCTCACTCAATCACTGACCCTCACACTCGCTCACTGACCCCCACTCTCACTCACTGACCCCCACACTCACCTACTGACCCCACACTCACTTACCCCACACTCACTTACTGACCCCACACTCACTCACTGACCCTACATTCACTCACTGATCCCTACACTCACTCACTGACACCCACACTCACTCACTGACCCCACCCTCACTTACTGACCCCACACTCAGTCACTGACCCTACATTCACTCACTGAACCCCAAACTCACTCACTGAACCCCACATTCATTCCCTGACCCCACTCTCATTTCCTGACCCCAAACTCACTCACTGACCTCACAGTCACTCACTGACTCCACTCTCGTTCCCTCACCCCACTCTCTCTTCCTGACCCCACACTCAATCACTGACCCTCACTCTCACTCACTGACCCCACACTCACTCATTGACCCTCACACTCAATCACAGTCTCCACATTCATTCCCTGACCCCCACACTCACTCACTGACCCCCACACTCACTTACTGACCCCCACACTCACTCACCGACTCTCACACCCACTCACTGATCCCCACACACACTCACTGACTCTATACTCAATCACAGACCCCCTCACTCACTCACTGACCCTCACACTAACTCCCTGACCCCCACACTCACTCATTGACCCCCACACTCACTGACCCTCACACCCACTCACTGACTCTATACTCACTCACAGACTCACTCACTGACCCTCACACTCACTGATGACCCCCACACACACTCACTGACCCTCACACTCACTCACTGACCCTCACCCTCGCTCACTGACCCCCACACTCACTCACTGACCCTCACACTGACTCACTGACCCCACACTCACTTACCCCACACTCAATCACTGACCCTCACACTCATTCACTGACCCCCACACTCACTCACTGACCCACACACTCACTCACTGACCCCACACTCACTTACCCCACACTCAATCACTGACCCTCACACTCATTCACTGACCCCCACACTCACTCACTGACCCACACACTCACTCACTGACCCTCACACTGACTCACTGACCCCACACTCACTTACCCCACACTCAATCACTGACCCTCACACTCATTCACTGACCCCCACACTCACTCACTGACCCACACACTCACTCACTGACCCCCACACTCACTGAACCCCACATTCATTCCCTGACCACACTCTCATTTCCAGACTCCACGCTCACTCACTGACCTCCACACTCACTCACTGACCTCCACACTCACTCACTGACTCTCACACTCACTCACTGACCCTCGCCCTCACTCAGTGACACCACACTCACTTACTGACCCCGCACTCACTCACTGACCCTCACACTCACTCACTGACCCCACACTCACTCACTGATCCCACACACAAAAACACTGAACCTCACACTCACTCACTGACCCCCACACTCACTCACTGACACCCACACTCACTCACTGATCCCACACTCACTCACTGACCCATATACTCACTCCATGACCCCCATACTCACTTACTGACTCTATACTCACTCACTGACCCACTCACTCACTCACTGACCCCCTATACTCGCTCACTGACCCCTATACTTACTCACTGACCCCTACACTCACTCACTGACCCCTACACTCCCTCACTGACCCTCAATCTCACTCACTGACCCCACACTCACTCACTGGGCCACACATTCACTTACTGACCCCCACACTCACTCACTGACCCCCACACTCACTCACTGACCCTCACACTCACTGACCCCCACACTCACTCACTGACCCCTACACTCACTCACTGACCCTCAATCTCACTCACTGACCCCACACTCACTCACAGGGCCACACATTCACTTACTGACCCCCACACTCACTCACTGACCCCCACACTCACTCACTGACCCTCATACTCACTCAGTGACCCCTACACTCACTCACTGATGCCCACCCGACTCACACAATGACCCCCCCCCCTCACTCACTGACCCACACATTCACTCACTGACCCCCACACTCTCTCACTGACCCACATACTCACTCACTCTCTCTTCTCGACACTCACTCACTGACCGTCACACTCACTAACCAACATCACATGCACTCATGGACCCCCAAACTCACTCACTGTCCCCCCCACTCACTGACCCCACACTCATTCACTGACCCTCATGCTCACTCACTGACCCCCACACTCACTCACCGACCCCCACACTCACTCACCGACCCCACACCCACTCACTGGCCAAACACTCACTCGACACCATTCTCTCTCACTGAAACCCCCATACTCATTCCCCAACCTGCCACACTAACTCTCTGATTCCTGTTCTGTTTCTCTGACCCCAAACTCATTTCCTGAACCCCCACTCACACATTGACCTCACACTCATTAACGCACTGACCCTCATATGCACTCTGAGACCCCCACACTCATTGACTGACCCCCACACTCACTCACTGACCCCCACACTCACTCACTGACCCCACATTCACTCACTGACCCATATACTAACTCACTCTCTCTTCTCTGCACTCACTCACTGACAGTCTCACACACTAACCGACACCACACGCACTCACTGACCCCCAAACTCACTCACTGTCCCCCCTACTCACTGACCCCACACTCACTCAGTGACCCCCACACTCACTCAGTGACCCCATACTCACTCAGTGACCCCCACACTCGCTCACTGAGCATACACTCGCTCACTGACCACACACACTCACTAACTGGCCCACACAATTAGTGGCCCACACACACACACACTGACTGGGCCACACACACACACTGGCCCACACACACACACACACACACACACACAAATTCACTGTCCCACACACTCGCTGACCTTCACACTCACTCACTGGCCCCCATACACACTCACTGGCCCACACAAACACTCACTGGCCCACACGGTCACTGACGCCCATGCTCACTCACTGACTCCCACGCTCACTCACTGACTCTCACTCACTCACTGACCCCCACACTCTCTCACTGACCATACACTCACTCACTGACCACACACACTCACTAACTGGCCCACACAATTAGTGGCCCACACACACACACCGACTGGCACACACACACACACACACACACACTCACTCACTGGCCCCCACACTCACTCACTGGCCCACACTAACACTCAATGGCCCACACGGTCACTGACCCCCTTCTCACTCACTGACTCCCACGCTCACTCACTGACCCTCACTCACTCACTGACCCCCCGCACTCACTCACTGGCCACACACTCACTCACTGACCACAAATTCACTGTCCCACACACTCGCTGACCTTCACACTCACTCACTGACCCCCACACTCACTCAATGACCCCACATTCACTCACTGACCCACATACTCACTCTCTCTTCTCTACACTCACTCACTGACCATCACACACACTAACTGACACCACACGCACTCACTGACCCCCAAACTCACTCACATTCCCCCCCCCACTCACTGACCCCACACTCACTCAGTGATCCCCACACTCACTCAGTGACCCCATACTCACTCAGTGACCCCCACACTCGCTCACTGACCACACACTTGCTCACTGACCACACACTCACTTACTGGCCCACATACTCACTAACTGGCCCACACAATTAGTGGCCCACACACACACACACACGGTCACTGACCCCCTTCTCACTCACTGACTCCCACGCTCACTCACTGACCCTCACTCACTCACTGACCCCCCGCACTCACTCACTGGCCACACACTCACTCACTGACCACAAATTCACTGTCCCACACACTCGCTGACCTCCACACCTACTCACTGACCCCCACACTCGCTCCCTGACCCCTATACTCACTCACTGACCCCTACACTCACTATACTTCTCTACACTCACTCACTGACCGTCACACTCACTAAGCGACACACACGCACTCACTGACCCCCAAACCCACTCACTGTCCCCCTCAATCACTGACCTCACACCCACTCACTCACTGACACCCCCACACTCACTCACTGACCCTCACGCTCACTCACTTACCCCTATACTCACTCACTGACCCCACACTCACTCAGGGCCACACATTCACTTACTGACCCCCACATTCACTCGCTGACCCTCACACTCACTCAGTGACCCCTACACTCACTCACTGACGCCCACCCGACTCACACAATGACCCCTTCGCTCACTCACTGACCCACACATTCACTCACTGACCCCCACACTCTCTCACTGACCCACATACTCACTCACTCTCTCTTCTCGACACTCACTCACTGACCGTCACACTCACTAACCGACATCATATGCACTCACGGACCCCCAAACTCACTCACTGTCCCCCCCACTCACTGACCCCACACTCATTCACTGACCCTCATGCTCACTCACCGACCCCCACACTCACTCACCGACCCCCACACTCACTCACCGACCCCCACACTCACTCACTGACCCCACACCCACTCACTGGCCAAACACTCACTCGACACCATTCTCCCTCACTGAAACCCCCATACTCATTCCCCAACCTGCCACACTAACCCTCTGATTCCTGTTCTGTTTCTCTGACCCCAAACTCATTTCCTGAACCCCCACTCACGCATTGACCCCACACTCAGTAACGCACTGACCCTCATATGCACTCTGATACCCCCACACTCACTCACTGACCCTCACACTCATTGACTGACCCCCACACTCACTCACTGATCCCGCACCTTCTCACTGACCTCACACCCATTCACTAACTGACACCCCCACACTCACTCACTGACTCCACTCTCATTGACTGACCCCCACACTCACTCACTGACCCCCACACTCACTCACTGACCCCACATTCACTCACTGACCCATATACTCACTCACTCTCTCTTGTCTACACTCACTCACTGACCATCACACACACTAACCAGCACCACACGCACTCACTGACCCCCAAACTCACTCACGGTCCCCCCCCCATTCACTGACCCCACACTCACTCAGTGACCCCCACACTCACTCAGTGACCCCATACTCACTCAGTGACCCCCACACTCGCTCACTGACCACACACTCACTAGCTGGCCCACACAATTAGTGGCCCACACACACACACTGGCCCACACACACACACACACACAGTCACTGGCCCACACAAACACTCACTGACCCACATGGTCACTGACCCCCTTCTCATTCACTGACTCCCACGCTCACTCACTGACCCTCACTCACTCACTGACCACAAATTCACTCACTGACCCACATACTCACTCACTGACACTCACACTCGCTCCCTGACCCCTATACTCACTCACTGACCCCTACACTCACTATACTTCTCTACACTCACTCACTAAGCGACACCACACGCACTCACTGACCCCCAAACCCACTCACTGTCCCCCCCCCAAATCACTGACCTCACACTCACTCACTCACTGACACCCCCACACTCACTCACTGACCCTCACACTCTGACTGACCCTCACACTCACTCACTGACTCCCATGCTCACTCACTGACCCTCACTCACTCACTGACCCCCTGCACTCACTCACTGGCCACACACTCACTCACTGACCACAAATTCACTGTCCCACACACTCGCTGACCTCCACACCTACTCACTGACCCTCACGCTCACTCACTGACCCCCACGCTCACTCAGTGACTCACATACTCACTCAGTGACCCCTACACTCACTCACTGATGCCCACCCGACTCACACAATGACCCCTACGCTCAGTCACTGACCCACACATTCACTCACTGACTCACACACTCTCTCACTGACTCACATACTCACTCACTTTCTCTTCTCTACACTCACTCACTGACCGTCACACTCACTAACCGACACCACACGCACTCACTGACCCCCAAACTCACTCACTGTCCCCCCCACTCACTGACCCCACACTCACTCACTGACCCTCATGCTCACTCACTGACCCTCACGCTCACTCTCTGACCCCCACACTCACTCACCGACCCCCACACTCACTCACCGACCCCGCACACTCACTGACCGACCCGCACACTCACTCACTGTCCCCTACACTCACTCACTGACCCCTCCACTCACTCACTGCCCCTCCACTCACTCACTGATCCCGACACTCACTCACTGACCCCCACACTCACTCACTGACCCCCACACTCACTAACTGCCCCCCACACTCACTGACTTGACTCCACACTCACTCACTGACCCACATACGCACTCACTTTCTCTTCTCTACACTCACTCACTGACCGTCACACTCACTTACTGACTCCAAAACTCAGTCACTGATCCCGACATGCACTCACTGACCCCCACACTCACTCACCGACGCTTACACTCACTCACCGACCCCGCACACTCACTCATCAACCCCCCACACTCACTCACCGACCCCCCACACTCACTCACCGACCCACACACTCACCTACTGACCCCCAAACTCACTCACAGTCCCCTCCACCCACTCATTGTCTCTATACTCACTCAGTGACCCCCACACTCGCTCACTTACCACACACTCGCTCACTGGCCCACACACACACTCACTGACCCCCACACTCACTCACTGACCCCCACACTGAGTGGCCCACACACACACTGACTGGCCCACACACACACTGACTGGCCCACACACACACACTGGCCCACACACACACACAGTCACTGGCCCCCACACTCGCTCACTGGCCCCCACACACTCACTGACCCTCACTCACTGACCCTCACTCACTCACTGATCCTCCCCACACACTCACTGACCCCCACGCTCACTCACTGACCCTCACTCACTCACTGACCTCCCCCACTCACTCACTGCCCACACACTCACTCACTGACCATCACACACACTAACCAGCACCACACTCACTCACTGACCCCCACACTCACTCACTGACCCACACACTCACTCACTGACCCTCACACTGACTCACTGACCCCACACTCACTTACCCCACACTCAATCACTGACCCTCACACTCATTCACTGACCCCCACACTCACTCACTGACCCACACACTCACTCACTGACCCCCACACTCACTGAACCCCACATTCATTCCCTGACCACACTCTCATTTCCAGACTCCACGCTCACTCACTGACCTCCACACTCACTCACTGACCCTCACACTCACTCACTGACCCTCGCCCTCACTCAGTGACACCACACTCACTTACTGACCCCGCACTCACTCACTGACCCTCACACTCACTCACTGACCCCACACTCACTCACTGATCCCACACACAAAAACACTGAACCTCACACTCACTCACTGACCCCCACACTCACTTACTGACACCCACACTCACTCACTGACCCCACACTCACTCACTGACCCATATACTCACTCCATGACCCCCATACTCACTTACTGACTCTATACTCACTCACTGACCCACTCACTCACTCACTGACCCCCTATACTCGCTCACTGACCCCTATACTTACTCACTGACCCCTACACTCACTCACTGACCCCTACACTCCCTCACTGACCCTCAATCTCACTCACTGACCCCACACTCACTCACAGGGCCACACATTCACTTACTGACCCCCACACTCACTCACTGACCCCCACACTCACTCACTGACCCTCATACTCACTCAGTGACCCCTACACTCACTCACTGATGCCCATCCGACTCACACAATGACCCCCCCGCTCACTCACTGACCCACACATTCACTCACTGACCCCCACACTCTCTCACTGACCCACATACTCACTCACTCTCTCTTCTCGACACTCACTCACTGACCGTCACACTCACTAACCAACATCACATGCACTCATGGACCCCCAAACTCACTCACTGTCCCCCCCACTCACTGACCCCACACTCATTCACTGACCCTCATGCTCACTCACCGACCCCCACACTCACTCACCGACCCCCACACTCACTCACCGACCCCACACCCACTCACTGGCCAAACACTCACTCGACACCATTCTCTCTCACTGAAACCCCCATACTCATTCCCCAACCTGCCACACTAACTCTCTGATTCCTGTTCTGTTTCTCTGACCCCAAACTCATTTCCTGAACCCCCACTCACACATTGACCTCACACTCATTAACGCACTGACCCTCATATGCACTCTGAGACCCCCACACTCATTGACTGACCCCCACACTCACTCACTGACCCCCACACTCACTCACTGACCCCACATTCACTCACTGACCCATATACTAACTCACTCTCTCTTCTCTGCACTCACTCACTGACAGTCACACACACTAACCGACACCACACGCACTCACTGACCCCCAAACTCACTCACTGTCCCCCCTACTCACTGACCCCACACTCACTCAGTGACCCCCACACTCACTCAGTGACCCCATACTCACTCAGTGATCCCCACACTCGCTCACTGAGCATACACTCGCTCACTGACCACACACACTCACTAACTGGCCCACACAATTAGTGGCCCACACACACACACACTGACTGGGCCACACACACACACTGGCCCACACACACACACACAGTCACTGGCCCACACACACACACACACACACACACACACACACACACACACACACACACACACACACACAGTCACTGGCCCCACACTCACTCACTGGCCCCCACACACACTCACTGGCCCACACAAACACTCACTGGCCCACACGGTCACTGACGCCCATGCTCACTCACTGACTCCCACGCTCACTCACTGACTCTCACTCACTCACTGACCCCCACACTCTCTCACTGACCATACACTCACTCACTGACCACACACACTCACTAACTGGCCCACACAATTAGTGGCCCACACACACACACCGACTGGCCCACACACACACACACACACACACACACACACACTCACTCACTGGCCCCCACACTCACTCACTGGCCCCCACACACACTCACTGGCCCACACTAACACTCAATGGCCCACACGGTCACTGACCCCCTTCTCACTCACTGACTCCCACGCTCACTCACTGACCCTCACTCACTCACTGACCCCCCGCACTCACTCACTGGCCACACACTCACTCACTGACCACAAATTCACTGTCCCACACACTCGCTGACCTTCACACTCACTCACTGACCCCCACACTCACTCAATGACCCCACATTCACTCACTGACCCACATACTCACTCACTCTCTCTTCTCTACACTCACTCACTGACCATCACACACACTAACTGACACCACACGCACTCACTGACCCCCAAACTCACTCACATTCCCCCCCCCACTCACTGACCCCACACTCACTCAGTGATCCCCACACTCACTCAGTGACCCCATACTCACTCAGTGACCCCCACACTCGCTCACTGACCACACACTTGCTCACTGACCACACACTCACTTACTGGCCCACATACTCACTAACTGGCCCACACAATTAGTGGCCTACACACACACACACGGTCACTGACCCCCTTCTCACTCACTGACTCCCACGCTCACTCACTGACCCCCCGCACTCACTCACTGGCCACACACTCACTGACCACAAATTCACTGTCCCACACACTCGCTGACCTCCACAATCACTCACTGACCCCCACACTCACTCACTGACCCTCACACTCGCTCCCTGACCCCTATACTCACTCACTGACCCCTACACTCACTATACTTCTCTACACTCACTCACTGACCGTCACACTCACTAAGCGACACACACGCACTCACTGACCCCCAAACTCACTCACTGTCCCCCTCAATCACTGACCTCACACCCACTCACTCACTGACACCCCCACACTCACTCACTGACCCTCACACTCTAACTGACCCTCACAC
This sequence comes from Hemiscyllium ocellatum, assembly GCF_020745735.1. Classification (NCBI taxonomy): domain Eukaryota; kingdom Metazoa; phylum Chordata; class Chondrichthyes; order Orectolobiformes; family Hemiscylliidae; genus Hemiscyllium; species Hemiscyllium ocellatum. The sequence continues at coordinate 22,478,059 of NC_083409.1, forward strand.
TCACTCACTGACCCCCACACTCACTCACTGACTCCCTCACTCTCTCTTCTCTACACTCACTCACTGACCCCTACACTCACTCACTGACCCCCACGCTCACTCACTGACCCCCACACTCACTCACTGACCCCTACACTCACTCACAGATGCCCACCCGACTCACACAATGACCCCTACGCTCAGTCACTGACCCACACATTCACTCACTGAGCCCCACACTCACTCACTCTCTCTTCTCTACACTCACTCACTGACCGTCACACACACTAACCAACACCATACGCACTCACTGACCCCCAAACTCACTCACTGTCCCCCACACTCACTCACTGGCCCCCACATCACTCATTGGCCCCCACACACACTCACTGGCCCACACAAACACTCAATGGCCCACACGGTCACTGGCCCCCTTCTCACTCACTGACTCCCACGCTCACTCACTGACCCTCACTCACTCACTGACCCCCCGCACTCACTCACTGGCCACACACTCACTCACTGACCACAAATTCACTGTCCCACACACTCGCTGACCTCCACACCTACTCACTGACCCCCACACTCGCTCCCTGACCCCTATACTCACTCACTGACCCCTACACTCACTATACTTCTCTACACTCACTCACTGACCGTCACACTCACTAAGCGACACACACGCACTCACTGACCCCCAAACCCACTCACTGTCCCCCTCAATCACTGACCTCACACCCACTCACTCACTGACACCCCCACACTCACTCACTGACCCCCACACTCACTCACTGAACCCCACATTCATTCCCTGACCACACTCTCATTTCCTGATCCCACACTCATCTCTGACTTCCACACTCACTCACTGACCCTCACGCTCACTCACTTACCCCTATACTCACTCACTGACCCCTACACTCACTCACTGACCCTCAATCTCACTCACTGACCCCACACTCACTCAGGGCCACACATTCACTTACTGACCCCCACATTCACTCACTGACCCTCACACTCACTCAGTGACCCCACACTCACTCACTGACGCCCACCCGACTCACACAATGACCCCTTCGCTCACTCACTGACCCACACATTCACTCACTGAACCCCACACTCTCTCACTGACCCACATACTCACTCACTCTCTCTTCTCGACACTCACTCACTGACCGTCACACTCACTAACCGACATCATATGCACTCACGGACCCCCAAACTCACTCACTGTCCCCCCCACTCACTGACCCCACACTCATTCACTGACCCTCATGCTCACTCACCGACCCCCACACTCACTCACCGACCCCCACACTCACTCACCGACCCCCACACTCACTCACTGACCCCACACCCACTCACTGGCCAAACACTCACTCGACACCATTCTCCCTCACTGAAACCCCCATACTCATTCCCCAACCTGCCACACTAACCCTCTGATTCCTGTTCTGTTTCTCTGACCCCAAACTCATTTCCTGAACCCCCACTCACGCATTGACCCCACACTCAGTAACGCACTGACCCTCATATGCACTCTGATACCCCCACACTCACTCACTGACCCTCACACTCATTGACTGACCCCCACACTCACTCACTGATCCCGCACCTTCTCACTGACCTCACACCCATTCACTAACTGACACCCCCACACTCACTCACTGACTCCACTCTCATTGACTGACCCCCACACTCACTCACTGACCCCCACATTCACTCACTGACCCATATACTCACTCACTCTCTCTTGTCTACACTCACTCACTGACCATCACACACACTAACCAGCACCACACGCACTCATTGACCCCCAAACTCACTCACGGTCCCCCCCCCATTCACTGACCCCACACTCACTCAGTGACCCCCACACTCACTCAGTGACCCCATACTCACTCAGTGACCCCCACACTCGCTCACTGACCACACACTCACTAGCTGGCCCACACAATTAGTGGCCCACACACACACACTGGCCCACACACACACACACACACACAGTCACTGGCCCACACAAACACTCACTGACCCATACGGTCACTGACCCCCTTCTCATTCACTGACTCCCACGCTCACTCACTGACCCTCACTCACTCACTGACCACAAATTCACTCACTGACCCACATACTCACTCACTGACACTCACACTCGCTCCCTGACCCCTATACTCACTCACTGACCCCTACACTCACTATACTTCTCTACACTCACTCACTAAGCGACACCACACGCACTCACTGACCCCCAAACCCACTCACTGTCCCCCCCCAAATCACTGACCTCACACTCACTCACTCACTGACACCCCCACACTCACTCACTGACCCTCACACTCTGACTGACCCTCACACTCACTCACTGACTCCCACGCTCACTCACTGACCCTCACTCACTCACTGACCCCCCGCACTCAATCACTCGCCACACACTCACTCACTGACCACAAATTCACTGTCCCACACACTCGCTGACCTCCACACCTACTCACTGACCCTCACGCTCACTCACTGACCCCCACGCTCACTCAGTGACCCACACGCTCACTCAGTGACCCCTACACTCACTCACTGATGCCCACCCGACTCACACAATGACCCCTACGCTCAGTCACTGACCCACACATTCACTCACTGACTCACACACTCTCTCACTGACTCACATACTCACTCACTTTCTCTTCTCTACACTCACTCACTGACCGTCACACTCACTAACCGACACCACACGCACTCACTGACCCCCAAACTCACTCACTGTCCCCCCCACTCACTGACCCCACACTCACTCACTGACCCTCATGCTCACTCACTGACCCTCACGCTCACTCACTGACCCCTATACTCACTCACCGACCCCCACACTCACTCACCGACCCCGCACACTCACTGACCGACCCGCACACTCACTCACTGTCCCCTACACTCACTCACTGACCCCCACACTCACTAACTGCCCCCCACACTCACTGACTTGACTCCACACTCACTCACCGACCCCGCACACTCACTGACCGACCCGCACACTCACTCACTGTCCCCTACACTCACTCACTGACCCCCACACTCACTAACTGCCCCCCACACTCACTGACTTGACTCCACACTCACTAACTGCCCCCCACACTCACTGACTTGACTCCACACTCACTCACTGACCCACATACTCACTCACTCTCTCTTCTCTACACTCACTCACTGACCGTCACACTCACTTACTGACTCCAAAACTCAGTCACTGATCCCGACATACACTCACTGACCCCCACACTCACTCACCGACCCTTACACTCACTCACCGACCCCGCACACTCACTCATCGACCCCCCACACTCACTCACCGACCCCCCACACTCACTCACCGACCCACACACTCACCTACTGACCCCCAAACTCACTCACAGTCCCCTCCACCCACTCACTGACTCTATACTCACTCAGTGACCCCCACACTCGCTCACTGACCACACACTCGCTCACTGGCCCACACACACACTCACTGACCCCCACACTCACTCACTGACCCCCACACTGAGTGGCCCACACACACACTGACTGGCCCACACACACACACTGGCCCACACACACACACTGGCCCACACACACACACACACACACACACACAGTCACTGGCCCCCACACTCGCTCACTGGCCCCCACACACTCACTGACCCCCACGCTCACTCACTGACCCTCACTCACTCACTGATCCTCCCCACACACTCACTGACCCCCACGCTCACTCACTGACCCTCACTCACTCACTGACCCCCCCCACTCACTCACTGCCCACACACTCACTCACTGACCCTCACACTCACTCACTGACCCCCACACTCATTCACTGACCCTCACACCCACTCACTGACCCCCACACTCTCTCACTGACCCCCACGCTCACTCACTGACCACAAACACACTGGCCCACTCACTCACTCAATGGCCCCCACACTCAATCACTGACCCCCACACTCACTCACTGCCCCCCACACTCACTCACTGGCCCCCACACTCACTCACTCACTGGCCCCCACACTCAATCACTGGCCCACACACTCACTCACTGGCCCACACACTCACTCACTGGCCCTCACTCACTCACTGACCTCCCCCCCCACTCACTCACTGCCCACACACTCACTCACTGACCACAAACTCACTGGCCCACTCACTCACTCAATGGCCCCCACACTCACTCACTGGCCCACACACTCCCTCACTGGCCCACACACTCACTCACTGGCCCACACACTCACTGACCCCCACGCTCACTCACTGACCCTTGCTCACTCACTGGCCCTCATAGATTCCTTCAATTTACGACTTTGACGTGGATTAATCTTATCCTCATCGATAAGTAACTAAAAACACTTGGAATTATGGCCAGTGTTCCTGAATTGCTTCCTCACTGGAAGTTCGATAATCTTCATTCCCCAATTCCAGCTGTGGTATGGCCCCTTCCCTAGTTGGACTATTTCATCCAAGCCCTGGGCCCTAAGCAAGTCCCTACCCAATTAAATGGAAGTTAAAACCACCCTCTGTAACAAACCTGGTGTTTTCACATTTTTCCATAATCGGTCCACATATCTGTTCCTATTTATCTCACCTACTGGCCATTGGGTAGCCTGTAGTACAATCCCATCCAGGCGATTACCCCCTTCCTACTCCTGTGGCATTACTGGATGAGCCCATCAAGGTGTCCTCTCTCTGTCAAGTTTGGGCAGAAAGGGAGGTCTGCAGATGCTGGAGATCAGAGCTGAAAATGTGTTGCTGGAAAAGCGCAGCAGGTCAGGGCAGCATCCAAGGAACAGGAAATTCAACGTTTCGGGCATAAGCCCTTCTTCAGGAATTCCTGAAGAAGGGTTTATGCCTGAAACGTCGAATTTCCTGTTCCTTGGATGCTGCCCTGACCTGCTGCGCTTTTCCAGCAACACATTTTCAGCTCTGAAGTTTGGGCTCCATTCTGAACCAGCATTCCTGTAGGTGTGGACCCACCTAAACCTCCCCCAGGGCCCGTATACTGAAGCTGCAACACAGAGAGACTGAGAACTACACAGTAAAACACCAAAAAAAAAGGAAGCTGTAAAAATGTCAAAAATGACACAACGAGAAACCTATAATTACTCAGTAAAAAGCAAACTACACAGTAAGACAGCAACAACAATTATCTGTGGAGAGAGAAACATAGTTAACCTTTCGAGTCTGGTGCAATTCTTCTCCAGAACGGAAATGTATGGGAAAATTTTTTTTTAAACTTTTGACAAAGGCAGAGGTGGAAGGGAAATAGACGGTGTAGACATCCAGTCCGCAAGACCAAGGGATTGTTACTGGTGGAGAAAGAGAAAAGGAGATGGGCAATGCGTGTCCGTTAAGGTGTGGAAGGGAGAGAATTGCTCCTTACTGCAAAATAAACATGACACAGCTGAGGAAAGTAGCAGAAATGAAGAACAGTGGCGATGCGGTCAGTTTCTGCAATTGTGGAATTCAGTGTGGACACCGAGTCTGTAAAGTCCCTCGGCAGAAGATGAGATGTTGTCCCTCAGTTTTGTATTGTTGCAGCAGGTCCAGAACAGAGGTGTCAGCTTGAGAGCAAGGTGGGTTACTGAAACGGCCGACCACTGGGAGGTCAGGGTCACTCCGACCGACTCTGTTTCCTCACAGAGATCACCGGGCCTGTGTTTGGTGTTTAGGTTAGAGAGATTTCATCTCTCCACCCTCGAGGCTCCCTGCCTCTATTCCTGAGGAAGGGCTTTTGCCCGAAACGTCGATTTTCCTGCTCCTCGGATGCTGCCTGACCTGCTGTGCTTTTCCAACACCACTCTAATCTAAACTCTGGTTTCCAGCATCTGCAGTCCTCACGTTTGCCTGTGTTTAGTGTTGTCAATGTAAAAGGAGACCATACTGTGAGCAGGGAGTGCAAGAGATCAGATTGAGTGAAATACAAGCAAAACACGACTTCATTTGGAAGGTGTGTTTGGGACCTTTGACAGTGACGAGGGGAGAAGTGGACAGGCAATAGGTTTTGCCTTTATATTCATAAAACACCTTGAATGTAATGGAACCACCCAAGATTCATGTCAGGAGTACTAAACACAAAGGATGACACTGAACGGCAGGAAGATGTATTAGTCACAATGACAAAGTGACTAAAAAGTGAGGTTTCCAAGAGAAAGAATGACACAGAGAGAAGACAAGGTTTAAGGAGGCTGAGGTTGGGATTGAGGCCTATTCAACTGAGGGTTTGGCCACCAACAGTGAAGTGACAGACACTGAGGAGGCCAGAATGAACATAGAACAATACAGCGCAGAACAGGCCCTTCGGCCCTCGATGTTGCGCCAACCAGTGAACTATACTCAGCTCGTCCCCCTACACTATCCCAAAATCATCCATGTGCTTATCACACACATGAAATCAGCATGAGATGATGGCCACAGAGGTAGTGAAGGGGAGTGGCCACGGAAAGACACGAAAACAACCATTTGCATTTTCAGATGAAGGTGCTGTTTGACTGGGAATCGATGCAGGTCAGTCAGCACAGAGCTGGTCAGCGAATGAGATTCAGTCATACGCAGCATATGGGGCAGCAGAGTTTGAATGCCCCGAGGATTGTAGAGGAGAAAATGGTGATAGCAGGCAGGAGTGTGGAGGAGTTTCGAGGTAACTAGAGGCATTGCTGAAGGTTACAGGAACAAATGAGTTGAGAAAAGGGTGAAGGTGAGTTCTAGAATCATAGAGTCATCCAGCATGGAAACAGACCCTTTGACCCAATCCATCCACGCTGACCAGATTTCCTAAACTGAACGAGTTCTACTTGCCTGCATTTGGCCCCAATCTCTCTAACTCTTTCCATCTACCTGTCCAAATGTCCTTTAGATGTAAATGTACCCACCTCTACCACTTCCTCTGGCAGCTGTCCATATACGTGCTGCCCTCTGTGGGAAAAAGTTGCCCCTCAGGTCCCTTTTAAATCTTTCTTCTCTCACCTTAAACCTATGTCCTCTAGTTTTGGACTCCACTACCCTCAGGAAAACACCTTCGTTATTCATCTTATCTACTTATGATTTTATAAACCTCCACAAGGTCACCCCTCAGCCTCCTCCACTCTAGGGAACAAAGTCCCAGCCTATCCATTCTCTCCTTCTAACTCAAACCCTCCAGTCTCGGTGACATCCTTGTAAATCCTTTTTGTACCCTTTCCAATTTAATGACACCCTTCCTATAGAAGGGTGAATAGAACTGTAAGTAGTACTCCAAATGTGGTGTTAACAATACCTTGTACAACCATAATATGACATCCCAATTCCTGTACTCAGTGCTCTGACCAATGAAAGCAAGCATGTGAAATGCCTTCTTCATTACTCTGTCTCAAGGAACCATGTACCTGCACTCCCTGGACCTCTTTGTTCGACATGAACTGTGTAAGTCCTGCCTGGTTTGGCTTAGCAAAATGCAATACCTCACATTTTATTAAAATGTCAGAGGGTCAAGATTCAGTGAGAAGCAGGACGCGGGGCAAGGAATTTAGATGACTTGAGGAAACAGTGTTTGATAGCAAGCAGGGACACTTGTGTTTATCTAAATTAAACTCCATCTGCCATACTTCAGCCCACTGGCCCAGTTGATCAAGATCGTGCTGCATTCCCTGATAACCTTCTTCACTCTCCATTAAATTATATTTTGGTGTCACCTGTATACTTATGAACCACGCCTCCTATTCATAGAATCATAGAGTTAGTACTCATAGAATTCCGACAATGTGGAAATATCCTTTTGGTTATTTGGGCCAACAGGTCCACACCAACTCTCCAAAGAGCACCCTACCCAGACTCCACACCTCCTCCCTCCCCCCCGCCACTCTATCCCGGTAACCCTGCATTTCCCATGGCTAATTCACCCTAAACATCCCTGTAGACTATGGGCAATTTAGCATGGCCAGTCCACCTAAGCTGCACATCTTCAGACAGTGGGAGGAAATTGGAGCACCCACAGGAAACCCATGCAGACATGGGGGAAGATGTGCAAACTCCACACAGTCATCCAAGGCTGGAATTCAAACTTGGTTCCTGGTGCTGTGAGTTAGCCTCCTAAATTCTCATCCAAATCATTTATATAAATGACAAATAGCAATGAGCACAGCACCAATCCCTGTGGCATACTGCTGTTCACAGGTCTCCAGTCTGAACAGCAACCATCTTCAACCGTGGGTGGCACGGTCTCTTGGTGGTTAGCACTGCTGCCTCATAGCACCAGGGTCCCAGGTTCAATTCCCGCCTCGGGCGACTGTCTGTGTGGAGTTTGCACATTCTCCCCGTGTCTGCGTGGGTTTCCTCTGTGTGCTCCGGTTTCCTCCCACAGTCCAAAGCCGTGCAGGTTAGGTGAATTGGCCATGCTAAATTGTCCCATAGTGTCAGGTGCATTAGTCAGAAGAGAATGGGTCTGGGTGGGTTACTCTTCGGCGGGTCGGTGTGGACTTGTTGGGCCGAAGGGCCTGTTTCCATACTGTAGTGAATCTAATCTAATCTAAATCAACCACTCTCTGCCTCCTATTATCAAGCCAACTTTGGATCCAATTGGCTAGCTCCCCCTCGATCTCATGTAAACTAGCCTTACTTGCCCATGCCGAACCTTGTTGAAGGCAATGCTAAAGTCGATGTAGATAACATCTACTATTCTGCCTTCATCTGTCTTCTTTGTCACCTCTTCAGAAAACTCAGTTAAGTTTGTGAGACACAATTTCCCATGCAAAAGCCATGCTGACTATCCCGAATCAGCCTTTGCCTTTCCAATATACATGTTGATTCTGTCTCTCAGAATCCCTCCCAACAACTTTGTCATCACTGATGTTAGACTCATTGGTCTGTAGTTCCCTGGCTTTTCCTTGTAGCCTTTCTTATATAATGGCACATTAGCCAGCTGCCAATCTTCTGACACCTCACTTGTGACTATTGGTGGTGATACAAATATCACTGCTAGGGGTCCCACAATTACATTCCGAGCTTCCTACAGTGTCCTAAGATACAATTGTGTTACAAGAGCGCAAAAAGGGCAACCGCAGAGATGGTACTGGTGTTGCAGGTTCCTGTCATGGTGAAACGTAACAGCATGATTGGAAGCTGAGAGGTTTAATGTCAGCTGTTAGAACATAGAACAGTACAGGCCCTTCAGCCCATGATGTTGTGCAGAGCATTTATCTCAATGTAACCCACACACCCCTCAATTTACTTCCATCCATGTGCTTGTCCAGCAGTCACTTAAATGTCCCCAATTTATCTGACTCTAACACTGCTAGTAGTGCATTCCACACACCCACCACTTTCTGAGTAAAGAACCTACCTCTGACATCTCCCCAAAACCTTCCTCCAATCACCTTAAAATTATGACCCCTCGTGACACTATTTCTACCCTGGGGAAAAGTCCCTGGCTATCTACTCTATCTATGCCTCTCGTTACCTTGTTCACCTCTATCAAGTCACCCCTTTTCCTTCTCTCCAGTGTGAAAAGCTCCAGCTCCCTCAAGACATGCCCTCCAATCCAGGCAGCATCCTGGTAAATCTCCTCTGCCCCCTCTCTAAAACATCTACATCCTTCCTGTAATGAGGCAACCAGAACTAGACACAATATTCCAAGTGTGGTCTAACCAGGGTTTTATAGAGCTGCAGCAAAACCTTGCGGCTCTTAAACTCAATCCCCCTGCTAATGAAAGCCAAAATACCATGTGCCTTTTTAAAAGCCCTATAAACTTGGATACTGACTTGAAGGATCTATGTGTGTGGACTCCAAGGTCCCGCTGTTCCTGCACGCTGCCAGGAATCCTGCCTTTAACCCTATATTCAGCATTCAAATTCGACCTTCCAAAATGAATCACTTCACATTTATCCAGGTTGAACTCCATCTACCACTTCTCAGCCCAGCTCTGCATCCTGTCAATGTCTTGTAGTCTGCAATGGCCCTCAACACTATCTACAACACCACCGATCTTTGTGTCATCAGCAAACGTACTAACCCACCCTTCCACTTTTCATCCAAGTCATTTATGAAAACTACAAAGAGAATAGGCTCAAGAACAGATCCCTGCAGGACACCATTGGTCACCGACCTCCAGGTGGAATACTTTCCATCCATTATCACTCGCTGTCTTCTACCTCCTAACTTTCTGAATGAGCCTACCGTAGGAAACCTTATCACAGTCCTTACTGAAATCCATATACACCACATCCATTGTTCAACCTTCGTCAACCTGTCTCATCACATCCTCAAAAAACTCAGTAAGGCTTGTGAGGCATGACCTGCCCCTCTCAAAGCTATGCTGACCATCTTTAATCAAACTATGTTTATCCAAACAGTCATAAGTCCCATCTCTCAGAATATTTTCCAGTACCTTGCTTACCTCAGACGTAAGACTGACTGGTCTGTAATTCCCAGGGATTTGCCTGTTTCCTTTCTTGAATAGAACAACATTTGCCTCCTTCCAATCATCCATTAATACTCCGCAGAGAGTGAGGATGCAAAGCTCCTCACCAGAGGCATGGAAATCTCATTCCTCCCTTCCTGTAGTAACCTTGGATCTATCTGGTATGGCCCTGAGGACTTATCTATCTTGATGCTTCCCAGAATTTCCAGCAAATCCACTTCCTTAATATCAACCTGTTCAAGCCTATTAACCTGGTCCACAGTGTTCTCACTATCAACAAGGGTCCTCTCTCTAGTGAATACTAAAGTAAAAAACTCACATAGGGCCCCCCTTACCTTACCTTACCCAGGCACAAGTTCCCTACACTATTTATGATCGGCCCTACCCTCTCTCTGATCATTATCTTATTCCTCTCGTAAGTATAGAACTCCTTTGTGTTTTCCCTAATCCTTCCAGCCAGGTGTTTTCTGTGTCCCCTCCTAGATCTCCTCAGTCCATTTTTGAGTTCTTTCCTAGTTACGCTGTAATCCTCTAACACTGCCTGCTCCTTGCTTCCTCAACCTTAAGTAAGCTTCCTTCTTCCTCTTGACAAGAAGCTCCTCTTCTCTCGTCATCCAAGGCTCCTTCACCTTACCATTCCTTGCCTGTCTCAGTGGGACAAAGTTATCCAACACTTGCAACAAGTGCTCCTTAAACAGCCTCCACATTTCTGTTGTGTATTTCCCGTAGAACAATTGTTCCCAGTTTATACTCCACAGCTCCTGTCTAATAGCAGTATAATTCCTTCTTTCCCAATTAAATGCCTTCCAATACTGTCTGTTCCTGTCCTTCCCAATGGCTATGGTAATGGTGAGGCAGTTGTGGTCGCTGTCACCAAACTGCTCTCCCAAAGAGAGATCTGACATGTGGCCTGGCTCGTTGCCTAGCACCAAATCCAATATGGCCTCCCCCCTCGTCAGCCTGTCTACACGTTGAGTCAGGAATCCTTCCTGGACGCACCTGACATAATTGGCTCCATCCAGACCATCTGCACTGAAGTGGTTTCAATCAATATTGGGGAAGTTGAAGTCACCCATAACAACAACTCTGTTACATCTGCACCTTTCCAAGATCTGCTGTCCAACCTTCCAATCTGTTCTTTCATCTCTCTGCTGCTATTGGGGCATCTATAGAAAACACCCAATGAAGTGACTGCTCCTTTCCTGTTACTGACTTCCACCCACACTGACCCCAGTAGACAAACCCTCCTCAACAACCTCCTTTTCTACAGCTGTGATGCACTCTCTGATTAACAATGCTACTCCCCCTCCTCTTTTACTCCCCTCTCTGTTGTTTTTCAAAGATCTGAACCCTGGAACACCCAGCAACCATTCCTGTCTCCGTTATAGCCACAGCATTGTAGTTCCAAGTACTGATCCATGCTGTAAGTTCATCACTCTTATTCCTGACACTCCTTGAAACAGACACACTTTAACCCATCCCTTTGTCCTATCAACTGCGTATCCTTTCTGACAGACTCTGCATTCTATTTCTGCCAGTTCAATAACTACCTTCTCCCCTGTTTTGTAGGACTGGTTCTCCCTGCCAAACTCGTTTAAACCCTCCCAAAGTGCTCTAGCAAATCTCCTGCCCCTCCATTGGTGCCCCTTCATGTACAGGTCCCACCTTCCCCAGAAGGTACCCCAGTGATCTATGTACCTGAAGCCCTCCCTCCTGCACCAGCCCTGTAGCCACCTGTTTAGCTGCACTCGCTCCCTATTCCTTGCCTCACTAACACGTGGCACCGGTAGTAATCCTGAGATTACCACTCTGCTCGTCCTGCTCTTTAGCTTCCAATCTAACTCCCTGAAATCTCTTTTTAGATTGTCATCCCCTTTCCTGGCCAAGTCATTGGTGCCAATGTGCACCACAACTTCTGGCTGCTCACCCTCCCCCTTCAGATTCTTGTACACTCGATCAAAGACATCCCTGGCACTTGGGAGGCAACATACCTTCGGGAGTCCCGTTCGTGACCACAGAATCTCCTGTCTGTTCCTCTAACTATTGAGTGTCCTACCACTAGCATTTTTCTATTGTCCCCAATTCGCTTCTGAGCCACAGAGCCAGGCTCAGTGCCCGAGACCTGGTCACAATGGCTTTCCCCAGTAGGCTGACCCCCCCAACAGTATCCAAAGCGATATTCTTATTATAGAGGGGAACGGCCACAGGGGATCCCTGCACTGCCTACCTGTTTCCTTTCCGTCCTCTGACTGTAACCCATCTACCGTTATCCTGTATCTGAGGTGTGACTACCTTCCTGTAACTCCTCTCTCTCACCCCCTCCACCTCCCAAATGATCCGACGCTCATCCAGCTCCAGCTCCAGTTCCCTAACGCGGTTTCCGAGGAGCTGGAGTTGGGTGCACTTCCTGCAGATGAAGTCAGTGGGGTCACGTGTGGTGACCCTTACCTCCCACATCCTACAGGAGGAGCCAGGGAAGAGGGATGGAGTCAGCTGCTTGCGAACAGAGATAGAGCTTGGAGCAGGGAGAGAGGTCAAGTGGCTCAAGTCTCTCCGGAACAGGTAGTTCTTCCATAATGCGATGATTGTGGTCTTGTGCAACTCCACATTATAGAAAAATCACACTTTAGAAACAACACTTAAAGTGTTAGCAATGTAATCCTGTTACAGTCAACCCATGTTTTAAAAGTTTGCACTTTAGAAACAGTGTCCCCAACTCATCAACCGCGTTACAGCCACTTCATGTCAACGAGGTGCCCGTTATAGCAGAACGACCTGGACTGAATTGGATGGAGTGACAGGAGCAACATCAGGGTCTTCACAGAAAGTCATGATGTGGAGATGCCGGTGTTGGACTGGGGTGTAACAAGTTACAAATCACACAACCCCAGGTTATAGTCCAACAGGTTTAATTGGCAGCACTAGCTTTCAGAGCGCTGCTCCTTCATCAGGTGGTTGTCAGGTGGATGAAGGAGCATTGCTCCGAAAGCCAGTGCTTCCAATTAAACCTGTTGGACTATAACCTGGTGTTGTGTGATTTGTAACTTCACAGAAAGTGCCATTCAAGTGTGACAGCCTCAGGCTGTTCCAGGACAACTTTCAACCAATTTTTTACCACTGCTGTAAAAATACAGGGAACACGGGCTAATCTGTGCACAGTAAGCTGCTACAAACAGCATGGTGACAATGGTCAGGTAATGGGATTTTGAGGTGTTGATGTAACTAGGACTCTGTGTGCGTATATACATGTGTGTATGTATTTGTGTGGTATTGTGTAAATACTTGTGTGTGAATGTGTCTGGGCGTTTGCATATGTGTGTCTGTGTATGTGTACATTTGTATATGTACATGTCTGTGTGTGTTTACGTATGTGTCTGTGTACCTTTGTGTATACATACATGTATGTGTGTGAATGCATCTGTGTATGTTTAAATATGTACATGTCTGTAAGTGTGTCTGTGAACATGTGTACACGTGTGTATGTGTTTGAATGTGTCTGTGAACATGTGTGCAAGCATGTATGTGAAAGTGTCTGTGTATACATATGTATATGTCTGTGTGTGTTTATATATCTACATGTGTATTTGCATTTATGAATGTGTCTGTGTACTTATATATGCACATGTCTGTGGGTATATGTGTGTCTACATATGTACGTGTCTGTGTATGTATCGCCATGTCTGGGTGTGTACACTGTGCCTGTGTAGTCACCATCCTTTGTTAAATCAAGTTGTGGGCCCCTTCACTGAGACAGCAGATGAGGCCTGTCCATCTTGTTAATATTGCCAGTCTCCACATGCCCTCGAGCCCATCTTCTGCCAAAGCCCTGATCTAAAACTCCAGTCTCCAGCTCCTGCCTAGCAGCGAGTCCCTTTTGCTCAATGCTTCGTTACTCCCTGACCCACATTAACACCCTGTCCGGCAAAGCATCAGCTTTCCAATTCTCACCTCAGATCGAAGACCTAAATCCAAGTTTCTGAGTGACCCATTCCCTGGGAGACAGAGGTTGACTTGTGGAGTTGAGCAGAACAGAATTGAATAGTGGGCCTTTCCGGGAAGGTAAAGTGAAACCAGCTCATCTTAGAATCAAAGAATCTCTACAGTGCAGATGGAGGATATTTGGCCCATTGAGTTTGCACCAGCCCTCTGAAGAGCCTCTCCCACCCATCTCCTGTATTTTCCATGGCTAACCCACCTAACCTGCACATTCCTGGACACAATGGAGCAATTCAGCATAGCCAATCCACCTAACCTGCACACCTTTGGACTGTGGGAGGAAACTCACACAGATGCAGGAGAATGTGCAAACTCCACACTGTCACCCAAGGCTGGATTTGAACCAGGTTCCCTCATGCTATGAGGCAGCAGTGCTAACCACTGAGCCACAGTACCACCCAGTGAACCCGTTGGGTTTTTCCAACAATGGACAATGGTTTCATGGCCACCATTAAATCTCTAATTCCAGATATTGATTGAATTTAGATTCCACAATCTGCCTTGGCAGTCTTTGAACCCAATTCCCCAGAACATTTCTGGGGTATTTGGATTAATGGTCTAGTGATAATAGACCTCCATCACTTCACTCTTATTCCAACTGACCAGGACCCATTAAAACTCACTCTCATCTACCTGAGAGAGCTGATGAGAATCAATTGAGGTCAGCTGTAATCGGAAATTTCTTCTTGTATTCTTGCAGACAAATGATGCCTTAGGAGCGACATGGAATTGGCTCTACTTCATCCCGCTCATTATCATTGGCTCCTTCTTTGTGTTGAACCTGGTGCTTGGAGTCCTGTCTGGGTAAGTGTGACGGAATTCCCCACTGGGGAGGGACGCTCAGCTGGCTATCGCCTGAGCTGAGCTACATCAGCACAGGGACACCCATCTGCAGTTGCCCGGCCAGGCAGAAACCTTCTTAGTTCAGTTTCCGACACAGTGCCGGTTCTTGGAGTTTAGACTGAGCTCCAACTCCGGTGATGGGCTGGGTACTGGGCCTAGATTGAGTTGGGATATCTGGTCGGCATGGACGGGTTGGACCGAAGGGTCTGTTTCCATGCTGTACATCTCTATGACTCAATGACTATGTCCAAGAACAACACCTGTTCCAAATAAGACTGGTTATTATTTACAAAGGGAAATCTGGTGTCTGGAGTGGTGTCATTTGTGGGGCAGTGCAACGTGGTCCAGGAATATTTTACAGGAAGAGAGTAAAGGGAGCTTTACTCTGTATCTAACCTTAGCAGTCGCTGCCCTGGAAGTGTTTGGTGGGGGACAGTGTGGAGAGAGAGAGAGAGAGACCTTTGTATTTAACTTGAACAAAGTAATTGGCATTTAGTTTGTGAGATTTTCCAAGCGGGTCATAGACACATTCTGAGCTGAAGAACCCGGAAACTGAGCTGAAATGTGAAGCTGGGTTTAAATACAGGTAGTCAGTCTGTGTTCCCTATTCACGTGTTGGCAAAGCAGGGGCTGTTCTGGAGGTTAGTCTCCAGATGCCTCATATATTTCCATCTGGTGCAGATGTCATGACGATAGCACTGGAAGGTGGGAGCTGGGGTCTTGTCTGAACGATTTCCCCTCCCTAACTGCCCACTACTTCCCCAGTGAATTTGCCAAGGAGCGGGAGAGGGTGGAGAACAGGAGGTCGTTCCTGAAGCTGCGCAGGCAGCAGCAGATCGAGCGGGAGTTGAACGGTTACCGAGCGTGGATCGACAAAGCCGGTGAGTGCTGAGTTAGCATGTAACCTTCTCACAAAGTGAGCTGTGTGCCCTTGGCAGATTCTGACAAGAGACGGTTTCACCGCATTACAGAACAAAAGAGCAACCACAGCGCAAGGTGCAGAGCCCTCGTTTTCCTCACGAGTTCATGAGATACTTTTCCCTGGCTTTGCTGAAGCTGATCTTTTACTTCTCCTGAGCCCTTCAGATGGTTCTCAGAGGCTTCCAGAGGGAATTGTTGGTTGCTGGACAGTGTCACCGAGGTTGGGAGGGATGAGGCACTTGCTTTTAATCCCAGGGAAGGCAAATATCTGGCAAGATCAGACTCCCCTGGTGAGGCACCAGTCTACACAACTCCCATCTCCAAGCCAATCACTAGTCCAAGTGAGACAACTCAAACCCGAAAGATAAAACCGTAATCCTCACGGTAATGACCCATAACATAGTTATCTAGCCTAAACCATCACTTCAATGATCCAACAGAGTTCCTAACAAATTAAACCTAACTCTAATGACTAACTTGAATGCCTCAGTGCTGAACCTAATCCTGGTGATCTCCACTCCTAATGTCAGCCTTAACTTTAATGCCACCATCTGAACAGAAAGGGTCAAACTCAATTTCTGAGATCTGATTCCCCTCACACTCTCAACCCCTCATTGCCCCAAATTAAAATTAAAGCACATGGCAGATTGGGGGTGGTGTACTGACATGGATTGAGAACTGGTTTGAAGACAGGAAACAAAGAGTAGGAATAAATGGGTCTTTTTCCAAGGGTCAGCCCGTGACTAGTGGGTTATGTCAGGGATTAGTGTTTGGACCCCAGCTATTCAACAATATATATTACTGATTTAGATGGGCAGCAAAATGTAATATCTCCAAGTTTACAGATGATGTAAAATTGGGATGGAAGGTGAGCTGTGAGGAGGATGCTGAGGCACTTCAGTGAAATCTAAACCAATTGAGTGAGTGGGCAAATGCATGGCAGATAAAGCCTAATGTGGATCAATGTGAAGTTATCCACTTAGGAGCAAAAACAGGAATGTAGTCTATCTGAATAGTGATAGGATGGGAAAGAGGGAGGCATGACAAGACCTGGGCGTTCTCATACACCAGTCGCTGAAAGTAAGTATACAGCTGCAGCAGGTAAATGGTACATTAACCTTCATATTGAGAGGGTTCAAGTACAGGAACAGGGATGTCTTGCTGCAATTGAACAGGGCCTTGGTGAGACTCTATCTGGAGGACCGTGTGCAGTGTAGTTTCCTCCAGGGGAGGATGTTCTGCCTATGGAGGAAGTGCAATGAGGGTTTACCAGACTGATTGCTGGGATGGCAGTACTGTTGTATGAAGAGGGACTGTAAGATAGGACTATATTCACTGGAGTTTCGAAGAATGAGGAGCTACCTCTTGGAAAACAATAACATTCTCACAGATGAGACGGGGTAAATATAGGAATTCCCAATGACTGGGGAATTCAGAACCAGGAATCACAGACTAAAGTTACGGGATAGGCCATTTAGGATTGAGATGAGGAGAAATGTCTTCACCCAGAGAGTGGTGAGCCTCTGGAATTCACTGCCACATAAAGACATTGAATGTTTTCAAGCAGGAGTTAGATTGATCCCTTTAGTCCTAAGATCTCTAAGGGTATGAGGAGAAAGTGGGGGCAGGGTACTGAGTTGGATGAACAGGCATGATAATTTTAAATGACAGAGCAGGCTGAAAAATGCCAAATGACTTACCCCTACTCCAAGTTTCTATGTCTCTATGTAAATCCATCAACCTTTCTAATCTTTTGGATATAGGTTTGCTCGCTGAGCTGAAAGGTTCATTTCCAGACGTTCCGTTACCTTACTGGGTAACATCTTCAGTGGGCCTCTGGCGAAGCAATGCTGAAAATTCCAGCTTTCTATTTATATGTCTGGGTTTCTTTGGGTTGGTGATGAAACCCAGACATATAAACAGAATGCAGGAATTTTCAGCATTGCTTCGCCTGAGGCCCACTGAAGATGTTACCCAGTAAGGTAACGGAACGTCTGGAAATGAACCTTTCAGCTCAGCGAGCAAACCTACATCCAAAACCTCAACCCGAGCTACAAATCTTCTCAAAACTTACTAAGACCTTTGTAATCACTGAACCCCCAGCTCCCATGCCCATAATCTACCTCTTGATACTGAGCCTCTAAAATTAATGCCAGTACCTCCACATCAAATCCAAAACCTTGACACGTGTATCGATGTTAACTCAGGACAGGACCAGTCGGATTGTCAGTGGTTCTGAATGTGGGATGCTAGGACCCATTGTGAAGTTTCAGACTAACTGCATCCATCTCTCTGTATCTTTCTCTCCCCAACAGAGGAGGTTATGCTGTTGGAAGAAAATAAAAATGCTGGGGAAAAATCTGCACTGGATGGTAAGACACTTGTTCTTCTCTGCCTGCTGATACACCAGCCCTTCAACAGAGCCCTGTACACCCAAAGCAAGGAGGTGGTGGGGGGGAGTCCTGCTCAGATCTGGCTATCCAACCTCCACAGCCTCTGTTCTGATTACATTTCGCTCTGGATAATGTACTTCACCATCTTGAGCACCTGCAACCATCATGAACCGAGCTGTAAAAAGTCAAAGCTTCTTATTCACTGTGATGGAAGAATTTGGGGCTGTGTGTAGTGAAACCCGTTTTTGGATGGTTCAGTGGGATTTTGTTTTTATTCATTCATGGGATGTAGGTGGCACTGGTCAGGCCAGCATTTATTGGCCATTCCTGATTACACAGAGGGTGATTAAGAATCAAACACATTGCTGTAGGTCTGGAGTCACATGGAAGCCAGGCTGGGTAAGGACAGCAGATTTCCTGCACAAAAGGACATTAGTGAAGCAGATGGGTTTTTATTAGATTAGATTACCTACAGTGTGGAAACAGGCCCTTCAGCCCAACACCGACCCTCCGAAGCACAACCCACCCATACCCCTAACCTAACACTACGGGCAATTTAGCATGGCCAATTCCCCTGACCCGCACATCTTTGTGACTGTGGGAGGAAACCGGAGCACCCAGAGGAAACCCACGCAGACACGGGGAGAACATGCAAACTCCACACAGTCAGTCGCCTGAGGCGGGAATTGAACCCGGGTCTCTGGTGCTGTGAGGCAGCAGTGCTAACCACTGTGCCACCGTGCTGCCCATTCGAATCAGCAACGTTCTCATTCGATTTTTAATCCCAGATTTTTATTGGATTCATGTGCTGTGGCAGGATTTGAACCAGGTCCCCAGAATGTTACCTGGGCTCCTGGATTATTAGTGTAACGATAATAGTGGTATTCAGTTGCACCAACTGCTGTAACAACCATTATGTTTTGGGATTGTGCCTTTAAGACTAAGAGAAGGGTCCACGTGATCTGTTCTGAAGTGTGACTGACAGCAAGCCTGGCTGGTTCGATTGCTGGAGATTAAATGGCTTTACACCGAAGACAGTGCAAGGTGTTTACATCTGGGGCCAGTGACAGGAGCCTATCTGCTCATGGTGGATGAAATGAGAGTTTCCAAAGCCCAACAAATGTTTGAGAATGTTGGGTGTAAATAGGTGTACATTAAAATCCATTTACTTCATGGTAAAAGAGTTCTGGCATCTCCTTCTGGGATGGAGATGATGCAGGCTGGGCCAGCATTCATTGCTTGTCCCTAGTTGCACTTCAGAAGGTAATGATGAGCTGCATTCTTGAACTGTTGCAGTCCACATGCTATTGGATGACCCACAATGCCCTTAAGGACAGATTCTGGTCAGCATGGACAAGTTGGACTGAAGGGTCTGTTTCCGTGCTGTACATCTCTATGACTCTATGACAGTGAAGGGTTGGCAATACATTTGCAAGTCAGGATGGTGAATGGCTTGGAGGGGAACTTGGTGCTCCCATGTATCTGCTGCTCTTGTCCTTCTAGATGGAAGTGATCATGGGATTGAAAGATGCTATCTCAGGATCGTTGGTAAATTTCCCAGAATATGATGTATTCTTGTAGCCACTGTATTTATATTAGATTAGATTACTTACAGTGTGGAAACAGGCCCTTCGGCCCAACAAGTCCACACCGACCCGCCGAAGCGCAATCCACCCATACCCCTACATAAACCCCTTACCTAACACTATGGGCAATTTAGCATGGCCAATTCACCTGACCCGCACATCTTTGGACTGTGGGAGGAAACCGGAGCACCCGGAGGAAACCCACGCAGACACGGGGAGAACGTGCAAACTCCACACAGTCAGTCACCTGAGGCGGGAATTGAACCCAGGTCCCTGGCGCTGTGAGGCAGCAGTGCTAACCACTGTGCCACCGTGCCGCCCTTATATGGTGAGTCCTGTTCAGTTTGAGGGGGTTTCAGCGATGGTAAGGCAATAGAATGTCAGCAATGATGATTAGATTGTCTCTTATTGGAGCTGGTCATTGCCTGGCATTTGTGTGGCACGAATATTACTTGTCAGCCCCAAGCCTGGATATTATCCGGATCTTGTTGAATTTGAACACGAACAGCTTCAATTTAAGAGGAGTCTCGAATGGTACAACTGGGTATAACAGAATGTTACAAGGGGACATAAATTTAAGGTGAAGGGTGGGAGGTATAGGGGGGATGTCAGGGGTAGGTTCTTTACCCAGAGAGTGATGGGGGCATGGAATGCGCTGCCTGTGGGAGTGGCAGAGTCAGAATCATTGGTGACCTTTAAGCGGCAATTGGATAGGTACATGGATAGGTGCTTAAGCTAGGACAAATGTTCGGCACAACATCGTGGGCCGAAGGGCCTGTTCTGTGCTGTATTGTTCTATGTTCTATTGTGCTGAATGTTGTGCAATCATCAGCAAACATCTCCACCTCTGACCTTGTAATGAAGGGAAGGTCGTTTATGAAGCAGTTGAAGATGGTTGGGCCTAGGACACTACCCTGAGGAACTCCGCAGAGATGTCCTGGACTGACCTCCAACAACCATAACCATGTTTTGTTGGTGGTTTTGAGTATAAGTTGCCTCCAAGTTAGTGGTTAATCAATAATATGATGTTTAGTCTTTTGTTGCTGTAAACAGTCATAAAAGTCATCAGGTGAAATCTTGTTGTGACATTCTTTCAGCTATTATCTGGAAGTCTGAATTTCTTAACTTAAAAAGTCATCAGTTGCCATGGAGATTGTAATACTATAATAGAGATTCTCAGCAGCGACTACCGTCTGCTCATTGCTAGCCAGGATCAGGAACTGCGCTCTATCAGCCCTAATTTTAATGGCAGTAGGAAGAGGCAACGAAAAGGTGAAAGAAATGACAAAATTAGCAACGGATAGAAAACCGAATGAGAAAAGGAGCAAGATGTTGCCGGGAATGGAAAGTTTGAGTCATAAGGAGAGGCTGGGTCTTTCTTCACTGGAGCGTCGGACAGAGGGGAGAGGGAAAAATAGAGGAGGGAGAGAGAGAGCGTGACAGAGGAGGGAGTGATAGCAACAGAGGAGGGAGAAGGAACAGAGGGCGACAGAGAGTGGGGGAAGAGAGAGAGAGAGGCAGACAGACAAGCAGAGGAGGGGAAGAGAGACAAAGGAGGGAATGGAGATAGTTTTGGGTGGAATAGAGAAGAAAATATTGGGAAAGATAGAATAGAGGGAGAGAGAGAGAGATGGACAGACTAAAGAGACAGTTGCTCAGATGAGGAAGTGTGGAAAAGCTTCAGATAGGTAAGATGGCACTAATGGTAGATTAGATTCCCCTACTGTGTGGAAAGAGGTCCTTCGGCCCAACCAGTCCACACTGACCCTCTGAAGACTAACCCACCCAGACCCATTTCCCTCTGACTAATGCACCTAACACTACGGGCAATTTAGCATGGCCAATTCACCCTAACCTGCACATCTTTGGACTGTGGGAGGAAACCGGAGCACCCGGAAGAAACCCGCACAGAGAATGTGCAAACACCATACAGTCACCCGAGGCTGGAATCAAACCTGGGTCCCTGGCACTGTGAGGCAGCAATGCTAACCACTGAGCCACAGTGCTGCCCCAGTTAGAGGAGGAGTCAGTGAACAGTACAAGACAAAATGGGTGGAGATGCAAAGAGACAGACAGGACGAAAGTGAGAGAGAAAGAAGTTAACTTCATTCCACCTGTGATGTGTGAGAAATGACAGTGTGTGACAAATCATGATGTTCAGTGACCGGGGTTGAATGTTCAGCCAGGATATGTAATGAGTGCTGGAGAAAGAGACGGACAGGGTACACATTATACACTTCACTAACCTGCTCAACGCACTGGGATTTCCTTCACCAGTTACATTGGGGAGCACTGTCACCACTTGGAGTCAAACCATTCATCAAAAAAGACCACCATCACCTCCTCAGGGCTATCATGTGAAAGGGGAGAAAGCAGGTGGCAGTTTCCACTCTGAGTGCCACGTTCAGTTTGGTGTGATGCTATAGTAACAGCTGATCCACATTCACTCCCATTGCAAAAATTGGAAAAACAGGCTTCAAGAGAAGAACACTAATGAGATGTGGGGATTGTTCAAGGAGCAGCTACTACGTGTCCTCGATAAGTATGTACCAGTCAGGCATGGTGCAAAGGGCCTTGTGAGGCAGCCGTGGTTTAGTAAGGAATTGGAATCCCTTGTGAAAGGGAAGAAGGCGGCATATGTAAAGATGAGGCGTGAAGGTTCAGTTGAGGCGATAGAGAGTTATAAGGTAGCCAGGAAGAATCTAAAGAGAGAGCTAAGAGAAGCGAGAAGGGGACATGAAAAGTCTTTAGCTGGTAGGATTAGGGAATACCCAAAGGCTTTCTATAGGTATGTCAGGAATAAAAGGATGACTAGGGTAGGTATCGGTCCAGTCAAGGATAGTAGTGGGAAGTTGTGTGTGGAGGCGGAGGAGATTGGAGAGACACTAAATCAATACCTTTCATCAGTATTCACTCAGGAACAGGACACTGTTGCTGACGTGAATATGGAGTCACAAATGATTAGAATGGATGGCCTGGAAATATGCAGGGAAGAGGTTCTGGGAATATTGGAGAGGATGAAAATAGATAAGTCTCCTGGGCCTGATGGCATTTACCCTAGGATCCTATGGGAAGCTAGGGAGGAGATAGCAGAGCCATTGGCCTGGATTTTTATGTCGTCATTGTCAACGGGAATAGTACGAGAGGACTGGAGGATAGCGAATGTGGTCCCCTTGTTCAAGAAAGGGAGTAGGGATAGCCCTAGTAACTATAGGCCAGTGAGTCTGACTTCAGTGGTGGGCAAAGTCTTAGAGAGAATGGTAAGGGATAAGATTTATGAACATCTGGATAGGAATAACGTGATCAAGGATAGCCAGCATGGTTTTGTGAAGGGCAGGTCGTGCCTCACAAACCTTATTGAGTTCTTTGAGAAGGTGACTAAGGAAGTGGACGAGGGTAAAGCAGTAGATGTTGTGTATATGGATTTTAGTAAGGCGTTCGATAAGGTTCCCCATGGTAGGCTAATGCTAAAACTACGGAGGTATGGCATTGAGGATACATTAGAGGTTTGGATTAGGAATTGGCTGGCTGGAAGGAGACAGAGGGTAGTAGTTGATGGACTAAGTTCATCTTGGAGTGCAGTTGCTAGCGGTGTACCACAAGGATCTGTTTTGGGACCATTGCTTTTTGTTATCTTTATAAATGATCTAGAGGAAGGGCTTGAAAGCTGGGTAAGCAAGTTTGCGGATGACACAAAAGTCGGTGGAGTTGTGGATAGTGAGGAAGGAAGTGGTAGGTTACAGCGGGATATAGATAAGTTGCAGAGCTGGGCAGAAAGGTGGCAAATGGAATTCAATGTAGCTAAGTGTGAAGTCATTCACTTTGGTAGGAGTAACAAGATGATGGATTACTGGGCTAATGGTAGGCTACTTGGTAGTGTGGATGAGCAGAGGGATCTTGGTGTCCATGTACACAGATCTCTGAAAGTTGCCACCCAGGTAAATAGTGCTGTGAGGAAGGCATATGGTGTACTGGGCTTTATTGGTAGAGGAATTGAGTTCCGGAGTCCTGAGGTCATGTTGCAACTGTATAAGACTCTGGTGCGGCCTCATCTGGAGTATTGTGTGCAGTTTTGGTCGCCATGCTATAGGAAGGATGTGGAGGCATTGGAACGAGTGCAGAGGAGGTTTACCAGGATGTTGCCTGGAATGGTAGGAAAATCTTATGAGGAAAGGCTGAGGCACTTGGGGCTGTTCTCATTGGAGAAGAGAAGGTTTAGGGGAGATTTGATAGAGGTGTATAAGATGATTAGGGGTTTAGATAGGGTAGACACTGAGAACCTTTTACCGCTAATGGAGTCAGCTGTTACTAGGGGACACAGCTTTAAATTAAGGGGTGGTAGGTATAGGACAGATGTTAGGGGTAGATTCTTTACACAGTGGGTTGTGAGTTCATGGAATGCCCTGCCAGTAGCAGTGGTGAACTCTCCTTCTTTATGGTCATTTAAGCGGGCATTGGATAGGCATTTGGAAGTTATTGGGCTAGTGTAGGTTAGGTAGGATTCGGTCGGCGCAACATCGAGGGCCGAAGGGCCTGTACTGCGCTGTATCTTTCTATGTTCTATGTTCTATGTTCTATGCAACCCCGGGCACGCTCCCTCACTGTTCATCACGTATTGATGAAGCAGACAGCTTCACCCAATAACTTCACCAGGATTTCCAAAGTGGGAGGGGGTGGGGCTCCATGTCAGATCAATTAACCCTTTGTTTTCAGTCCTTAGAAGAGCAACAATCAAGAAGGGACGAATGGAGATGATCCATACAGAATCGAGTGATGACCACTACACTGAAATCTCTTCTGTCGGTAGGTATTGGACTATGTCTCACCTACACACTGCCTCTGAGCAGCATCACCTAAAAACGTCAATGAGCTGTGTGGAGGATGCAGTAAAGTCGGCAAAGGTATGTTCACCTGCATAGCGAGAGGAGTAGAGGACAGGAGCAGGGATGTCTTGCTGCACTTGGACAAGGCTTTGGTGAGACCACCCATGGAGGACTGTGTGCAGTTTTGTCCTCCTTATCTGAGGAACATGGGAGAGCAATAATAATTTACCAAATTGATTCAGGAGATGGCAGGACTGACATATGAAGAGGAAGGATGTTGAGAAACTTGGAAGGGTTCAGGAAATATTTACAATGATGTTCCAGGGTTGGAGGATTTGAGCTATAGGGAAAGGTTGAATAGGCTAGGGCTGTTTTCCCTGGAGCGTCGGAGGCTGAGGGGTGACCTTATAGAGATTTATAAAATCATGAGGGGCATGGATAGGATAAATAGACAAAGTCTTTTCCCTGGGGTGGGAGAGTCCAGAACTAGAGGGCATAGGTTTAGGGTGAGAAGGGAAAGATATAAAAGACCTAAGGGACAATTTTTTCATGCAGAGGGTGGTACGTGTATGGAATGAGCTGCCAGAGGAAGTGGTGGAGGCTGGTACAATTGCAACATTTGAGAGGCATTTGGACAGGTATATGAATAGGAAGGGTTTGGTGGGATATGGACCAGGTGCTGGCAGGTGGAACTAGATTGGGTTGGGATATCTGGTCGGCATGGACGGATTGGACCAAAGGTCTGTTTCCACACTGTACATCTCTATGACTCCAAAACCTTCAATCCAGACTTTGACCAAACTCTGTTGACTCTCTCTGAACTCATACTCCATTCCATTCACTCACTAACCTACGATGACTCCCAATCTGGAAATGCCTTCATATTTTAGATTCTCATTCCAATGTCCAATCCTACCTTTGTAAACTCCTCCATTCCTCGAATCATCTGAGATCTCTGCTTTCCACTAAACCTCATCTTTCAGTCATCTCCCAATTCCTCAGTGGCAAGCAAGGAATTATCCAAGTATTATTATTAGCCAAAGGAAATTATTATCCATGTATCATTGTTAGTCCATCCAGCTTTCATTGTTAGTCCAGGTATCATTTTTATTCTGTTTTTTTTATGAAAAATTCAGATATCATTATTTTTCAGTGATAATTAATTGTCCCAATTTCATTATTCAATCAGTATCAAATTAAACCAGGATTTTTTGTTATCTGGGTACAATGATTATCCAGGTATTATTGGTCAAGGTATCATTATTATCCTGGGATTGTAATTATCCAGCTATCATTATTAGTCCAGGGATCGTTACTATCCCACGATCACTATTATCCCGCTATCATTACTCTCCACCTGTCATTATTAACCAGATATCATTGATATCCAGTTATCATCGTTATCCAGCGATCAATATTGTACAGCTATCATAATATACAGCTGTCGTTATCCAGATGCCATTATTATTCAGCTATCATTAGTATCCATCTCTCATAAATACCAACTATAATTATTATTCAGATATCATTAATATCCAGATATCATTACTATCCCGCTATCATTTACATTCAGCATGCATTGTTAACCAGCTATCATCAATATCCAGCTAACTTTATTATTGAGATATCATTAATATCCAGTTTTCATTGTTATCCAGATCTCATTAATATCCAGCTTTCATTGTTAACCATCTTTCATGAATATCCCACTTGCATTGTTATCCAGCTATTAATATTATCCAGCGATCAGTAATATCCAGCTATGATTAATACCTAGCCGTCATTATTATCCATCTTTCTTTAATATGCAGCTTGCATTGTTATTCAGCTGTCATCAATATCCAGATATCATTGCTGTCCAGCTCTCATTAATATGCAGCTTTCACTACTATCCAGCTCTCATTGTTATCCAGCTAGCATGATTAACCAGCTAGCATATTATCCTGATATCATTAACAACCAGTTTTCATTGTTATCCAGCTATCATTATTGTCCAGCTATCATTCATATTTAGCTGTCGTTGTTATCCAGTATTTACTATCCAGCCATTCTTGTTAGCCACCTTCCATGAATATCCCACTTACATTGTTATCCAGCTATTAATATTATCCAAATATCAATAATATTTAGCTATCATTACTATCCAGCTACTATCGTGATTAACCAGATAGCATTGTTATTATTAATAACCAGTTTTCGTTGTTATCCAGTTACCAATACTGTCCAGCTCTCATTAATATCCAACTCTAATTATCCAGATGACCTCCCACTTCAAGGACCGCAATCTCCCCTTCCACATGGTCAACAGTTCCCTCCAGCACATCTCCACTTCCCATACCCCCACTCTTGAACCTCATCTCTCCCATCACAACAAGGACAGAACACTCCTGGTCCTCACATTCCACCCCACCAACCTCCAGATACAACGCATCATTCCCTGTCATTTCCACAACCTACAATCAGACTGTACCAGATGTACATTTCCCTCCAAACTCCTTTCAACATTCCACAGAGACCATTCCCTCCGCGACTTCATCATTAGATCCACACCCACCCACCAAGCCACCCTCCATTCCCGGCACCTTACTTTGCCATCACAAGAGGTGTAAAATCTGTGCCATCACCTCCCCTCACCTCACCTCACCCCACCTCACCTCACCTCTCCTCCATCTAAGACCCCAAAAGATCCTTCCACATTCAGCAGAGATTACCCTGAACCTCCAAACACCTCACAATTGCTCGCAATCTGGTCTCCCCAAATTGTGGAGACAGGATGCCAACTTGCGGAACACTTCAGAGACCATCTCTGGGACACACGCACTAAACAACCCCACTGCTCTGTGGCCGATTTCATCAACTCCCCCTCCCTCTCTGCCAAGGACAGGCAAGTCCTGGGCCTCCTCCACCGCCAAACTCTAGCCACTCAACAGCTGCAGGAAGAACGCCTCATCTTCTCCTTCGGGACCCTCCATCCACAAGGAATCAATGTTGATTTCAGCAGTTTCCTTAACTCGTCTCACCCCACCTTATCCCAGATCCAACCCTCTAATTTGACACCGCCCTCTTGAACTGTCCCACCTATCCATCTTCCTACCCACCTATCCACTCGATCCTCTGCTCTGACCTATCATCCCCACTTGCATCTACCTATTGCCTTCCCCCCATCCCGATCCCATCCCCCTCCCATTTATCTCTCGGCCCCTTCCTGATGAAGAGCTTATGTTCAAAACGTCAACTCTCCTGCTCCTTGGATGCTGCCTGACCGGCTGTGCTTTTCCAGCATCACACTTATTGGCCCCAACCAATAAGGGCAAGCATGCCGTACATCTTCATTACCATCCTATCTATTTGTGTGGCCACTTTCAGGAACGAGGAATCATTATCAGTCCACTTTCATTATTAGGAGAAAGTGAGGACTGCAGATCTGAGCTGAAAATGTGTTGCTGGAAAAGTGCAGCAGGTCAGGCAGCCCTTCTTGAAGAAGGGCTCATGCCCGAAATGTCGATTCTCCTGCTCCTTGGATGCTGCCTGACCTGCTGCGCTTTTCCAGCAACACATTTTCAGCACTTTCATTATTAGTCCATTTTCACCTGGTCTATCTCTGACTCCACTCTTCCCTTTCTTGACATCTCTGTTTCCATTTCTCGGGATTAGCTGGTCACTAATATCCACTATAAATCCACCAGGTCCTACAGC
Source organism: Hemiscyllium ocellatum (assembly GCF_020745735.1). Taxonomy (NCBI): domain Eukaryota; kingdom Metazoa; phylum Chordata; class Chondrichthyes; order Orectolobiformes; family Hemiscylliidae; genus Hemiscyllium; species Hemiscyllium ocellatum. Next base: position 22,506,711 of record NC_083409.1, read on the forward strand.
TACCTGGACAATTCTCCTCTCACCATGTTTCCTGTAAAGACTCCATTCCATTCTCCCAATTCTTCTGATCCATCGCAAATGTTCCAATGAGGCCATCTTCAACAAGGGAGCCTCTGAACTGGCCACTTTGTTCCTCAACTGAGGATTCCCCAGCAGTGTTGTCGACCTGGCCCTCAACAGGGTCCGACTCATCTCCCGTACTTCACCCTCATCACCTCTCTTTACTCCTGCAACAGTGAGAGGGTTCCTCTTGTCCTCACCTACCATCCCACTAGCATCCACATGCAGAAGATCATCTACTGTTATTTCTGCCACCTCCAGCGAGATGCCACCACCAGACATAAATTCCCCTCCCCTGCCTTGTCTGCCTTCCGCAGTGACCATTCCCTCCGGGACATCCACTGTTCTTTTACTTCCAGCCCCCCTCCATCGCCCCATGTCACCTTCCCCTGCAACTGCCGAAAGACTAACACCTGCCCATTTAGCTCCTCCCTCCTCAGTATCTGAGTGCCCAAACATACCTTCCAGATGAAGCAGCATTTCTGCTTGCACTTCTCACAATCTAGTCGACTGCATTCTACGTTCTGCCTGCAAAAAAAGAGCCTGAGTTTCCAGTTGCCTGCCCCTTTAACAGGCCACCATGTTCCCTTGCCACCACCTCTTGCTGCAGTGTGCTCCAGTGAAGCTCAGCACATGCTGGAAGGACAACTCCTCATTTTCTGCTTGGGGACACTGCAGCCCTCCAGACTCAATATCGATTTCAATAATTTTAGGGCCTGAACTCCCCCATGACCCAGTCCCCTACCAGACACACCTGGCCTTGTTATCACACAGTCTGCCATACACACTGCCTATTATTAGCCACTAACAGTCTCCATTAACAGCTATTCACCCTCCCAACCAGATCATTATTGAGTCCTTCATCTGTCTACCTTCTCTCTCTTTGGGTTCCATCCCTACCTAATGTTTACTCCTTTCGCCCTTCCCTACCCTATCCTCTGCATATGAATCAATATTTTCCTCACTACTTTCAGTTCTGAGGAAGGGTCACCAGACCCGAAACATTAACTTTGATTTCTCTTCACAGATGCTGCCAGACCTGCTGAGCTTTTCCAGTAACCTCTGTTTTTGTTTGTGATTATTAGTCCAGGATTCCTTATTCAACCAGGTGTCATTATTAATTCAGGTATCATTTATAAAAGGTGGGGGGAGTGTGGGGGGTGGGGAGGGGTGGGGAGGGTGGGGAGGAGAGAGAAGGGGGCAGTGGCTTAGTGGTTAGCACTGCTACCTCACAGCACCAGGGTCCCAGGTTCACTTCCATCCTCGGGGACTGTCTGTGTGGAGTTTGCACATTCTCCCCGTGTCTGCGTGGGTTTCCTCCAGGTACTCCAGTTTCCTCCCACAGTCTAAAGATGTGCAGGCCAGGTGAATTGACCATGCTAAACTGCCCATAGTGTTAGGTGCATTAGTCAAAGGGAAATGGGTCTGGGTGGGTTACTCTTCAGAGGTTTGGTGTGAACTGGTTGGGCCGAATGGTCTGTTTCCACACTGTAAAGAATCTAATCATGATGAAGAATCATTATGAGTCCAGGCATAATTATTATCCCTTTATCATTATTAGTCTAGGTATTATTATTTGTCTCAGTATCTTTATTATCTGGTCACACTATTTTGAGTTCCACAACTATTCTATAGTTCTGAGCAGGGGTCACTTGATCTGAAACATTAAATCTGATTTTTCTCCACAGATGCTGCTGAGCTTTTCCATCAGTTTCCATTTTTGTTTCTGATATACAACATTCGCAATTCTTTCCATTTTTATCTTTATTATCCAGGTATCTTTATTGTCTGGGTACTACATCATCAACATCATCATCACTATCATGCCTGGGTACATCATCATCATCACTATCATGCCTGGGTACTACATCATCATCATCATCACTGTCATGCCTGGGTACAACATCATCATCATCATCATCATCATCACTATCATGCCTGGGTACATCATCATCATCACTATCATGCCTGGGTACTACATCATCATCAGCATCACTATCATGCCTGGGTACAACATCATCATCATCATCACTATCATGCCTGGGTACATCATCATCATCACTATCATGCCTGGGTACATCATCATCATCATCATCATCACTGTCATGCCTGGGTACATCATCATCACTATCATACCTGGGTACATCATCATCATCACTATCATACCTGGGTACATCATCATCATCACTATCATGCCTGGGTACATCGTCATCACCATCATGTCTGGGTGCTCCATCTTCATCATCATCATCATCATCACTATCATGCCTGGGTACATCATCAGCTAACATCATCATCCAGCCTTCATTATTAGTACAGATATTGTTATTATCCGACTATCATTATTATCCAGATTTCATTGTTAGTCCAGATGTCAGTATTATTCAGCTATCTTTAATAATCAGTTGTTAAATTATTATCCTCTTTCTTGGTGAGTCCACTTGTCATGTTATTCCAGTGATCATAGTGATGCTGATGTCATTATCAGCCAAGCATTGTCACTGTCCATGATTCATTATTGCACCAGGTAACATGATCCTGCAGCTGGATAATAATGCTTATTAGATCAGGAATCGTTATTAGTTCATGTATTATTATTATCCAGGTATCATCCTTCCAGGTACCATTATTATCCTGGTATCCGTATTATCCCAATCTTTTTTCTGATCAAGAACATTGGAGTGCTGTCAGGATGTTGGACGACCCTGGAAATGACAGTCAGTTCCAGTGATGCCTTATCATTTAATCATAAGGTTGCAGACTGAAGGTGACCATTGAGCCAGCCATTGTGTATGCTGGCCCTTTGCAAGAGTTTCTCACCCAATTCCAGCTCTGTGCTGTTTCCACAGTGTTTATCATAGCTTATAGACAGTTTCCTTTGAGTTTGCTTTTTGCAATGGGTGTGGTCTGTTCGCTTGGACCTAAGTTGACTGATTTGTCACTCTTTCCAGGTTCACCATTAGCAAGGGCCAGCATCAAGAGCACCAAGCTGCTGGAGGGCTCATCCTATTTCCGCCGGAAAGAGCGCATGCTGCGCATCTCCATCCGTCACATGGTCAAGTCCCATGCCTTCTACTGGATTGTCCTGAGCCTCGTGGCCCTCAACACAGTGTGTGTCGCTATTGTCCACTATGACCAGCCTTTATGGCTCACCAACTTCCTCTGTGAGTACCAAGTGTCTGTTTCAGAGTGTCCCTGGGGGAGAGGGCCAGGCCACCCCAACACTGACCATGAGGGCAAGCCTTCCTATCCTTGTGGTTGTTAGCTGCCTACTTCAGACTGAAATATCAGCATTGGAGTTCCAACCAAAGGCTAGATCTATTGATAGTCCATTCCTAATCCGTTCATTCCAATTTTGGAAGTTGTAATTGACTGCCAGTTCTTTTTATTTTGGGTGTCAGGATTGCATGCTCCCACTACTCTTCGTATGATACACATTATGATGCCATGACTAGCCATTTCTTTCCCAATCCTGTCCCCACACCCCAGAATAGGGAGTCAACACAGATGATTACTCTGTGTGGACAGACTTTCTCCAACGTTTCCTCTCTGCTTCTCTCAGTATTGAAACCTGACCACAAGATCACTCAGACCCAGGGTCGTCATTGCCTTTTACACGATGCAGTCTCAGCCCCAGCCCCTGGTGGCTGTGCAGTGAGAGGTTGCCATTTTCACCTCATGTTCACCAGCTGGGAACATCCGAAAGCGCTTCACAGCCAATCAAATAGTTTCAAGCTCATCGTCCCAAAATTATGGAACAGCTGGCAGGAAGTAACGGGCAGGGTATTGTCAACAGAAGAAAGTAATGTGGGCATTTGGTAAAACCTCTCACTAAAGTCGAAACCAGGTTCGGAAAGTTGCTGAACATCCAGAGACAGAGTTGGGATGATGTATAGATATTGGTCAAGACTGCGATTAGTGATCCCTGATGGGGCCATGGCTGTTCCCTGTATTTCTCAACACCCCAAATGCTAGCATGTAGAGCCATCAACATGTTTCCAACTTGCACAGATGGATGGCATTGGTAGCAATATAGACTACAAACAGATATTGGTGGATGGGGAGATCTCCAAGTGCAGAAAGGCTAGAAAGAATAGGGTCAGCTGAGGTCGGATAGATGCTTGGGGGATTGTCTCAGTATGTATTTTATCAGAAGCTCATGAGCAGCTCCAATAAACAGTTAAATGGAAGGCTAATAAATACAGGCGCTTCTTTTTTCATAAGAACCGTAAAGAAGGGACATGGAAGATCTATTTTGACTGTACAAGACTCTGGCTCAATCACATCCTGGAAACAACTCTGGACACCACCACACAGCCTGGAGATTTTGACCTTGGAAGGAGTTCACCGTAAACTTACAAGAAAGATAGCTGGACAGAGTTTGTTCATGTTGTCTCCCTTGGAATCGTAAAGACTGAGGGGAGATTTGATAAGTTTCCAGGATGTTCAGGGAACTGATAGTATAGATGGAAACAAATTATTTAAATAGTTGGGGACAGGGGACTTGCACTATGTATTAGAGTCATGCGTTTCAAGAGTGGATTCTGGACTGATTTTCACACAAAATGGCACAGAGAAGTTTAAAATGTCAAGAAACGGAGGTTGATGCTATGGAGTCCTATATATTGGGGAAACAAAGCACAAGAGTTGAGAAGTCATGTTGAGGCCTCTTCTGGAATAATGTGTCCTGTTCTGGCCACCCAGTTATAAGAAGGCATTCCAGAACTCTATCAACAACACATCAAGTTAGACTCCATCTACCACCTCCTGAGAAAAGGAACAGGAAGTGACTTCACCACAGGAAATAACATCACCAAAGGAAATGACATCACCAACCCAAGGGCTGAATGGCCTACTCCTGCACCTATTGTCTATTGTCTATTGTCAATTGTCAAAGAAACCCAAACATATAAATAGAAAGCAGGAAGTTTCAGCATTGCTTTGCATAAAGTCCACTGAAGATGCTATCTATTAAGGTAACGAAATGATCCTTTCAGCTCAGCGAGCAAACCTACATCCAATAGGAAGGATATTATTAAGCTGGAGAGGGTTCAGAAGAAATTAACCAGGATGTTGCTGGTTATGGAAGTTTTGAGTTATAAAGAAACGTTGGACAGGCTGGGACTTCCTTCACTGCAGCATTGGAGGTTGAGAAGCGACCTACTGGAAGTTGATAAAATAATGTGGGGTATAGATAGAGGTAATGGTAGTTGTCTTTCCCCTAGAATGGGGTATTTCAAGACTAGGGGCACATTAAGGTTAGAGGAGAGAGATTTTAAAAAGATGCGAGGGGTAACTCTTTTACACAGAGGGTGTTTTGCATGTACACAGAACAGTACAAGCCCTTCAGCCCTTGATGTTGTGCTGACCTTTTATCCCACTCTAAGATCAAACTAACCGACATATTCTACACTTTGCTATCATCCATGTACCAAGAGTTGTTTAAATGTATCTGACTCTGCTATCACCACTGGCAGTGCATTCCATGTGCCCTCCACTCTCTGAGTAAAGAACCTACCTCTGACATCTCCCCTAAACCTTTCTCCAATCACCTTAAAATTATGCCCCCTTGTGATAGACATTTCCACCCTGGGAAAAAGTCTCTGACTATCCACCTGTTGTTAACTTGTCCACTTCTTTCAAGTCACTTCACATCCTTCTTCTCTCCAATGAGAAAAGCCCTAGCTCCCTCAACTTTTCTTCATAAGACATGCCCTCCAGCCTGGCAGTATCCTGGTAAATCACCTCTGCACTCCCTCTAAAACTTCCACATCCTTCCTATAATGAGGCAGCCAGAACTGAACACAATATTCCAAGTGTGGTCTAACCAAAGCTCTACAGAGCTGCAGCATAACCTCATGGCTTCTAAACTCAATCCCCCTGCTAATGAAAGCCAACATACTATAATCCTTTTAACAATCCTATCAACTTTGAAGAATCTCTGGGCGCAGGCCCCAAGATCCCCCTACTCCTCCACACTGCCAAGAATCCAGTCTTTAACCCTGTAATCTGCATTCAAATTCAACCTTCCAAAATGAATCACTTCACACTTTTCCAGGTTGAACTTCATCTGCCACTTCTCAGCCGAGTTCTGCATCCTGTCAATGTCCCACTGTAACCGACAACACTATCCACAACTAGTCTGCCACACTATTCACAACTCCACCAACCTTTCTGTCATCGGCAAACGTACTAGCCCACCCTACCACTTCCTCATCCAAGTCATTTGTAAAAATCACAAAGAGCAGAGGTTCCAGAATGGATCCCTGGGGAACATCACTGGTCACCGAATTCTAGGCTGAACAATTTCCATCTACTACCACCCTCAGTCTTTGAGCTAGCCAATTCTGGATCCAGACAGCAAACTTTCCCTGTGTCCCCTGTCTCCTTACTTTCTGAATGAGCCTACCATTATCAAATTGGCACAGTGGTTGTGGGCAGCATGGTGGCACAGTGGTTAGCACTGCTGCCTCACAGCGCCTGAGACCCGGGTTCAATTCCCGACTCAGGCGACTGACTGTGTGGAGTTTGCACATTCTCCCCGTGTCTGCGTGGGTTTCTTCCGGGTGCTCCGGTTTCCTCCCGCAGTCCAAAGATGTGCGGGTCAGGTGAATTGGCCATGCTAAATTGCCTGTTGTGTTAGGTAAGGGGTAAATGTAGGGGTATGGGTGGGTTGCGCTTTGGCGGGTCGGTGTGGACTTGTTGGGCCGAAGGGCCTGTTTCCACACTGTAAGTAATCTAATCTAATCTAAATGCCTTTCTAACCCAGAATATTTCATTTTCTCAGATTATGCAGAGTTCACCTTTCTGGGACTTTTTCTCTCTGAGATGTTTCTAAAGATGTACGGCTGTGGACTGCGACTATACTTTCACTCCTCCTTTAATTGCTTTGACTGTGGGGTGAGTCCATCATTATCCTTCTTCTCAATGAGACATCTTGCAGTAATCGGCCTCAGATTAGGCCTCTATAGTAAACTGTGATTGGGACTTGTATCAGGCCTCTGTAGTACAGTGTGACTGGCTATGTTGTGTGATGTTCATAATACAGTGTAAGTAGCTGTGGTATGAGCTCCCTAAGTGCAGTGTGACTGCCTGTATTTACAGACGCCTGTCAAATGTGGTGACTGGCTATGGTATCGGGCCCCTGTAGTACATTGTCACTGACTGTGACAAATAGTGTTCAGGGTGGACAGAGAAATATTGGGGTATAATTTCAGTTGCACTCATCCATCAACTTTATAGAATTTCATAGGTTCCCTACAGTGTAGAAACAGGCACTTGGGCCAAAACATTTTTTTGGAACTTCGGAGGAAAAAAAAGTCAAAACAATGGCACTTTTAACAGGAGGAGGAACAAACAAAGGCAGCACATGGTCAGTGCAGGAGAGAGAGAGAGAGAGAGAAACTCATACTGCTAACTGACAGAGCAGTGAACCTGCACAGTTACTGCCTCTGCTGTTGAATTCATGTATCACTGGACATCTGAGTGCGTCTAGCAAAATCAACACACAGTGAAATTCACAACTGATCTTGGAGGAACCTGTTTGGGAGAGGTCACAGCACTGAGACAGATAACGGAATAGTTTTAAGTGTGCCCTTGGAGCCTAGTAAGTCTGCAGTAGTGAGTAGAGAGGGTTCTGACTTGATTATATGTTTCTATTGAGATATGTCTCTTGATTAAACTGAAAAATATAAGCCATAAGAATTACGTTAGCCTGGGGCAGTTTTTGTAGAGGAATAAGATGGGGCTATTTTCTGGGTCTTCAGATTGGAAGAAGCAAAAATGGCCCAAAGAAGAGTGATATGCTCTTCTTGTCAGATGTGAGAGTTTAGGGAGAGTTTACGGGTTACTGAGGATTATATCTGCAATAAATGCCATTGGTTGCAAATCTTATCAGATCGAATGGATCTGTTGGAGAGGCAGTTAGAGGCAATGAGGAATTTTTGGAAGCAATACATGGGTGTGATGGTTGGCAATTACAGGAAGGGAGAAAAGTCACAGATACAATCACAGGAAAGGTAAGAGAGGTAGTGTAGGAGTTTTCTGTGGCCATCCCCATTTCAAACAAGTATGCTGTTTTGGAAAATGTAGGGACTGATGGATTCTCAGGGGAATGTAGCACAAACAGCCAAAGTTTCTGGTATTGAAACTGGCTCTAATGCAATGAGGGGTACGTTGAGTTCCAAGAGATTGATTGTATTAGGGCACTCTCTAATCCGAGGCACTGACTGATGTTTCTGTGGCCAGCAGTGAACAATCACAATGGTGTGTTGCCTCCCTGGTGTCAAGATCAAGGATGTCTCAGAGAGGGTGCAGAATGTTCTCACAGGGGAGAGAGGCCAGCAAGAGGACATTGTACACATTGGAACCAACGACATAGGAAAGGAAGATGTTGAGGCTCTGAAGGGTGAATATAGACATTTAGGAGGAATTTAAAAAGGAGGTCCTCGAGACTAATAATATCTGGATTACTCCCAGTGCTACGAGCTCATGAGGGTAGGAATAGAAGGATAGAGCAGATGAATGCATGGCAAAAGTCAGGACTGCAGATGCTGGAAATCAGAGTCTAGGTTAGAGTGGTGCTGGAAAAAACAAAGCAGGTCAGGCAGCATCTGAGGAGCAGGATGAATGCATGGTTGAGGAGCTGGTGTTTGGGAGAAGCATTCACATTTTTGGGTCATGGAATCTCATCTGGGGTAGAAGTGACCTGGACAAGAAGGAGAGATTGCACTTAAATTGGAAAGGGGTCTAATATACTGGCAGGGAGATTTACGACAGCTGCCCGGGAGGATTTAAACTAGTAAGGTGGGGGAGTGGGACCCAGAGAGATAGTGAAGCAAGAGATCAATCTGAGACTGGTACAGTTGGCAAAAGGAGTGAGTCAAACAGTCTGGGCAGGCAGGGACAAAGCAGAGTACAAGGTAGGACTGATAAATGAAAGTGCATTTATTTCAGTGCAAGGGGCCTAACAGGGAAGGCAGATGAATTCAGGCCATGGTTAGGAACATGGGACTGGGATATCATAGCAATTACAGAGACATGGCTCAGGGATGGGCAGGACTAGCAGCTCAATGTTCCAGGATACAAATGCTACAGGAAGGAGAGAAAGGGAGGCAAGAGAGGAGGGGGAGTGGCGTTTTTGATGAGGGATAGCATTACAGCTGTACTGAGGGAGGATATTTCTGGAAATATATCCAGAGAAGTTCTTGAACTGAGAAATAAGAAAGAAATGATCACCTTATTGGGATTGTATTACAGACCCCCGAAGAGTCGGAGGGAAATTGAGAAACAAATTTGTAAGCAGATCTTAGTTATCTGTAATAATAATAGGGTGGTTATGGTAGGGGATTTAAACTTTTCAAATATAGACTGGAAATGCCATAGTGTTAAGGTGACTGAGGTGTCAGTGGGGGAGCATTTTGGGGCCAGCCACCATAATTCTATTAGTTTTAAAATAGTGATGGAAGTCACTTCTAGTGACTTCTAGGTCTAAAAGTTGAAGTTCTAATTTGGAGAATGGACAATTTGGATGGTTTTAGGCAAGAACTTTCAAAAGCTGATTGGGGGCAGATGTTCGCAGGTAAAGGGACGGCTGGAAAATGGGAAGCCTTCAGAAATGAGATAACGAGAGTGCAGAGACAGTATATTCCTGTCAGGGTGAAAGGAAAGGCTGGTAGGTATAGGGAGTGCTGGATGACTGAAGAAATTGAGGGTTTGGTTAAGAAAAAGAAGGAAGCATATGTCAGGTATAGACAGGATAGACCGAGTGACTCCTTAGAAGACTGTAAAGGCAGTAGGAATATACTTAAGAGGGAAATCAGGAGGGCAAAACGGGGACATGAGATAGCTTTGGCAAATACAGTTAAGGAGAATCCAAAGGGTTTTACAAATACATTAAGGATAAAAGTATAACTAGGGAGAGAATAGGGCCCCTCAAAGATCAGCAAGACGGCCTTTGTGCGGAGCCGCAGGAGATGGGGGAGATACTATTTTGCATTGGTGTTTACTGTGGAAAAGGACATGGAAGGTATAGAATGTAAGGAAATAGAGGGTAACATCTTGAAAAATGTCCATGTTACAGAGGAGGAAGTGCTAGATGTCTTAAAATGCATAAAAGTGGATAAATCCCCAAGACCTGATCAGGTGTACCCTAGAACTCTGTGGGAAGCGAGGGAAAGATTGTTGATATTTGTATGATTGATAGTCACAGGTAAGGTGCCAGAAGACTGGAGGTTGGCAACGTGGTGCCACTGTTTAAGAAGGGTGGTAAGGACAAGCCAGGGAACTATAGACCGGTAAGCCTGACGTCGGTGGTGGGCAAGTTTAGATTACTTACAGTGTGGAAACAGGCCCTTCGGCCCAACAAGTCCACACCGACCCGCTGAAGCGCAACCCACTCATACCCCTACATTTACCCCTTACCTAACACTACGGGCAATTTAGCGTGGCCAATTCACCTGGCCCGCACATCTTTGGACTGTGGGAGGAAACCGGAGCACCCGGAGGAAACCCACGCAGACACGGGGAGGCGGGAATTGAACCCGGGTCTCAGGTGCTGTGAGGCAGCAGTGCTAACCACTGTGCCACCGTGCCGCCCACTAGTTGATGGAGGGAATCCTGAGGGACAGGATGTACATGCATTTGGAAAGGCAAGACTGATTAGGGATATTCAACATGGCTTTGTGTGTGGGAAATCATGTCTCACAAACTTGATTGAGTTTTTTGAAGAAGTAACAAAGAGGATTGATGAGGGCAGAGCAGTAGATGTGATCTATATGGACTTCAGTAAGGCGTTCGACAATGTTCCCCACGGGAGACTGGTTAGAAAGGTTAGATCTCACGGAATACAGAGAGAACTAGCCATTTGGATACAGAACTAGCTCGAAGGTAGAAGACAGAGGGTGGTGGTGGAGGGTTGTTTTTCAGACTGGAGGCCTGTGACCAGTGGAGTGCCACAAGGATCGGTGCTGGGTCCTCTACTTTCTGACATTTACATAAATGATTTGGATACGAGCTTAAGAGGTACAGTTAATAAGTTTGCAGATGACACAAAAGTTGGAGGTGTAGTGGACAGCAAAGAGGGTTACCTCGGATTATAACGGGATCTTGATCAGATGAGCCAATGGGCTGAGAAGTGGTGGATGGAGTTTAATTCAGATAAATGCGAGGTGCTGCATTTTGAGAAAGCAAATCTTAGCAGGACTTATGCACTTAATGGTAAGGTCCTAGGGAGTGTTGCTGAACAAAGAGACCTTGGAGTGTAGGTTCATAGCTCCTTGAAAGTGGAGTCGCAGGTAGATAGGATAGTGAAGAAAACGTTTGGTATACTTTCCTTTATTGTTCAGTGTATTGAGTACAGGAGTTGGGGGGTCATGTGCGGCTGTACAGGACATTGGTTAGGCAACTGTTGGAATATTGTGTGCAATTCTGGTCTCCTTCCTATCAGAAAGATGTTGTGAAACTTGAAAGGGTTCAGAAAAGATCTACAAGGATGTTGTCAGGGTTGGAGGATTTGAGCTATGGAGAGAGACTGGACAGGCTGGGGTTGTTTTCCCTGGAGCGTCAGAGGCTGAGAGGTGACCTTATAGAGGTTTATAAAATCATGAGGGGCATGGTTAGGGTAAATAGACAAAGTTTGTTCCCTGGGTTGGGGGAATCCAGAACTAGAGGGCATATGTTTAGGGTGAGAGGAGAAAGATATAAAAAAAGTCCAAATGGCAACTTTTTCACGCAGAGGGTGGTACCTGTATGGAATGAGCTGCTGGGGAAAGTGGAGGAGGCTGGTACAATTGCAACATTTAAAAGACATCTGGATGGGTATATGAATAGGAAGGGTTTGGAGGGATATGGGCCAGATGCTAGCAAGTGGGACTAGATTGGGTTGGGATATCTGGTCAGCATGGATGAGTTGGACTGAAGGGTCTGGTTCTGTGCTGTACATCTCTATGACTCTATTAATCCGCACTGACTCTCTGAAGAGTAGCCCACCCAAACCCATTCCCCTATCCAATCACTCTACATTTACCCCAGTCAAACGTACCTAATCTACACATCCCTGAACGCTATGGGCAATTTAGCCTGGCCAATTCACCTGACCTGCACATCTTTGGACTGTGGGAGGGAACCCACGCAGATACAGAGAGAATGTGCAAACTCCACACTGACAGTCACCCGAGGCTGGAATCAAACTGGGGTCCTTGGCGCTGTGAGGCAGCATTGCTAACCACTGAGTCACCGTGCCACCCTTTAATTTCCTTTCTTCCCAAGACTTCCTCTTCTTTAATCTCCTCTCCTCCAGATCCTCAGCTCTTTGCTGAGGATCAGGGAGTTTACATATAAATGGTTCCGAGTCACTGGTTCGAGGCAGCATCTGAGATCAAATAGCAGGGAAGAATAACTGACAGCTTCAAGGCTTATGTCACTTTTCAGAGATTAAAAACAGACCGTGCATCTTCCAGTCTAGAGACCTTCTACCCATACATCCTTCACGCACACCAACTGCACACACATGAAGCTAAGCTAATGATCTCTAGCATCCACAACTGGTCCCAACTGTATAAGCCAGTCAGCAACCTGTTGCTGGCTAAATCTTACTTTGACACACACCCAGTGCCATTGTGTCTTATTTCTCCTCCCACACTGCTTGAACAAAGCTATTGTGTAAACACAACTCTCAATGAGCTACAGTAACTTGCTTTATTAAAGGTGCAGTATTTCTTCACCAGCTTTTGGTTTTAAATCAGACCTATGTTTTAATGCCAGCCCACAGTCAAACTGCCAGTATTATTCTGTGACTGTTATCACCCCCTGTTAATATGTTGGGGTCTGATTTTCCCATCAGATCCCGATGGTATGCTCTGGCTGGCTCTGGTGTCAGACCCATGCACTGAAGTATGACTGGCTCTTCTATCAGTTATCTGTAGTACACTGTGACTCACTGGTGTCAGAGCTCTGGAGGTACACTGCGACCAGCTCTGGTTTCTGATGGTAGTGGCTGACTGACCTCCAACATTCACAATCACCTTCCTTTGTGCCAGATATGACTCTAGCCAGCGGAGAGGTTTCCCCCGATACCCATTGCCTCCAATTATGTGAGGGCTCCCTGATGTCACACTCAGTCAAATGTAGCCTTGGTATCAAGGGCTGTCACTCTCACCTCAGCTCTGGGATACAGCTCATATGCCCAAGGCTGTAATGAGGTCAGGAGCTGAGTAGCCCTGGTGGAACCCAAACTGGGCATCATGGAGCAGGTTATTCCTGAGCAGGTGCTGCTTTAAAGAACTGTTGATGACACATTGCATCACTTTCCTGATGATTGAGGATAGCCTAACAGAGCGGTAATTGGCTGAGATGGATTTGTCTTCCTTTTGATGGACATACCTAGACAATGTTTCCACATTGTCACATAGCTGCTAGTGTTGTAACTGTACTGGAATAGCTTGGCTCGGGAAATTGTAAGTTCTAGAGCTTGAGTACTACTGTTGGAATGTTATCAGGACCTATAGCCTTTGTGGTGTCTCCATCTGTTTCTTGATATTAAATGGAATGAATCAAATTGGCTGAAGACCAGTGGAGGAGATGGAGTTTTATTTCAGCATCTTATACTCCCGTGTGAACAGCATTACTCCATAAACAGACACCTTCAGCGCTTTGTTGTCAGCTCCTAATGTATTGTGTTCCTGTCCGTGGTTGGTATGAGACACTGGTTGATATTGTGAGACTTTTCGTTGGATCAAACTATTATTGTTGAAGCTCGTGTGGAATTGCAGGTCCCTGCAGCAATTGATCATTGGACCTTTTGTGATTATTGCAGCTTGGATCACACTCTGTTCTCCATGTCCCAGTCTCTGTGTGTACACTGACCAATATCCCAGTTTCTTTGTATGACTAATATCTCAGCTTATTTGAGTCTATAAATCACTGTACAATCTGCACTGTACCACAGACTGTATGTCTAATTACATCCTGTGTTTGGCAGGTGATTATCGGTAGTATATTTGATGTGGTTTGGACCATGATTCGCCCAGAGACGTCATTCGGTATCAGCGTACTCCGAGCACTGCGTCTGCTCAGGATATTTAAAGTCACAAAGTGAGTATGGACCAGAACAGTGGCTCAATCAGACCCCCAAACATTGTTTTTCACTGTTCCTCCTCCTCACAACTTCACCAGTACACTCTTACCAGTTTCTTCCTGATTTCCCCACACAGACACGGGAATCAGTTCCTCACTGGCTTCCCCACACAAATACTGGTACCAGCTTCTTACTACGTTCAAATATAGAACATTACAGCGTAGTACAGGTCCTTTGGCCCTCGATGTTGCACTGACCTGTGGGACCAATCTGAAGTCCATCTACCTTACACTATTCCATTTTCATCCATATGCCTATCCAATGACCATTTAAATGCCCTTAAAGTTGGCGAGGCTATTACTGCTGCAGGCAGTGCGTTCCACGCCCCTACCACTCTCTGAGTAAAGAAACTACCTCTGACAGCTGTCCTATATCTATCATCCCTCAATTTAAAGCTATGCCCCCTCATGCTAGCCATCACCATCCGAGGAAAAAGGCTCTCACTGTCCACCCTATCTAACCCTCTGATTATCTTATATGTCTCTTTTAAGTCACCTCTCAACCTTCTCTCTAATGAAAACAGCCTCAGCTCCCTCAGCCTTTCCTCATAAGATTTTCCTTCCATACCAGGCAACATCTTAGTGAATCTCCTCTGAACCCTTTCCAAAGCTTCCACATCCTTCCCACATTGCAGTGACCAGTCCTGTACACAATACTCCAAGTGCAGCCGCACCAGAGCTTTGTACAGCTGCAGCATGACCTCATAGTTCCGAAATTCAATTCCTCTGCCAATAAAAGTTAACACACCTTTTAAACAACCTTATAAACCTGGGTGGCATCTTTCAGGGATCTATGTGCGTGGAAACTGAGATCTCCCTGCTAATCTATGCTAGTAGATGTGCAAAAGGGTTTCCTGACGCAATATGTAGATAGGCCAACAAGGGGCGAGGCCACATTAGATTTGGTACTGGGTAATGAACCCGGCCAGGTGTTAGATTTGGAGATAGGTGAGCACTTTGGTGATAGTGACCACAATCCACTTATGTTTGCTTTAGCGATGGAAAGGGATAGGTATATACCACTGGGCAAGGGTTACAGCTGGGGGAAAGGTAATTACAGCGCGATTAGGCAAGATTTAGGATGCATTAGATAGGGAAGAAAACTGCAGGGGATGGGCACAATTGAAATGTGGAGCTTATTCAAGGAACAGATATTGTATGTCCTTGATAAGTATGTACGTGTCAGGCAGGGAGGAAGTGATCAAGCAAGGAAGCAGTGATTACTAAAGAACTTCAAGCTCTTGTCAAGAGGAAGAAGGAGGCTTATGTTAGGATGAGATGTGAAGGCTCAGTTATGGTGCTTGAGAGTTACAAGTTAGCCAGGAAAGACCTAAAGAGAGAGCCAAGAAGAACTAGGAGGGGTCATGAGAATTCATTGGCTGAAGGATCAAGAAAAACCCTAAAGCTGTCTGTAGGTATATCAGAAATAAAAGAATGATGAGAGTAAGATTAGGGCCAATCGAAGACAGTAATGTGAAGTTGTGCGTGGAGTCAGAGGAGATGGGGAAGCGCTAAATGCATATTTTTTATCAGTATTCACATTGGAAAAAGACAACGTTGTCGAGGAGAATACTAAGATACAGGTTTCTGCACTAGACAGGATTGAGGTTCACAAGGAGGAGGTGTTAGCAATTCTGGAAAGTGTGAAAATAGCAAAGTCTCCCAGGCAGCCAGGGAGGGATTTCTCCTAGGATTCCTTGGGAAGCCAAGGAGGAGATTGCTGAGCCTTTGGCTTTGATCTTTATGTCATCATTGTCTATAGGAATAATGCCAGAAGACTGGAGGATAGCAAATGTTGTCCCCTTGTTCAAGAAGGGGAGTACAGACAACTCTGGTAATTATAGACCAGTGAGCCTTACTTATGTTGTGGGTTAAGTGTTGGAAAGGATTATAAGAGGGAGGAGTTATAATCATCCATAAAGAAATAAATTGATTAGGGATAGTCAACACGATTTTGTAAAGGGTAGGTCGTGCCTCATAAACCTTATTGAGTTCTTTGACAAGGTGACCAAACAGGTGGATGATGGTAAAGTGGTTGATGTGGTGTATATGGATTTCAGTAAGGTGTTTGCTAAGGTTCCCCATGGTAGGCTACTGCACAAAATACAGAGACATGGGATTGAGGGTGATTTAGTGGTTTGGATCAGAACTTGACTAGCTGAAAGAATACAGAAGGGAGTAGTTGATGGGAAATGATCATCCTGTAGTTCAGTTACTAGGGTGTACTGCAAGGATCTGTTTTGGGGCCACTGCTGTTTGACATTTTTATAAATGACCTGGACGAGGGAGTAGAAGAATGACTTCGTAAATTTGCTGATGACACTAAGGTCGGTGGAGTTGTGGATAGTGCAGAAGGATGTTGTAGGTTACAAAGGGACTTCCTTAAGCTGCATGGCTGGGCTGAGATGTGGCAAATGGAGTTTAATACAGAAAAGTGTGAGGTGATTCACTTTGGAAGGAGCAACAGGAATAAAAAGTACTAGACTAATGGTAAGATTCTTAGCAGAACATTCCAGCACAGTGCAAGCCTTTCGGTCCTTGATGTTACGCTAACCAGTCAAACCAATCTGAAGCCCATCTAACAGCAGTTTCCTTCTCCATCCTATGCATCCTAAATCATGCCTAATCGCATCTTGATTGCCTTTCCCCCAGCTATAACTCTTGCCCTGCGGCAAATACCTATCCCTTTCCATTGCTAAAGTAAACATAACCAAATTGCAGTCACGATCACCAAAGTGCTCACCTACCTCCAAATCTAACACCTGGCCAGGTTCATTACCTGGTACCAAATGGACTGTGGCCTCACCTCTTGTTGGCCTGTCTACAGACTGTGTCAGGAAACCCTCCTGCACACATTGGACAAAAACTGAACCATGTAAAGTACTCGAAATATAGCATTTCCAGTCAGTATTTGGAAAGTTAAAGACCCCCATTACAACTACCCTATTACTTTCACTCCTATCCAGAATCATCTTTGCTATCCTTTCCTCTACATCTCCGGAATTATTCGGAGGCGATTGAAAACTTCCAACAGGTTGACCTCTCCTTTCCTGTTTCTAACCTCAGCCCATTCTATCTCAGTCAACGCTTCCTCAAATGTTCTTTCTGTCACCGTCATACTGTCCTTGACTAACAATGCCACATTCCTCCCTCTTTTACCACCTTCCCTGATCTTGCTGAAACATCTAAACCCTGGAACCTGCAACAACCATTCCTGTCCCTGCTCTATCCATGTTTCCAAAATGGCCACAACATTGAAATCCCAGTTACCAACCCATGCTGCAAGTTCACCCATCTTATTCTGGATGCTGCAGGCGTTGATGTAGGCACACTTCAAACACTTTCCTGCTTGCTGGTGAACTCTTGCGACCTGGCAACTTGATTTCTGACCTTAGTCCTCACAACCTCCTGAATACTGGAACTACAATTTAGGTTCCCATCCCCCTGTTGATTTCATTTAAACCCTCCCGAAGAGCATTAGCAAATTCGTCTCCTCCCCACCCAGGATATTGGTACTCATCTGGTTCAGGTGTAGGCTATCCTATTTGTATAAGTCCCACCTACCCCAGAATGAGCCCCAGTTATCCAGGTATCTGAATCTCTCCCTCCTGCACCATCCCTGTAACCACGTGTTCGACCCCTCTCTCTCCCTACTTCTCACCTCGATAGCACGTGGCACGGGCAACAAACCAGAGATAACAGCTCTGTTTGTTCTAGTTCTAAGCTTCCACACTAGCTCCTGCTTTAAATCCACAACTTGGGGCTACTCCCCTTCCCGCTCCAGCATCCCAAAAACATGATCAGAGCCATCACGAACCCTGCCACCTGGGAGGCAACACACCAACCGTGAGTCTCTCTCTCTCGTTCCCACAGAACCTTTTATCCGTCCCCCTAACTATGGAGCCCCCAATGACTAATGCTCTGCTCCTCTTCTCCCATACCCTTCTCAGCACCAGGGAAAGACTCTGTGCCACAGGTCTGTACTCCATTGCTTACACTTGGTAAGTCGCTCCCCCCCAGCAGTATCCAAGACTGTATACTTGTTATTGAGGGGAATGGCCACAGGGGATCCCTGCACTGCCTGCCGGTTCCCTTTCTGTCACCTGATAGTACCCCATCTGCATCATTCTTGCCCCTGAGGTGTGACTACCTCCCTGTAATTCCTCTCAGTAACCCCCTCCACCTCCTGAATGATCCGGACTTCATCCATCTTTAGCTCCAGCTTCAGTTCCCTAAAGCGGAAGTTTTCGAGGAACTGGAGTTGGGTGCACTTCCCACAGAGGAAGTCAATGGGGACATTAGTGGTGACCCTTGCTTCCCACATTCCACAGGAGGAATATTTAACTGCCTTACCCACCACACAGATCCCCACACAGAGACTGGCCCCAGCTCCTCACTAGTTACCCCACACAGAGACTGGCCCCAGTTCCTCACTGGCTTCCCCACACAGAGACTGGCCCCAGCTCCTCACTGGCTTCCCCACACAGAGACTGACCCCAGCTCCTCACTGGCTTCCCCACACAGAGACTGGCCCCAGCTCCTCACTGGCTTCCCCACACAGAGACTGGCCCCAGCTCCTCACTGGCTTCCCCACACAGAGACTGGCACCAGTTCCTCAGTAGTTTCTCCACTTGGACACTGGCACCAGACCCTCATTGGTTTCTCCACAAAGACTCAAGTACTGGCTCCTCACTGGTCTCCCCACACAGACACTGGCACCAGCTCCTCACTAGATTCCCCCCAATCACTGGCGCCAGTTCCTCACTGGTTTCCCGGCAGAGACAGTTGCAGCAGTTCCTCACTGTTTTCCCACAGGTGTGAGCAGCAGGTTTATATTTTGTATGATCCTCACTGTGCTGTTCCTGTCTCTGATAATGCCTTCCCTTGATGTTCCTCAGGTACTGGGCATCACTGCGTAACCTGGTAGTTTCCCTAATGAGTTCAATGAAATCCATCATCAGTCTGCTGTTCCTTCTCTTTCTCTTCATCGTTGTGTTTGCACTGCTGGGGATGCAGCTCTTTGGTGGACAGTGAGTATCGCCCACACAGTTTACCCTCTATCGATGCACTCAATGTGGTCGACACCACTCACTGTTATATTTTCTCAAGGTTGAAAATCGCAGACTGACAGGGTTTCCCCTCTGGGCCCGACATGACGGTTCCACTTCTTCACTTTCTCCGCAGGTTCAACTTCGAGGATGGCACGCCGCCAACCAACTTTGACACCTTTCCCGCTGCGATCATCACAGTGTTTCAGGTATGACCAACTGCCTGACTGAAGGACAAGCTCATTGGGCATGTCTAACGGAAATACGTCAGAGGAGATCGGAGAGGGGAGCATTTCAGAGTTGAAGCGAGAAAACGGCACAAAATGATTTAATATCTGTATGGGTCACACATAGTGAAGTCAGGCAACAGCAGTGATGATGATTAATAACACAGAGAGTGCAGGAACTATGTGTAAAAGCAGTCACAGAACAGTGAAGGTGTTTAAAGGGGAAAGGTTCAAGTGTGCACAGAGAGCAGTGACAGTCATTAATGGCGATCAGAGAGTGGGGACGGTGTTTAACAACAGTCAGAGAGTGGGGATGGTGTTTAACAACAGTCAGAGAGTGGGGACGGTGTTTAACAGCAGTCAGAGAGTGAGGACAGCGTTTAACAGCAGTCAGAGAGTGAGGACAGCGTTTAACACCAGTGAGACTGTTTGGATTGCGTTCAACAGCAATCAGATAAGGGGTCTGTCTTAAACAGCATTCAAAGCGTGTGGACAGTGTTTAACAGCAATCAGAGAGCATGGATAGTGTTCGCAGTGGTCAGAGAGTGGAGACAGTGTTTAACTGCAATTAGAGAAGGGACAGGGTGTTGAACAGCAGTCAGATCGTGGGGACGCTTTTTTACAGCAGTCAGAGAGTGAGGACAGTGTTTAATGGGAATCAGAGAGTGGGACGGTGTTTAACAGCAAACGGAGAGTGCGGTCGGTGTTTAACTGCAGTCAGAGAGTGTGGACAGTGTTTAACTGCAGTCAGAGAGTGGGGACGGTGTTTAACAGCAGTCAGAGAGTGGGGATGGTGTTTAACAGCAGTCAGAGTGTGGGGATGGTGTTTAACAGCAGTCAGAGAGTGGGGACAGTGTTTAACAGCAGTCAGAGTGTGGGGACAGTGTTTGACAGCAGTCAGAGAGTGGGGACAGTGTTTACCAACAGCCAGAGAGTGGGGATGGTGTTTAACAGCAAATGGAGAGTGGGGACAGTGTTTAACAGCAGTCAGAGAGTGGGGACAGTGTTTAACAGCAATCAGAGAGTGGGGACGGTGTTTAGCAGCAGTCAGAGAGTGGGGACGGTGTTTAACAGCAATCAGAGAGTGGGGACGGTGTTTAACAGTAATCAGAGAGTGGGGACAGCATTTACAGCAGTCAAAGTGGGGAGAGGGTGTTTAACAGCAGTCAGAGAGTGGTGACAGTGTTTAACAGCAATCAGAGAATGTGGACATGTGTAACAAAAGTGAGAGTGTGGGGACTGTGTTTAACAGCAATCAGACCGTAGAGCTGGTGTTTAAATGCAGTCAGAAAATGGGGACACTGTTTAACAGCAGTCAGAGAGTGTGGACGGTGTTTAACAGCAGTCAGAAAGTGGGGATGGTGTATAACAGCAGTCAGAGAGTGGGGACGGTGTTTAACAGCAGTCAGAGAGTGGAGAGAGTGTTTAATAACAGTCAGGCAGTGGATATGGGGTTTAACAGCAGTCGGAGAGTGAGGACAGTGTTTAACAGCAATCAGAGATGGAGAGAATCTTTAACAGCAATTGGAGACTGGGGATGGCATTTAATAGCAATCAGTGAGTGGGGACAGTGTTTAACAGCAGTCAGAGAGTGGAGACGGTGTTTAACAGCAGTCAGAGAGTGGGGACGGTGTTTAACAGCAGTCAGAGAGTGGGGATGGCGTTTAACAGCATTCAGAGAGTGGAGATGGTGTTTAATAGCAGTCAGAGAGTGTGGACAGTGTTTAACAGCAGTCAGAGATTGGGGACTGTGTTTAACAGCAGTCAGAGAGTGGGGGCGGTGTTTAACAGCAGGCAGAGAGTGGGGGCGGTGTTTAACAGCAGTCAGAGAGTGGGGACTGTGTTTAACAGCAGTCAGAGAGTGGGGACGGTGTTTAACAGCAGTCAGAGAGTGGGGACGGTGTTTAACAGCAGTCAGAGAGTGGGGACGGTGTTTAACAGCAGTCAGAGAGTTTGGACAATATTTAACAGCAGTCAGAGAGTGGGGACAGTGTTTAACAACAGTCAGAGAGAGGAGAGAGTGTTTAACAGCAGTCAGAGATTGGGGCATCATTTAACAGCAGTCAGAGTGGGGATGGTCTTGAATAGCAGTCAGAGAGTGGGGACACTTTTTAACGGCAACAGCGAGTGGGGTTGGTGTTTAACAGCAGTCAGAGTGTAGAGAGAGTGTTTAATAACAGTCAGGCAGTGGATATGGGTTTTAACAGCGGTCAGAGAGTGGGGATGGTGTTTAATAGCAATCAGTCAGTGGGGACGGTGTTTAACAGCAGTCAGAGAGTGGAGATGGTGTTTAAGAGCATTCAGAGAGTGGGAACGGTGTTTAACAGCAGTCAGAGAGTGGGGATGGTGATTAACAGCAGTCAGAGAGTGGAGACAGCGTTTGACAGCAGTCAGAGAGTGGAGATGGTGTTTAACAGCATTCAGAGGGTGGGGACAGTGTTTAACAGCAGTCAGAGAGTGGGAACGGTGTTTAACAGCAGTCAGAGAGTGGAGACGGTGTTTAACAGCAGTCAGAGAGTGGGGATAGTGTTTGACAGCAGTCAGAGAATGGGGACGGTGTTTAATAGCAGTCAGAGAGGGGAGAGGGTGTTTAACAGCAGTCAGAGAGTGGAGACGGTGTTTAACAGCAGTCAGAGAGTGGGGATAGTGTTTGACAGCAGTCAGAGAATGGGGACGGTGTTTAAGAGCAGTCGGAGAGGGGAGAGGGTGTTTAACAGCAGTCAGAGAGTGGGGATGGTTTTTGACAGCAGTCGGAGCATGGGGGCAGTGTTTAATGGGAATCAAAGAGTGGGGACAGCATTTAACAGCAGTCAGAGAGTGGGGATGGTGTTTAACAGCAGTCAGTGAGTGGGGACAGTGTTTAACAGCAGTCAGTGAGTGGGGACGGTGTTTAACAGCAGTCAGTGAGTGGGGACAGCGTTTGACAGCAATCAGTGTGGGGGTGGTGTTTAATAGCAACAGCGAGTGGGGGTGGTGTTTAGCAGATGTCCGAGAGTGGGCACAGCGTTTGACAGCATTCAGAGAATGGGGATGGTGTTTAACAGCAGTCAGAGAGTGGAGATGATGTTTAACAGCATTCAGAGAGTGGGAATGGTGTTTAACAGCAATCAGAGAGTGGGGACGGTGTTTAACAGCAATCAGAGAGTGGGGACGGTGTTTAACAGCAATCAGAGAGTGGGGACAGTGTTTAACAGCATTCAGAGAGTGGGGATGGTGTTTAACAGCATTCAGAGAGTGGAGAGAGTGTTTAACAACAGTCAGGCAGTGGATATGGGTTTTAACAGCAGTCGGAGAGTGAGGACAGTTTTTAACTGCGGTCAGAGAGTGGGGATGGTGATTAACAACAGTCAGAGAGTGGGGATGGTGATTAACAACAGTCAGAGAGTGGGGACGGTGATTAACAACAGTCAGAGAGTGGAGATGGTGATTAACAACAGTCAGAGAGTGGGGACGGTGATTAACAACAGTCACAGAGTGGGGACAGTGTTTGACAGCAGTCAGAGAGTGGAGATGATGTTTAACAGCAATCAGAGAGTGGGAACGGTGTTTAACAGCAGTCAGAGAGTGGGGACGGTGTTTAACAGCAGTCAGAGAGTGGAGATGGTGTTTAACAGCAGTCAGAGAGTGGAGACGGTGTTTAACAGCAATCAGAGAGTGGGAACGGTGTTTAACAGCAGTCAGAGAGTGGGGACGGTGTTTAACAGCAGTCAGAGAGTGGAGATGGTGCTTAACAGCATTCAGAGAGTGGGGACGGTGTTTAACAGCAGTCAGAGAGTGGGGACGGTGTTTAACAACAGTCAGAGAGTGGAGACGGTGTTTAACAGCAGTCAGAGAGTGGAGACGGTGTTTAACAGCAGTCAGAGAGTGGAGATGGTGTTTAACAGCAATCAGAGAGTGGGGATGGTGTTTAACAGCAATCAGAGAGTGGGAACGGTGTTTAACAGCAGTCAGAGAGTGGGGACAGTGTTTAACAGCAATAAAAGAGTGGGGACAGTGTTTAACAGCAGTCAGAGAGCGGGGACAGTTTTTAACAGCATTCAGAGAGCGGGGACAGTGTTTGACAGCATTCAGAGAGTGGGGATGGTGTTTAACAGCATTCAGAGAGTGGAGAGAGTGTTTAACAACAGTCAGGCAGTGGATATGGGTTTTAACAGCAGTCGGAGAGTGAGGACAGTGTTTAACTGCGGTCAGAGAGTGGGGATGGTGTTTAATAGCAGTCAGAGAGTGGAGATGGTGATTAACAACAGTCAGAGAGTGGGGACGGTGATTAACAACAGTCACAGAGTGGGGACAGTGTTTGACAGCAGTCAGTGAGTGGAGATGATGTTTAACTGCAATCAGAGAGTGGGAACGGTGTTTAACAGCAGTCAGAGAGTGGGGACGGTGTTTAACAGCAGTCAGAGAGTGGAGATGGTGTTTAACAGCAGTCAGAGAGTGGGGACGGTGTTTAACAACAGTCAGAGAGTGGAGACGGTGTTTAACAGCAGTCAGAGAGTGGAGATGATGGTTAACAGCAATCAGAGAGTGGGGACGGTGTTTAACAGCAATCAGAGAGTGGGAACGGTGTTTAACAGCAGTCAGAGAGTGGGGACGGTGTTTAACAGCAGTCAGAGAGTGGAGATGGTGCTTAACAGCATTCAGAGAGTGGGAATGGTGTTTAACAGCAATCAGAGAGTGGGGACGGTGTTTAACAGCAATAAAAGAGTGGGGACAGTGTTTAACAGCAGTCAGAGAGCGGGGACAGTTTTTAACAGCATTCAGAGAGCGGGGACAGTGTTTGACAGCATTCAGAGAGTGGGGATGGTGTTTAACAGCATTCAGAGAGTGGAGAGAGTGTTTAACAACAGTCAGGCAGTGGATATGGGTTTTAACAGCAGTCGGAGAGTGAGGACAGTGTTTAACTGCGGTCAGAGAGTGGGGATGGTGTTTAATAGCAGTCAGAGAGTGGAGATGGTGATTAACAACAGTCAGAGAGTGGGGACGGTGATTAACAACAGTCACAGAGTGGGGACAGTGTTTGACAGCAGTCAGTGAGTGGAGATGATGTTTAACTGCAATCAGAGAGTGGGAACGGTGTTTAACAGCAGTCAGAGAGTGGGGACGGTGTTTAACAGCAGTCAGAGAGTGGGGACGGTGTTTAACAGCAGTCAGAGAGTGGGGACGGTGTTTAACAGCAGTCAGAGAGTAGAGATAGTGTTTAACAGCAGTCAGAGAGTGGGGACGGTGTTTAACAACAGTCAGAGAGTGGAGACGGTGTTTAACAGCAGTCAGAGAGTGGAGATGGTGTTTAACAGCAGTCAGAGAGTGGGAACGGTGTTTAACAGCAGTCAGAGAGTGGAGATGGTGCTTAACAGCATTCAGAGAGTGGGAATGGTGTTTAACAGCAATCAGAGAGTGGGGACAGTGTTTAACAGCAGTCAGAGAGCGGGGACAGTTTTTAACAGCATTCAGAGAGCGGGGACGGTGTTTAACAGCATTCAGAGAGTGGAGAGAGTGTTTAACAACAGTCCGGCAGTGGATATGGGTTTTAACAGCAGTCGGAGAGTGAGGACAGTGTTTAACTGCGGTCAGAGAGTGGGGATGGTGTTTAATAGCAGTCAGAGAGTGGGGATGGTGATTAACAACAGTCAGAGAGTGGGGACGGTGATTAACAACAGTCAGAGAGTGGGGATGGTGATTAACAACAGTCAGAGAGTGGGGACGGTGATTAACAACAGTCACAGAGTGGGGACAGTGTTTGATAGCAATCAGAGAGTGGAGATGGTGTTTAACAGCAGTCAGAGAGTGGGGACAGCGTTTGACAGCAGTCAGAGAGTGGGGCACAGTTTAACAGCAATCAGAGAGTGGGGACAGCGTTTGACAGCAGTCAGAGTGGGGATGGTCTTGAATAGCAGTCAGAGAGTGGGGACATTTTTTAACGGCAACAGCGAGTGGGGTTGGTGTTTAACAGCAGTCAGAGAGTGGGGATGGTGTTCAAGAGCGTTCAGAGAGTGGAGATGGTGTTTAACAGCATTCAGAGATGGAGATGGCGTTTAACAGCAGTCAGAGAGTGGGGACAGCGTTTGACAGCAGTCAGAGAGTGGAGATGGTATTTAACAGCATTCAGAGGGTGGGGACAGTGTTTAACAGCAGTCAGAGAGTGGGAACGGTGTTTAACAGCAGTCAGAGAGTTGGGACGGTGTTTAACAGCAGTCAGAGAGTGGGGACGGTGTTTAACAGCAATCAGAGAATGGGGATAGTGTTTGACAGCAGTCAGAGTGGGAATGGTGTTTAACAGCAGTCAGAGAGTGGGGACGGTGTTTAACAGCAGTCAGAGAGTGGGAATGGTGTTTAACAGCAGTCAGAGAGTGGGGACGGTGTTTAACAGCAGTCAGAGAGTGGGAATGGTGTTTAACAGCAGTCAGAGAGTGGGGACGGTGTTTAACAGCAATCAGAGAGTGGGGACAGTGTTTAACAGCAGTCAGAGAGTGGGGACAGTGTTTAACAGCATTCAGAGAGTGGAGATGGTGTTTAACAACAGTCAGGCAGTGGATATGGGTTTTAACAGCAGTCGGAGAGTGAGGACAGTGTTTAACTGCGGTCAGAGAGTGGGGACGGTGTTTAACAGCAGTCAGAGAGTGGGAATGGTGTTTAACAGCAGTCAGAGAGTGGGGATGGTGTTTAATAGCAGTCAGAGAGTGGGAACGGTGTTTAACAGCAGTCAGAGAGTGGAGATGGTGTTTAACAGCAGTCAGAAAGTGGGGACGGTGTTTAACAACAGTCAGAGAGTGGAGACGGTGTTTAACAGAAGTCAGAGTGGAGATGGTGTTTAACAGCAGTCAGAGAGTGGGAACGGTGTTTAACAGCAGTCAGAGAGTGGGGACGGTGTTTAACAGCAGTCAGAGAGTGGAGATGGTGCTTAACAGCATTCAGAGAGTGGGAATGGTGCTTAACAGCAATAAAAGAGTGGGGACAGTGTTTAACAGCAATAAAAGAGTGTGGACAGTGTTTAACAGCAGTCAGAGAGCGTGGACAGTTTTTAACAGCATTCAGAGAGTGGGGATGGTGATTAACAGCAGTCAGAGAGTGGGGACAGCGTTTGACAGCAGTCAGAGAGTGGGGACAGCGTTTGACCGCAGTCAGAGAGTGGAGATGACGTTTAACAGCAGTCAGAGAGTGGGGACGGCGTTTAACAGCAGTCAGTGAGTGGGGACAGCGTTTGACAGCAATCAGTGTGGGGGTGGTGTTTAATAGCAACAGCGAGTGGGGGTGGTGTTCAGCAGATGTCCGAGAGTGGACACAGCGTTTGACAGCATTCAGAGAATGGAGATGGTGTTTAACAGCAGTCAGAGAATGGGGATGGTGTTTAACAGCAGTCAGAGAGTGGGGATGGTGTTTAACAGCAATCAGAGAGTGGGGACAGTGTTTAACAGCAATCAGAGAGTGGGGACAGTGTTTAACAGCATTCAGAGAGTGGGGATGGTGTTTAACAGCAATCAGAGAGTGGGAACAGTGTTTAACAGCAATCAGAGAGTGGGGACAGTGTTTAACAGCATTCAGAGAGTGGAGAGAGTGTTTAACAACAGTCAGGCAGTGGATATGGGTTTTAACAGCAGTCAGAGAGTGGAGATGGTGTTTAACAGCAGTCAGAGAGTGGGAACGGTGTTTAACAGCAGTCAGAGAGTGGAGACGGTGTTTAACAGCAGTCAGAGAGTGGAGACGGTGTTTAACAGCAGTCAGAGAGTGGAGACGGTGTTTAACAGCATTCAGAGATTGGAGATGGTGTTTAACAGCAGTCAGAGAGTGGAGACGGTGTTTAACAGCAGTCAGAGAGTGGGGACGGTGTTTAACAGCAGTCAGAGTGTGGGGACGGTGTTTAACAACAGTCAGAGAGTGGAGACGGTGTTTAACAGCAGTCAGAGAGTGGAGATGGTATTTAACAGCAGTCAGAGAGTGGGGACGGTGTTTAACAGTATTCAGAGAGTGGGAATGGTGTTTAACAGCAGTCAGAGAGTGGGGACGGTGTTTAACAGCAAAAAAAGAGTGGGGACAGTGTTTAACAGCAATCAGAGAGTGTGGACAGTGTTTAACAGCAGTCAGAGAGCGGGGACAGTTTTTAACAGCATTCAGAGAGGGGAGAGGGTGTTTAAAAGCAGTCGGAGAGGGGAGAGGGTGTTTAACAGCAGTCTGAGTGTGGGGATGGTTTTTGACTGCAGTCGGAGCATGGGGGCAGTGTTTAATGGGAATCAAAGAGTGGGGACAGTGTTTAACAGCAGTCAGTGAGTGGGGACAGTGTTTAACAGCAGTCAGTGAGTGGGGACAGCGTTTGACAGCAATCAGTGTGGGGGTGGTGTTTAATAGCAACAGCGAGTGGGGGTGGTGTTCAGCAGATGTCCGAGAGTGGGCACAGCGTTTGACAGCATTCAGAGAATGGGGATGGTGTTTAACAGCAATCAGAGAGTGGGGACAGTGTTTAACAGCAATCAGAGAGTGGAGAGAGTGTTTAACAACAGTCAGGCAGTGGATATGGGTTTTAACAGCAGTCGGAGAGTGAGGACAGTGTTTAACTGGGGTCAGAGAGTGGGGATGGTGTTTAATAGCAGTCAGAGAGTGGGGACGGTGATTAACAACAGTCAGAGAGTGGGAACGGTGATTAACAACAGTCACAGAGTGGGGACAGTGTTTGACAGCAGTCAGAGAGTGGAGATGATGTTTTACAGCAATCAGAGAGTGGGGACGGTGTTTAACAGCAATAAAAGAGTGGGGACGGTGTTTAACAGCAATCAGAGAGTGTGGACAGTTTTTAACAGCATTCAGAGAGCGGGGACGGTGTTTAACAGCATTCAGAGAGTGGAGAGAGTGTTTAACAACAGTCAGGCAGTGGATATGGGTTTTAACAGCAGTCGGAGAGTGAGGACAGTGTTTAACTGCGGTCAGAGAGTGGGGATGGTGTTTAACAGCAATCAGAGAGTGGGAACAGTGTTTGACAGCAGTCAGAGAGTGGGGCACAGTTTAACAGCAGTCAGAGAGTGGGGACAGTGTTTGACAGCAGTCAGAGAGTGGGGCACAGTTTAACAGCAGTCAGAGAGTGGGGACAGTGTTTTTTAACAGCAGTCAGAGAGCGGGGACAGTTTTTAACAGCATTCAGAGAGTGGGGACGGTGTTTAACAGCAGTCAGAGAGTGGAGATGGTGTTTAACAGCAGTCAGAGAGTGGGGACGGTGTTTAACAACAGTCAGAGTGTGGAGACGGTGTTTAACAGCAGTCAGAGAGTGGGAACGGTGTTTAACAGCAGTCAGAGAGTGGAGATGGTGCTTAACAGCATTCAGAGAGTGGGAATGGTGCGTAACAGCAATAAAAGAGTGGGGACAGTGTTTAACAGCAATAAAAGAGTGTGGACAGTGTTTAACAGCAGTCAGAGAGCGTGGACAGTTTTTAACAGCATTCAGAGAGTGGGGATGGTGATTAACAGCAGTCAGAGAGTGGGGACAGCGTTTGACAGCAGTCAGAGAGTGGGGACAGCGTTTGACCGCAGTCAGAGAGTGGAGATGACGTTTAACAGCAGTCGGAGAGTGGGAACGGTGTTTAACAGCAGTCAGTGAGTGGGGACGGTGTTTAACAGCAGTCAGTGAGTGGGGACAGCGTTTGACAGCAATCAGTGTGGGGGTGGTGTTTAATAGCAACAGCGAGTGGGGGTGGTGTTCAGCAGATGTCCGAGAGTGGGCACAGCGTTTGACAGCATTCAGAGAATGGAGATGGTGTTTAACAGCAGTCAGAGAATGGGGATGGTGTTTAACAGCAGTCAGAGAGTGGGGACGGTGTTTAACAGCAGTCAGAGAGTGGGGATGGTGTTTAACAGCAATCAGAGAGTGGGGACAGTGTTTAACAGCAATCAGAGAGTGGGGACGGTGTTTAACAGCAGTCAGAGAGTGGAGACGGTGTTTAACAGCATTCAGAGAGTGGAGATGGTGTTTAACAGCAGTCAGAGAGTGGAGACGGTGTTTAACAGCAGTCAGAGAGTGGGGACGGTGTTTAACAGCAGTCAGAGAGTGGAGATGGTATTTAACAGCAGTCAGAGAGTGGGGACGGTGTTTAACAGTATTCAGAGAGTGGGAATGGTGTTTAACAGCAGTCAGAGAGTGGGGACCGTGTTTAACAGCAATCAGAGAGTGTGGACAGTGTTTAACAGCAATCAGAGAGTGTGGACAGTGTTTAACAGCAGTCAGAGAGCGGGGACAGTTTTTAACAGCATTCAGAGAGGGGAGAGGGTGTTTAAAAGCAGTCGGAGAGGGGAGAGGGTGTTTAACAGCAGTCTGAGTGTGGGGATGGTTTTTGACTGCAGTCGGAGCATGGGGGCAGTGTTTAATGGGAATCAAAGAGTGGGGACAGTGTTTAACAGCAGTCAGTGAGTGGGGACAGCGTTTGACAGCAATCAGTGTGGGGGTGGTGTTTAATAGCAACAGCGAGTGGGGGTGGTGTTCAGCAGATGTCCGAGAGTGGGCACAGCGTTTGACAGCATTCAGAGAATGGGGATGGTGTTTAACAGCAATCAGAGAGTGGGGACAGTGTTTAACAGCATTCAGAGAGTGGGGATGGTGTTTAACAGCATTCAGAGAGTGGAGAGAGTGTTTAACAACAGTCAGGCAGTGGATATGGGTTTTAACAGCAGTCGGAGAGTGAGGACAGTGTTTAACTGGGGTCAGAGAGTGGGGATGGTGTTTAATAGCAGTCAGAGAGTGGGGACGGTGATTAACAACAGTCAGAGAGTGGGGACGGTGATTAACAACAGTCACAGAGTGGGGACAGTGTTTGACAGCAGTCAGAGAGTGGAGATGATGTTTTACAGCAATCAGAGAGTGGGGACGGTGTTTAACAGCAATAAAAGAGTGGGGACAGTGTTTAACAGCAATCAGAGAGTGTGGACAGTGTTTAACAGCAGTCAGAGAGCGGGGACAGTTTTTAACAGCAATCAGAGAGTGGGGACGGTGTTTAACAGCAGTTAGAGAGTGGGTACAGTGTTTAACAGCAGTCAGAGATTGGGGACAGTGTTTCACAGCAGTCAGAATGATGGGAAGCTGTTTAACATCAGTCAGAGAGTGGGAATGGTGTTTAACAGCAGTCAGAAAGTGGGGACGGTGTTTAACAGCAGTCAGAGAGTGGGGACGGTGTTTCACAGCAGTCAGAGAGTGAGGCAGCATTTAACAGCAGTCAGAGATTGGGAACGGTGTTTAACAGCAGTCAGAGAGTGGGGACAGTGTTTAACAGCAGTCAGAGAGTGGGGACGGTGTTTCACAGCAGTCAGAGAGTGGGGATAGCATTTTACCGCATTCAGAGAGTGGGGACGGCGTTTAACAGCAGTCAGAGAGTGGGGACGGTGTTTGACAGCAATCAGTGTGGGGGTGGTGTTTAATAGCAACAGCGAGTGGGGGTGGTGTTCAGCAGATGTCCGAGAGTGGGCACAGCGTTTGACAGCATTCAGAGAATGGGGATGGTGTTTAACAGCAGTCAGAGAGTGGGGACAGTGTTTAACAGCATTCAGAGAGTGGGGACAGTGTTTAACAGCAATCAGAGAGTGGAGAGAGTGTTTAACAACAGTCAGGCAGTGGATATGGGTTTTAACAGCAGTCGGAGAGTGATGACAGTGTTTAACTGGGGTCAGAGAGTGGGGATGGTGTTTAATAGCAGTCAGAGAGTGGGGACGGTGATTAACAACAGTCAGAGAGTGGGGACGGTGATTAACAACAGTCACAGAGTGGGGACAGTGTTTAACAGCAATCAGAGAGTGGAGATGGTGTTTAACAGCAGTCAGAGAGTGGGGACAGCGTTTGACAGCAGTCAGAGAGTGGGGCACAGTTTAACAGCAGTCAGAGAGTGGGGACAGTGTTTTTTAACAGCAGTCAGAGAGCGGGGACAGTTTTTAACAGCATTCAGAGAGTGGGGACGGTGTTTAACAGCAGTCAGAGAGTGGAGATGGTGTTTAACAGCAGTCAGAGAGTGGGGACGGTGTTTAACAACAGTCAGAGAGTGGAGACGGTGTTTAACAGCAGTCAGAGAGTGGGAACGGTGTTTAACAGCAGTCAGAGAGTGGAGACGGTGTTTAACAGCAGTCAGAGAGTGGAGACGGTGTTTAACAGCAATCAGAGAGTGGGGACGGTGTTTAACAGCAGTCAGAGAGTGGGGACGGTGTTTAACAACAGTCAGAGAGTGGAGACGGTGTTTAACAGCAGTCAGAGAGTGGAGATGGTATTTAACAGCAGTCAGAGAGTGGGGACGGTGTTTAACAGTATTCAGAGAGTGGGAATGGTGTTTAACAGCAGTCAGAGAGTGGGGACGGTGTTTAACAGCAGTCAGAGAGCGGGGACAGTTTTTAACAGCATTCAGAGAGGGGAGAGGGTGTTTAAAAGCAGTCGGAGAGGGGAGAGGGTGTTTAACAGCAGTCTGAGTGTGGGGATGGTTTTTGACTGCAGTCGGAGCATGGGGGCAGTGTTTAATGGGAATCAAAGAGTGGGGACAGTGTTTAACAGCAGTCAGTGAGTGGGGACAGCGTTTGACAGCAATCAGTGTGGGGGTGGTGTTTAATAGCAACAGCGAGTGGGGGTGGTGTTCAGCAGATGTCCGAGAGTGGGCACAGCGTTTGACAGCATTCAGAGAATGGGGATGGTGTTTAACAGCAATCAGAGAGTGGGGACAGTGTTTAACAGCATTCAGAGAGTGGGGATGGTGTTTAACAGCATTCAGAGAGTGGAGAGAGTGTTCAACAACAGTCAGGCAGTGGATATGGGTTTTAACAGCAGTCGGAGAGTGAGGACAGTGTTTAACTGGGGTCAGAGAGTGGGGATGGTGTTTAATAGCAGTCAGAGAGTGGGGACGGTGATTAACAACAGTCAGAGAGTGGGGACGGTGATTAACAACAGTCACAGAGTGGGGACAGTGTTTAACAGCAATCAGAGAGTGGAGATGGTGTTTAACAGCAGTCAGAGAGTGGGGACAGCGTTTGACAGCAGTCAGAGAGTGGGGCACAGTTTAACAGCAGTCAGAGAGTGGGGACAGTGTTTTTTAACAGCAGTCAGAGAGCGGGGACAGTTTTTAACAGCATTCAGAGAGTGGGGACGGTGTTTAACAGCAGTCAGAGAGTGGAGATGGTGTTTAACAGCAGTCAGAGAGTGGGGACGGTGTTTAACAACAGTCAGAGAGTGGAGACGGTGTTTAACAGCAGTCAGAGAGTGGGAACGGTGTTTAACAGCAGTCAGAGAGTGGAGACGGTGTTTAACAGCAGTCAGAGAGTGGAGACGGTGTTTAACAGCATTCAGAGAGTGGAGATGGTGTTTAACAGCAGTCAGAGAGTGGAGACGGTGTTTAACAGCAGTCAGAGAGTGGGGACGGTGTTTAACAGCAGTCAGAGAGTGGGGACGGTGTTTAACAACAGTCAGAGAGTGGAGACGGTGTTTAACAGCAGTCAGAGAGTGGAGATGGTATTTAACAGCAGTCAGAGAGTGGGGACGGTGTTTAACAGTATTCAGAGAGTGGGAATGGTGTTTAACAGCAGTCAGAGAGTGGGGACGGTGTTTAACAGCAAAAAAAGAGTGGGGACGGTGTTTAACAGCAGTCAGAGAGTGGGGATGGTGTTTAACAGCAATCAGAGAGTGGGGACAGTGTTTAACAGCAATCAGAGAGTGGGGACAGTGTTTAACAGCATTCAGAGAGTGGGGATGGTGTTTAACAGCAATCAGAGAGTGGGAACAGTGTTTAACAGCAATCAGAGAGTGGGGACAGTGTTTAACAGCATTCAGAGAGTGGAGAGAGTGTTTAACAACAGTCAGGCAGTGGATATGGGTTTTAACAGCAGTCGGAGAGTGAGGACAGTGTTTAACTGCGGTCAGAGAGTGGGGATGGTGTTTAATAGCAGTCAGAGAGGGGGGATGGTGATTAACAACAGTCACAGAGTGGGGACAGTGTTTGACAGCAGTCAGAGAGTGGAGATGGTGTTTAACAGCAGTCAGAGAGTGGGAACGGTGTTTAACAGCAGTCAGAGAGTGGAGACGGTGTTTAACAGCAGTCAGAGAGTGGAGACGGTGTTTAACAGCATTCAGAGAGTGGAGATGGTGTTTAACAGCAGTCAGAGAGTGGAGAAGGTGTTTAACAGCAGTCAGAGAGTGGGGACGGTGTTTAACAGCAGTCAGAGAGTGGGGACGGTGTTTAACAACAGTCAGAGAGTGGAGACGGTGTTTAACAGCAGTCAGAGAGTGGAGATGGTATTTAACAGCAGTCAGAGAGTGGGGACGGTGTTTAACAGTATTCAGAGAGTGGGAATGGTGTTTAACAGCAGTCAGAGAGTGGGGACCGTGTTTAACAGCAAAAAAAGAGTGGGGACAGTGTTTAACAGCAATCAGAGAGTGTGGACAGTGTTTAACAGCAGTCAGAGAGCGGGGACAGTTTTTAACAGCATTCAGAGAGGGGAGAGGGTGTTTAAAAGCAGTCGGAGAGGGGAGAGGGTGTTTAACAGCAGTCTGAGTGTGGGGATGGTTTTTGACTGCAGTCGGAGCATGGGGGCAGTGTTTAATGGGAATCAAAGAGTGGGGACAGTGTTTAACAGCAGTCAGTGAGTGGGGACAGCGTTTGACAGCAATCAGTGTGGGGGTGGTGTTTAATAGCAACAGCGAGTGGGGGTGGTGTTCAGCAGATGTCCGAGAGTGGGCACAGCGTTTGACAGCATTCAGAGAATGGGGATGGTGTTTAACAGCAGTCAGAGAGTGGGGACAGTGTTTAACAGCATTCAGAGAGTGGGGACAGTGTTTAACAGCAATCAGAGAGTGGAGAGAGTGTTTAACAACAGTCAGGCAGTGGATATGGGTTTTAACAGCAGTCGGAGAGTGAGGACAGTGTTTAACTGGGGTCAGAGAGTGGGGATGGTGTTTAATAGCAGTCAGAGAGTGGGGACGGTGATTAACAACAGTCAGAGAGTGGGGACGGTGATTAACAACAGTCACAGAGTGGGGACAGTGTTTGACAGCAGTCAGAGAGTGGAGATGATGTTTTACAGCAATCAGAGAGTGGGGACGGTGTTTAACAGCAATAAAAGAGTGGGGACGGTGTTTAACAGCAATCAGAGAGTGTGGACAGTTTTTAACAGCATTCAGAGTGCGGGGACGGTGTTTAACAGCATTCAGAGAGTGGAGAGAGTGTTTAACAACAGTCAGGCAGTGGATATGGGTTTTAACAGCAGTCGGAGAGTGAGGACAGTGTTTAACTGCGGTCAGAGAGTGGAGATGGTGTTTAACAGCAATCAGAGAGTGGAGATGGTGTTTAACAGCAGTCAGAGAGTGGGGACAGCGTTTGACAGCAGTCAGAGAGTGGGGACAGTTTTTAACAGCATTCAGAGAGTGGGGACGGTGTTTAACAGCAGTCAGAGAGTGGAGATGGTGTTTAACAGCAGTCAGAGAGTGGGGACGGTGTTTAACAACAGTCAGAGAGTGGAGACGGTGTTTAACAGCAGTCAGAGAGTGGAGATGGTGTTTAACAGCAGTCAGAGAGTGGAGATGGTGCTTAACAGCATTCAGAGAGTGGGAATGGTGTTTCACAGCAATCAGAGAGTGGGGACGGTGTTTAACAGCAATAAAAGAGTGGGGACAGTGTTTAACAGCAATCAGAGAGTGTGGACAGTGTTTAACAGCAGTCAGAGAGCGGGGACAGTTTTTAACAGCAATCAGAGAGTGGGGACGGTGTTTAACAGCAGTTAGAGAGTGGGTACAGTGTTTAACAGCAGTCAGAGATTGGGGACAGTGTTTCACAGCAGTCAGAATGATGGGAAGCTGTTTAACATCAGTCAGAGAGTGGGAATGGTGTTTAACAGCAGTCAGAAAGTGGGGACGGTGTTTAACAGCAGTCAGAGAGTGGGGACGGTGTTTAACAGCAGTCAGAGAGTGGGGACGGTGTTTCACAGCAGTCAGAGAGTGAGGCAGCATTTAACAGCAGTCAGAGATTGGGAACGGTGTTTAACAACAGTCAGAGTGTGGGGACAATGTTTAACAGCAGTCAGAGAGTGGGGGTGGTGTTTAACAGCAATCAGAAACTGGAGATGGTGTTTAACAGCAGTCAGAGTGGGGACGATGTTTAACAGCAGGCAGAGAGTGGGGACAGTTCGTAAAAGCAATCAGACATTGGAGATGGTGTTTAACAGCTGTCAGAGTTTGGACAATATTTAACAACAGTCAGAGATTGGGGTCGGTGTTTAACAGAAGTCAGGGAATGTGGACATTGTTTGACAGCAGTCAGAGAGTGGAGACAGTGTTTAACAGCAGTCAGAGAGTGAGGACAGTGTTTAACAGCAATCTGTGTGGGGACGGTGTTTAACAGCAGTCAGAGAGTGGGGACAGTGTTTAACAGCAATCTGTGTGGGGACAGCGTTTGACAGCAATCAGAGAGTGGGGATGGTATTTAACAGCATTCAGAGAGTGGGGACAGTGTTTAACAGCAGTCAGAGAGTGGGGACAGTGTTTCACAGCAGTCAGAGAGTGGGGATGGTATTTAACAGCAGTCAGAGAGTGGGGATAGTGCTTAACAGCAGTCAGAGAGTGGTGATGGTATTTAACAGCATTCAGAGAGTGGGGACAGTGTTTAACAGCAGTCAGAGAGTGGGGACAGTGTTTAACAGCAGTCAGAGAGTGGGGATAGTGTTTAACAGCAGTCAGAGAGTGGGGACAGTATTTAACATCAATCAGAGAGTGGGGACAGTGTTTTACAGCAGTCAGAGAGTGGGAACACTGTTTAACAGCATTCAGAGAGTGGGGATAGTGTTTAACAGCAGTCAGAGAGTGGGAACACTGTTTAACAGCATTCAGAGAGTGGGGATAGTATTTAACAGCAGTCAGAGAGTGGGCACAGTGTTTTACAGCAGTCATAGAGTGGGAACACTGTTTAACAGCAATTAGAGAGTGGGGTCGGGGTTTAACAGCAGTCAGAGAGTAAAGTCTCTGTTTAGCAGCAGTCAGAGAGTGCGGACAGTGTTTAGCCGCAGTCAGAGATTGGGGACGGTGTTTAGCAGCAGTCAGGGATTGTGAACACTGTTCAACAGCAGTCAGAGAGTGGGGACAACGTTTGACAGCAGTCAGAAAGTGGGGCAGCGTTTAACAGCAATCTGTGTGGGGACGGTGTTTAACAGCAGTCAGAGAGTGGGGACAGCGTTTGACAGCAATTAGTGTGGGGGTGGTGTTTAATTGCAACAGCGAGTGGGGGTGGTATTTAGCAACTGTCTGAGAGTGGGGACAGCGTTTGACAGCAGTCAGGGAGCGTGGACAGTAGCAGTCAGAGAGTGGGGACAGTGTTTAACAGCAGTCAGAGAGCAAGGACAGTATTTGACAGCAGTCAGAGACTGGGGACAGTATTCAACATCAGTCAGAGAGTGGGGATGGTGTTTCACAGCAATCAGTGAGTGTGGGGATGGAGTTTTACAGCAATGGGAGGGTTTGGACGTTGTTTAACATCAATCAGAGAATGGTGAATGTGTTTAACGGCAGTCAGAGAGTAGGGATGGTATTTAATAGTAGTCAGAGAGTAGGGACGGTGTTTAACATCACTCAGAGAGTGGGGACAGTGTTTAACAGCAGTCAGAGAGTGGGGACAGTGTTTAACAGCAGTCAGAGAGTGGAGATGGTGTTTAACAGCAGTCAGAGAGTGGGAACAGTGTTTAGCAGCAATCCGCGTTTTTGGACAGTGTTTAACAACAATCAGAGAGTGGGGAGAGTAATTAACAGCAGTCAGAGATTGGAGATGGTGTTTAACAACAGTCAGAGAGCAAGGACAGTATTTGACAGCAGTCAGAGACTGGGGACAGTATTCAACATCAATCAGAGAGTGGGGATGGTGTTTCACAGCAGTCAGTGAGTGTGGGGATGGAGTTTAACAACAATGGGAGGGTTTGGACGTTGTTTAACATCAATCAGAGAATGGTGAATGTGTTTAACGGCAGTCAGAGAGTAGGGATAGTATTTAATAGCAGTCAGAGAGTGGATATGGTATTTAATAGCAGTCAGAGAGTGGGGATAGTATTTAATAGCAGTCAGAGAATGGGTATGGTGTTTAATAGCAGTCAGAGAGTGGTGACAGTGTTTAACAGCAGTCAGAGAGTGGGGACAGTGTTTAACAGCAGTCGGAGATTGGGAACGGTGTTTAACAGCAGTCAGAGAGTGGGGACGGTGTTTAACAGCATTCAGAGAGTGGAGAGAGTGTTTAACAACAGTCAGGCAGTGGATATGGGTTTTAACAGCAGTCGGAGAGTGAGGACAGTGTTTAACTGCGGTCAGAGAGTGGGGATGGTGTTTAACAGCAATCAGAGAGTGGAGATGGTGTTTAACAGCAGTCAGAGAGTGGGAACGGTGTTTAACAGCAGTCAGAGAGTGGGGACAGCGTTTGACAGCAGTCAGAGAGTGGGGCACAGTTTAACAGCAATCAGAGAGTGGGGACAGCGTTTGACAGCAGTCAGAGTGGGGATGGTCTTGAATAGCAGTCAGAGAGTGGAGACACTTTTTAACGGCAACAGCGAGTGGGGTTGGTGTTTAACAGCAGTCAGAGTGTAGAGAGAGTGTTTAATAACAGTCAGGCAGTGGATATGGGTTTTAACAGCGGTCAGAGAGTGGGGATGGTGTTTAATAGCAATCAGTCAGCGGGGATGGTGTTTAACAACAGTCAGAGAGTGGGGACGGTGTTTAACAGCAGTCAGAGAGTGGAGATGGTGTTTAAGAGCATTCAGAGAGTGGAGATGGTGTTTAACAGCAGTCAGAGAGTGGAGATGGTGTTTAACAGCAGTCAGAGAGTGGGAACGGTGTTTAACAGCAGTCAGAGAGTGGAGATTGTGTTTAACAGCAGTCAGAGAGTGGGGACAGTGTTTGACAGCAGTCAGAGAGTGGAGATGGTGTTTAACAGCAGTCAGAGAATGGGAACAGTGTTTAACAGCAGTCAGAGAGTGGGGACGGTGTTTAACAGCAATCAGTGAGTGGGGACAGCGTTTGACAGCAATCAGTGTGGGGATGGTGTTTAACAGCAACAGCGAGTGGGGGTGGTGTTTAGCAGATGTCCGAGAGTGGGCACAGCGTTTGACAGCATTCAGAGAATGGAGATGGTGTTTAACAGCAGTCAGAGAATGGAGATGGTGTTTAACAGCAGTCAGAGAGTGGGGACAGTGTTTAACAGCAGTCAGAGAGTGGTGACAGTGTTTGATAGCAGTCAGAGAGTGGAGATGGTGTTTAACAACAGTCAAGCAGTGTATATGGGTTTTAACAGCAGTCGGAGAGTGAGGACAGTGTTTAACTGCGGTCAGAGAGTGGGGATGGTGTTTAATAGCAGTCAGAGAGTGGGGATGGTGATTAACAACAGTCACAGAGTGGGGACAGTGTTTGATAGCAATCAGAGAGTGGAGATGGTGTTTAACAGCAATCAGAGAGTGGGAACGGTGTTTAACAGCAGTCAGAGAGTGGGGACGGTGTTTAACAGCAGTCAGTGAGTGGGGACAGTGTTTAACAGCTGTCAGTGAGTGGGGACAGCGTTTGACAGCAATCAGTGTGGGGATGGTGTTTAATAGCAACAGCGAGTGGGGGTGGTGTTTAGCAGATGTCCGAGAGTGGGCACAGCGTTTGACAGCATTCAGAGAATGGAGATGGTGTTTAACAGCAGTCAGAGAGTGGGGACGGTGTTTAACAGCAGTCAGAGAGTGGGGACGGTGTTTAACAGCAGTCAGAGAGTGGGGACGGTGTTTAACAGCAGTCAGAGAGTGGGAATGGTGTTTAACAGCAGTCAGAGAGTGGGGACGGTGTTTAACAGCAATCAGAGAGTGGGGACAGTGTTTAACAGCAGTCAGAGAGTGGGGACAGTGTTTGATAGCAGTCAGAGAGTGAAGATGGTGTTTAACAGCAATCAGACAGTGGAGATGGTGTTTAACAACAGTCAAGCAGTGGATATGGGTTTTAACAGCAGTCGGAGAGTGAGGACAGTGTTTAACTGCGGTCAGAGAGTGAGGACAGTGTTTGATAGCAGTCAGAGAGTGGAGATGGTGTTTAACAGCAGTCAGAGAATGGGAACAGTGTTTAACAGCAGTCAGAGAGTGGGGACGGTGTTTAACAGCAATCAGTGAGTGGGGACAGCGTTTGACAGCAATCAGTGTGGGGATGGTGTTTAATAGCAACAGCGAGTGGGGGTGGTGTTTAGCAGATGTCCGAGAGTGGGCACAGCGTTTGACAGCATTCAGAGAATGGAGATGGTGTTTAACAGCAGTCAGAGAATGGAGATGGTGTTGAACAGCAGTCAGAGAGTGGGGACGGTGTTTAACAGCAGTCAGAGAGTGGTGACAGTGTTTGATAGCAGTCAGAGAGTGGAGATGGTGTTTAACAACAGTCAAGCAGTGTATATGGGTTTTAACAGCAGTCGGAGAGTGAGGACAGTGTTTAACTGCGGTCAGAGAGTGGGGATGGTGTTTAATAGCAGTCAGAGAGTGGGGATGGTGATTAACAACAGTCAGAGAGTGGGGACGGTGATTAACAACAGTCACAGAGTGAGGACAGTGTTTGACAGCAGTCAGAGAGTGGAGATGATGTTTAACAGCAATCAGAGAGTGGGAACGGTGTTTAACAGCAGTCAGAGAGTGGAGATGGTGTTTAACAGCAGTCAGAGAGTGGGGACGGTGTTTAACAACAGTCAGAGAGTGGAGACGGTGTTTAACAGCAGTCAGAGAGTGGAGATGGTGTTTAACAGCAGTCAGAGAGTGGGAACGTTGTTTAACAGCAGTCAGAGAGTGGGGATGGTGTTTAACAGCAGTCAGAGAGTGGGAATGGTGTTTAACAGCAATAAAAGAGTGTGGACAGTGTTTAACAGCAGTCAGAGAGCGGGGACAGTTTTTAACAGCATTCAGAGAGCGGGGACGGTGTTTAACAGCATTCAGAGAGTGGAGAGCGTGTTTAACAACAGTCAGGGAGTGGATATGGGTTTTAACAGCAGTCGGAGAGTGAGGACAGTGTTTAACTGCGGTCAGAGAGTGGGGATGGTGTTTAATAGCAGTCAGAGAGTGGGGATGGTGATTAACAACAGTCAGAGAGTGGAGACGGTGATTAACAACAGTCACAGAGTGGGGACAGTGTTTGATAGCAATCAGAGAGTGGAGATGGTGTTTCACAGCAATCAGAGAGTGGAGATGGTGTTTAACAGCAGTCAGAGAGTGGGGACCGCGTTTGACAGCAGTCAGAGAGTGGGGCACAGTTTAACAGCAATCAGAGAGTGGGGACATCGTTTGACAGCAGTCAGAGTGGGGATGGTCTTGAATAGCAGTCAGAGAGTGGGGACACTTTTTAACGGCAACAGCGAGTGGGGTTGGTGTTTAACAGCAGTCAGAGAGTGGAGAGAGTGTTTAATAACAGTCAGGCAGTGGATATGGGTTTTAACAGCGGTCAGAGAGTGGGGATGGTGTTTAATAGCAATCAGTCAGTTTGGATGGTGTTTAACAACAGTCAGAGAGTGGGGACGGTGTTTAACAGCAGTCAGAGAGTGGAGATGGTGTTTAAGAGCATTCAGAGAGTGGAGATGGTGTTTAACAGCAGTCAGAGAGTGGAGATGGTGTTTAACAGCAGTCAGAGAGTGGGAACGGTGTTTAACAGCAGTCAGAGAGTGGAGATGGTGTTTAACAGCAGTCAGAGAGTGGGGACAGTGTTTGACAGCAGTCAGAGAGTGGAGATGGTATTTAACAGCATTCAGAGGGTGGGGACAGTGTTTAACAGCAGTCAGAGAGTGGGAACGGTGTTTAACAGCAGTCAGAGA
The DNA here is from genome assembly GCF_020745735.1 of Hemiscyllium ocellatum. Taxonomy (NCBI): domain Eukaryota; kingdom Metazoa; phylum Chordata; class Chondrichthyes; order Orectolobiformes; family Hemiscylliidae; genus Hemiscyllium; species Hemiscyllium ocellatum. The sequence goes on from NC_083409.1 coordinate 22,547,952, forward strand.
GTTGGGACGGTGTTTTACCGCATGTCAGAGAGTGGAGACGGTGTTTAACAGCAGTCAGAGAGTGGAGATGGTGTTTAAGAGCATTCAGAGAGTGGAGATGGTGTTTAACAGCAGTCAGAGAGTGGAGATGGTGTTTAACAGCAGTCAGAGAGTGGGAACGGTGTTTAACAGCAGTCAGAGAGTGGAGATGGTGTTTAACAGCAGTCAGAGGGTGGGGACAGTGTTTAACAGCAGTCAGAGAGTGGGAACGGTGTTTAACAGCAGTCAGAGAGTTGGGACGGTGTTTAACAGCAGTCAGAGAGTGGAGACGGTGTTTAACAGCAGTCAGAGAGTGGGGATAGTGTTTGACAGCAATCAGAGAGTGGGGACAGCGTTTGACCACAGTCAGAGAGTGGAGATGGTGTTTAAGAGCATTCAGAGAGTGGAGATGGTGTTTAACAGCAGTCAGAGAGTGGGGACGGTGTTTAACAGCAGTCAGAGAGTGGAGATGGTGCTTAACAGCATTCAGAGAGTGGGAATGGTGTTTAACAGCAATCAGAGAGTGGGGACGGTGTTTAACAGCAATAAAAGAGTGGGGACAGTGTTTAACAGCAATTAGAGAGTGTGGACAGTGTTTAACAGCAATAAAAGAGTGGGGACAGTGTTTAACAGCAATCAGAGAGTGGGGACAGTTTTTAACAGCATTCAGAGAGCGGGGACGGTGTTTAACAGCATTCAGAGAGTGGAGAGAGTGTTTAACAACAGTCAGGCAGTGGATATGGGTTTTAACAGCAGTCGGAGAGTGAGGACAGTGTTTAACTGCGGTCAGAGAGTGGGGATGGTGTTTAATAGCAGTCAGAGAGTGGGGATGGTGATTAACAACAGTCACAGAGTGGGGACAGTGTTTGATAGCAATCAGAGAGTGGAGATGGTGTTTAACAGCAATCAGAGAGTGGGAACGGTGTTTAACAGCAATCAGAGAGTGGGAACGGTGTTTAACAGCAGTCAGAGAGTGGGGACGGTGTTTAACAGCAGTCAGTGAGTGGGGACAGTGTTTAACAGCAGTCAGTGAGTGGGGACAGCGTTTGACAGCAATCAGTGTGGGGATGGTGTTTAATAGCAACAGCGAGTGGGGGTGGTGTTTAGCAGATGTCCGAGAGTGGGCACAGCGTTTGACAGCATTCAGAGAATGGAGATGGTGTTTAACAGCAGTCAGAGAGTGGGGACGGTGTTTAACAGCAGTCAGAGAGTGGGGACGGTGTTTAACAGCAGTCAGAGAGTGGGAATGGTGTTTAACAGCAATCAGAGAGTGGGGACAGTGTTTAACAGCAGTCAGAGAGTGGGGACAGTGTTTGATAGCAGTCAGAGAGTGAAGATGGTGTTTAACAGCAATCAGACAGTGGAGATGGTGTTTAACAACAGTCAAGCAGTGGATATGGGTTTTAACAGCAGTTGGAGAGTGAGGACAGTGTTTAACTGCGGTCAGAGAGTGAGGACAGTGTTTGATAGCAGTCAGAGAGTGGAGATGGTGTTTAACAGCAGTCAGAGAATGGGAACAGTGTTTAACAGCAGTCAGAGAGTGGGGACGGTGTTTAACAGCAATCAGTGAGTGGGGACAGCGTTTGACAGCAATCAGTGTGGGGATGGTGTTTAATAGCAACAGCGAGTGGGGGTGGTGTTTAGCAGATGTCCGAGAGTGGGCACAGCGTTTGACAGCATTCAGAGAATGGAGATGGTGTTTAACAGCAGTCAGAGAGTGGGGACGGTGTTTAACAGCAATCAGAGAGTGGGGACAGTGTTTAACAGCAGTCAGAGAGTGGGGACAGTGTTTAACAGCAGTCAGAGAGTGGTGACAGTGTTTGATAGCAGTCAGAGAGTGGAGATGGTGTTTAACAGCAATCAGAGAGTGGAGATGGTGTTTAACAACAGTCAGGCAGTGTATATGGGTTTTAACAGCAGTCGGAGAGTGAGGACAGTGTTTAACTGCGGTCAGAGAGTGGGGATGGTGTTTAATAGCAGTCAGAGAGTGGGGATGGTGATTAACAACAGTCAGAGAGTGGGGACGGTGATTAACAACAGTCACAGAGTGAGGACAGTGTTTGACAGCAGTCAGAGTGTGGAGATGGTGTTTTACAGCAATCAGAGAGTGGGAACGGTGTTTAACAGCAGTCAGAGAGTGGGGACGGTGTTTAACAGCAGTCAGAGAGTGGAGATGGTGTTTAACAGCAGTCAGAGAGTGGGGACGGTGTTTAACAACAGTCAGAGAGTGGAGACGGTGTTTAACAGCAGTCAGAGAGTGGAGATGGTGTTTAACAGCAGTCAGAGAGTGGGAACGTTGTTTAACAGCAGTCAGAGAGTGGGGATGGTGTTTAACAGCAGTCGGGGAGTGGAGATGGTGCTTAACAGCATTCAGAGAGTGGGAATGGTGTTTAACAGCAATAAAAGAGTGTGGACAGTGTTTAACAGCAGTCAGAGAGCGGGGACAGTTTTTAACAGCATTCAGAGAGCGGGGACGGTGTTTAACAGCATTCAGAGAGTGGAGAGAGTGTTTAACAACAGTCAGGCAGTGGATATGGGCTTTAACAGCAGTCGGAGAGTGAGGACAGTGTTTAACTGCGGTCAGAGAGTGGGGATGGTGTTTAATAGCAGTCAGAGAGTGGGGATGGTGATTAACAACAGTCAGAGAGTGGGGACGGTGATTAACAACAGTCACAGAGTGGGGACAGTGTTTGATAGCAATCAGAGAGTGGAGATGGTTTTTAACAGCAGTCAGAGAGTGGGGACGGTGTTTAACAGCAGTCAGAGAGTGGGGACGGTGTTTAACAGCATTCGGAGATTGGGGATAGTGTTTGACAGCAGTCAGAGAGGGGAGAGGATGTTTAACAGCAGTCGGAGAGGGGAGAGGGTGTTTAACAGCAATCAGAGAGTGGGGACGGTGTTTAACAGCAGTTTGAGAGTGGGTACAGTGTTTAACAGCAGTCAGAGATTGGGGACAGTGTTTCACAGCAGTCAGAGATTGGGGACAGTGTTTCACAGCAATCAGAATGATGGGAAGCTGTTTAACATCAGTCAGAGAGTGGGAATGGTGTTTAACAGCAGTCAGAGAGTGAGGCAGCATTTAACAGCAGTCAGAGAGTGGGAACGGTGTTTAACAGCAGTCAGAGAGTGGGGACAGTGTTTAACAGCAGTCAGAGAGTGGGGACAGTGTTTAACAGCAGTCAGAGAGTGGGGACGGTGTTTCACAGCAGTCAGAGAGTGGGGACAGTGTTTAACAGCAGTCAGAGAGTGGGGACGGTGTTTCACAGCAGTCAGAGAGTGTGGATAGCGTTTTACCGCATTCAGAGAGTGGGGACGGCGTTTAACAACAGTCAGAGTGTGGGGACAATGTTTAACAGCAGTCAGAGAGTGGGGGTGGTGTTTGACATCAATCAGAGAGTGGGGACAGTGTTTAACAGCAGTCAGAGAGTGGGGACAATGTTTAACAGCTGTCAGAGACTGGGGACAGTGTTTAACAGCAATCAGAGACAGGGGATGGTGTTTAATGACAAACACAGACTGGGGATGTTGTCCAACAGCAATCAGTGAGTGGGGACAGTGTTGTACAGAAATCAGAATGTGTGGACGATGTTTCACAGCAGTGGTTGATTGGCGACAGTGTTTAGCAACAGTCAGAGACTGGGGATGGTTATCAACAGCAATCAGAGAGTGGGGACCGTGTTTAGCAGCAGTCAGAGAGTGGAGACAGTGTTGAACAACAGTGATTCATTGGCGATGGTGATTATCAACTATCAGAGTGGGGACGGTGTTTAACAGCAATCAGAAACTGGAGATGGTGTTTAACAGCAGTCAGAGTGGGGACGATGTTTAACAGCAGGCAGAGAGTGGGGACAGTTCGTAAACGCAATCAGACATTGGAGATGGTGTTTAACAGCTGTCAGAGTTTGGACAATATTTAACAGCAGTCAGAGATTGGGGTCGGTGTTTAACAGAAGTCAGGGAATGTGGACATTGTTTAACAGCAGTCAGAGAGTGGAGACAGTGTTTAACAGCAGTCAGAGAGTGAGGACAGTGTTTAACAGCAATCTGTGTGGGGACGGTGTTTAACAGCAGTCAGAGAGTGGGGATGGTATTTAACAGCATTCAGAGAGTGGGGACAGTGTTTAACAGCAGTCAGAGAGTGGGGACAGTGTTTAACAGCAGTCAGAGAGTGGGGATGGTATTTAACAGTATTCAGAGAGTGGGGACAGTGTTTAACAGCAGTCAGAGAGTGGGGATGGTATTTAACAGCAGTCAGAGAGTGGGGATAGTGCTTAACAGCAGTCAGAGAGTGGGGACAGTGTTTTACAGCAATTAGAGAGTGGGGTCGGGGTTTAACAGCAGTCAGAGAGTAAAGTCTCTGTTTAGCAGCAGTCAGAGAGTGCGGACAGTGTTTAGCCGCAGTCAGAGATTGGGGACGGTGTTTAGCAGCAGTCAGGGATTGTGAACACTGTTTAACAGCAGTCAGAGAGTGGGGAAAACGTTTGACAGCAGTCAGAAAGTGGGGCAGCGTTTAACAGCAATCTGTGTGGGGACAGTGTTTAACAGCAGTCAGAGAGTGGGGACAGCGTTTGACAGCAATTAGTGTGGGGGTGGTGTTTAATTGCAACAGCGAGTGGGGGTGGTATTTAGCAACTGTCCGAGAGTGGGGACAGCGTTTGACAGCAGTCAGGGAGCGTGGACAGTAGCAGTCAGAAAGTGGGGACAGTGTTTAACAGCAGTCAGAGAGCAAGGACAGTATTTGACAGCAGTCAGAGACTGGGGACAGTATTCCACATCAGTCAGAGAGTGGGGATGGTGTTTCACAGCAATCAGTGAGTGTGGGGATGGAGTTTTACAGCAATGGGAGGGTTTGGACGTTGTTTAACATCAATCAGAGAATGGTGAATGTGTTTAACGGCAGTCAGAGAGTAGGGATGGTATTTAATAGTAGTCAGAGAGTAGGGACGGTGTTTAACATCACTCAGAGAGTGGGGACAGTGTTTAACAGCAGTCAGAGAGTGGGGACAGTGTTTAACAGCAGTCAGAGAGTGGAGATGGTGTTTAACAGCAGTCAGAGAGTGGGAACAGTGTTTAGCAGCAATCCGCGTTTTTGGACAGTGTTTAACAACAATCAGAGAGTGGGGAGAGTAATTAACAGCAGTCAGAGATTGGAGATGGTGTTTAACAACAGTCAGAGAGCAAGGACAGTATTTGACAGCAGTCAGAGACTGGGGACAGTATTCAACATCAGTCAGAGAGTGGGGATGGTGTTTCACAGCAGTCAGTGAGTGTTGGGATGGAGTTTAACAACAATGGGAGGGTTTGGACGTTGTTTAACATCAATCAGAGAATGGTGAATGTGTTTAACGGCAGTCAGAGAGTAGGGATAGTATTTAATAGCAGTCAGAGAGTGGATATGGTATTTAATAGCAGTCAGAGAGTGGGGATAGTATTTAATAGCAGTCAGAGAATGGGTATGGTGTTTAATAGCAGTCAGAGAGTGGTGACAGTGTTTAACAGCAGTCAGAGAGTGGTGACAGTGTTTAACAGCAGTCAGAGAGTGGGGACGGTGTTTAACAGCAATCGGAGTTTGGGAACACTGTTTAATAGCAGTCAGAGAGGGAGTCAGTGTGTGACAGCAATCAGCTAGTTAGGGCTTGGTTTCACCACCATCAGAGAGTGGGGACAGTGTTTAACACCAGTCAGAGACTGAGGACGGTGTTTAACACCAGTCAGAGACTGAGGATGGTGTTTAATAGCAGTCAGAGACTGAGGATGGTGTTTAATAGCAGTCAGAGAGTGGGAACGGTGTTTAACATCTGTCAGAGAGTGGGGGGTCAGTATTTAACAGAGAGTGGGGGGTGGTGTTTAATAGCCGTCAGAGACTTTGGACGATGTTTAACAGCAGTAAAGAGTGTTCGGTGTTTGAGAGTTGGAACTGATGGGGTATGTATGCTGTCACAGCTGTAAATTCTCTGCCTCGATTCCTCACTGGGACCTGCACATTGCAACATTCAACTCCTGCAGTGAACTACTTCCAGGTTTGATCTTCCTTTTTGGAGGTGACTGGTCCATCTCTCGGTTTAGTCCCTGAACTTTGCCTCCCAGGTTGATAGGGTTATTAAGAAGTCATATGGTGTGTTAGCTTTTATTAGTATTTGGATTGAGTTTCGGAGCCACAAGGTCATGCTTCAGTTGTACAAGGCACTGGTCTGGCCGCTCCTGGAGTATTGTGTGCAGTTCTGGTCACTGCATTATTGGAAAGATATGGAAGCTTTGGGAAGGGTTCAGAGGACATTTACTAGGATGTTGCCTGGTATAGAAGGAAGTACTTCAGAGGAAAGGCTGAGGGAACTGAGGCTGGTTTCGTTAGATAGAAGATGGTGACTTAATCGAGACGTATAAGATAATCAGTGGGTTAGATAACGTGGACAGTGAGAGTGTTTTTCCTCAGAAGATGAAGGCTAACGTGAGGTAACATAGAGTTAAATTGAGGGGTGAAAGATTTTGGATAGATATCAGGGGTAGGTTCTTTACTTTGTGAGTAGTAAGGGCGTGGAATAGCCTGACTGCAAAAGTAGTACTCGCCGACATTAACGGCATTTAAATAGGCATTGGACATATATATGGCTAATATATAGGTGTAGGTTAGATGGGCATCAGATTAATTTCACAGGCCGGCGCCACATCAAGGACCAAAGGGCCTGTACTGCACTGTAACGTTCTGTGTTCTGTGATGCTGTTGTGACTAAGATGGAATCTTTTCTCTGTAGATTTTAACAGGCGAGGACTGGAATGAGGTGATGTACAACGGGATAAAATCCCAGGGCGGAGTACACTCAGGAATGTGGTCATCTGTCTACTTTATTGTCCTTACACTCTTTGGAAACTGTATCCTTTCACTGAGCGTCACATGCTGTTCTCTCTGGTTTTCATTTTGCAAGCTGGGCTTTATCTATGTGGTACTCAAATGATTCATGCTGTTTGCAAAATATGGGAAGGTGGCAGGTATGGCATGTGTGAGAGAGCATTCTCGAATTGACATCAAAATGCACTAACTGATCACTGATTCTGAGCCTTCAGCTGCCACATGCAAGATATTAGCGGCAGAGACAGCACCAAACCGATAGGCCATGTCACCATGGTAACTGACAATGAAGACACCAGTTTTGAATATTGACCAGAGTTGATTGGAGAATTCACGTCTCACTGTGCGTCATGTCTATATGGTCTTGCAGCCTTCAAATTGTAAAACACTTGATCTTTCAGCTTCTGCCCCAAATAATGAGGAAGGGGCGTCTGGGACCAGCCAACGGAGTCCTTTATCTCGGTAGTTGAAAATACAGCAGAATGATAGGCAATAAATGTAACACAGTGAAACGGAGCCAACAACAAGTCTGAAAGAGAAATATGGATTAATATAATCAAAGAGAAAAGCAAAGCAGGAGAAAGTCAAAATAACATCACTCGTTTTTAACATCCTTTACAAACAATCACAGTGGTATGAACCTCTATGTTTTAAATTGTCTGCTCCCTAAGCTGGAGACAATTACATTGTAAATCTGTAAGCTCATTTCTTAAAAAAGGATCTTTCTGCTGTTTCAGTCCCAGCCCTGACTTGCTGCAGTGTGAGCTATTAGTATGCAAACAGGATAGTACTTCAAAAACACTCACTGGAGGGCCCCCTTGTGGTGCAATGGTAGTGTCCTTACCTCTAGACTGAGAGGCCCTGGTTGATGTTGCACTGCTCCAGAGGTGTATGATAACATTCCTGAGCAGGTTGATTAGAAAATTAGGTTAATTTAAAAAAAAGGTCACCAGAGGGACCCTCTTGTGGTGCAATGGTAGTGTCCCTACTGCTAGACTGGGAGACCTGGGTTTGATTCTCACACACTTCAGAGGTGTGTAGTAGCATCTGTGAATAGGTTGATTAGATAAATAGGTTCAATTAAAATAAAACACTCACTGGCTGTTTGAGGGTGGGCTGCTGCTGATGGAATGGTACAAATTGTCTACCTATGGGGATTGACAGTTCTTCCTTAAATACAAGCTGCCTGGCGATTATCACATTAAGAACTGCAACAAACTTACCCCTCACATTATTTCCCCAATAGCTCGTTCAACCATGGAGAGGCATTGTTCCCCTGACACTTGAATCCCACTCCCCAAGGAGTGAATGATGCTAACCACCATCTGAAGAGTACAAGATGTAGGATACCTTGGCTTTAGCCTCACCTGGAGTGCCAGTGGTATTATGCGCTGCCCAATGTTTTGTCACCCTAACCATGACCAAGTGCCCAGTCTTGCTTACAAAATAAACTCAGCTCTGTTAAGGAAAAAATCCATGGGTCAGTACACAGTTTGAGGAGAGAATTTAGATTAAAAGTACAGGTGTGTAGTATTTCCAAAATGAGTAGTAAGCCTGAGAATTAGGATTGTTTGGAAACTGGCTAAGGGTGACTGATAAATTGATAAAATATGAAACTATAACTTGCAGGCTAATTAGCTTGATGTAGGAAATCAGATTCTAAGAGTTTTGACAAGTTCATAAAAAAAAAGAGAGTAGGCAAAGTGAAAAATTAATCCTGAAAGACTAAAGCAGAATAAATTATAATGAGGAATGAGGAAATATTAGAGATGTCAAACAAGCATTTCTATATCTGTCTTCCAAGCAGAAGGCCCAAAAGGGTGCCACACGTTCTGGGGAACCGAGTATCTAATGAGAATTGAGGAGCTTAAAGTAATTAATAAGGAATAAGTGCAGGAAAAAGGTAATGGGACAAAAAGCCCACATACCTCCTGGACCTGATGATCTGCAATGATGACTTCAGGGATACTGGATTCACTAGTTTGCATCTTCAAACATGCCTCAAATGATGCCTTTTGGATTGGAAAACTGTTGAAGAAATCTGGGAAGAGAAATGGGAGAACTGCAGGCCACTTAGCCTGACATCGGTTTTCAGGAACATGATGGAACCTATTATTAAAGAAGTGGTAACAAGATGCTTGAAAGACATTTTTATGATGATTGGGCAAGGTGATTCTATGAAGGAGAAATTGTTTGTTAAATCTGTTACTGCTTTTTTGAGGGTGTAGCCAGCTGTATTGATAAAGGGGGAAGTCACATTTTTATTGGTTGGCTGGGTGAGCATTTATTACTCATCCCTAGGTATCCTGGAGAAGGTGGTCATGAACCGTTGCAGTGCATGTGCTGTAGGTTGATCCAGAATCCCCCTAAGGAGAAAGTTCCAGGATTTAACCCAGCGACAATGAAGGAACAATGATATATTTCCAAGTCAGGATGGTGAGTGGCTTGGAAGGGGACTTGTAGGGATGGTGTTCCTATGTATCCGCTGCCCATGTCCTTCTAGATGGAAATGGTGATGGTGGTTTGAAGAGAGCAGTGATGTAGTTTCTTCTGATTTTCAACATTCCCCAGATGAGGTGCCACAAAATAATGTGTTGCAGAGGATGCAGACTCATAGAGTCGGGGGTTAGTACATTGACATAGTTCGAGCATTGATTAAATGACAGAAACCAGAGTACGAATGAGCGGATGCAACACTTACCTGGGGGATGGGGTCTCAGGATACTGACTGAGGAAACCCAGTTCCAGTCGGATTACTCAGAATCACTGAAACTAGAAAGGTGACAAACATCCTTTATGACTGGCATCTGGTCTGCCTGTTTCCGTCAATTCAGCATTGGAAGATCAACCTCGTGTTGCTTTGCCCTTTCCTGTAATTAAGTGAAATCTTTCCTGTAAGGTTTGGCATTATCTGCTCACGTGTATTGGATACAATTTTGGTCTCCTTCCTTGAGAAAGGATGCAATTGCATTGGACACAGATCAGAGGGAAACACTCTGTTGACCCCAGGAGTGAGGGCTTTGTCTAATGAAGAAGGATTGAGCAGATTAAGCCAATACTGTCCACAGTTTAGAACAATGAGAGTAGATCTCATTGAGGTCTTTAAGTTGCTAAAGGCAATTGACAAAGTAGACACAGAGTGCATGCTTCTTGTGGGACAATCTAGAATGAAAAGTCATGGTTTTAGAATAAGGGAAATCAAATTGAAAATAGAGATGAAGAGGAATCATTTCACTCAAAGGGATGTGAATCTGTGGAATACCTGACCCCACAGTTGAATGCTGGTTTACTGAGTAAATTTAAGGAGGAGATAGACCGATTTTAAATACTAATGAGGTGAAGGATTGAGGAAAGCAGACAGGAAAGTGGAGTTGAGGCCAAGGTGAGATCAGCCATGGTTGTATTAAATGGCAGAGCAGGCTCAACAGGCTGACTAGTCTATTCCTCCTCCTCGTTCTTCTATGATGATTGGACAGTTCCTCATTTCCTTAACTCAGATGCAAAGACACCTTGCTCAATGTCTTCTTGGCCATCGCTGTGGATAATCTGGCCAACGCCCAGGAGCTGACAAAGGTAAAATGTCCTCTTTGTTGGTGTGGTACTATCAGCTTTCAACCAACTGGGAAACAGAGAGATTTGTACAGATGAAAGACAGTCTTGACTAAGAATCCATGCAGTGCAACATGGGAATGGAGCTATGCACAGATCCCATGCAATGTGGGCAAGAGAGCTGTGACATGGTCTGGAGCTGACCTGAGTCATACAGTGCACAAGAGGTCTTTTGGCCCAATGCGTCCATACCGCCAAAGTAAATACATTACTAGCTACACTAGTCCCACTTCCTCACACTTGGCCCATATGACCTCACATACTCATCCAAATACTTGATTAGATTAGATTTCCTACACTTTGGAAACTGGGCCTTTGGCCCAACAAGTCCACACCAACCCTCCGAAGAGTAATCCACCCAGACCCATTTCCCTACGTTTACCCTGAACAGTATGGACAATTTAGCATGGCCAATTCACCTGGTCTGCACATCTTTGGATTGTGGCAGGAAATCGGAGCACCCGGAGGAAACCCACGCAGAGAATGTGCAAACTCCCCACTGACACCCACCTGAGGCAGGAATTGGACCTGGGTTCCGGGCGCTGTGAGGCAGCGGTGCTAACCAGTGAGCCACCGTGCTGTCCACTTTTTAAAAGTTGTGAAGTTTCCCAAGAATAGAATCACAGAGTGCAGTCAAAGCCCTTCAGCCCATCGAATGTGCATCGATGCCTGACCTTCAACATAATCCCATTCACCAGCACTAGGCCCAGAGCCTTGATTGTTCTGCCAAGTGCCTTTTCCATGTACTTTTTAAAGGATGTGAGACAATATACTTGTACCACCCTCCCAGGCAGCACATTCCAGACTGTCACCACCCTCTGGGTTGAAAGAAGAAGGCTTCCTCACATCCCACACAGCAAGACTTTGACATTACTTCAGGGCCAGAAGCAGGCCATTGGCCGAATGTGAAAGCCACCAACCTGCCTGCAGGAAAGCTCCTGGTGAGCTAGAACCAGGGGTGAACTAGCTGTATGGGGGCTTAGCTGTGTCCATGGCGACAATGCTCTGAGCCTCAGAAGGGTGCTGAGGATGGTGAGATTGAATAGGATTCACTGTTCTCACCTAGGAGGAGCAGGAAGAAGAGGAGGCCATCAACCAGAAGCACGCACTGCAGAAAGCGAAAGAGGTCAGCCCGATGTCAGCACCTGGCTTCCCATCAACTGAGTGAGTGGACACGACATGCCTCAAGCCACACCCTGAGGGTCTAGTCTCATCTGACAGGTGGACATGGGTGGGTGGGGGGGGGGGTGGTTGGGGTGGGAGGAAGGGCCTGCCTTCCTCAATATTCCTGGCAATTATCTGACTTTCATTGCAAGAGCATCCTGTTCATACGTGAAGCTGCTCAACAGAGTAGCATGAGTTTAAACTCTGTCAAGACGTGAGACGTCACAAAACAGATTGATTGAAACAGTGAGATGGAGGTACTAGGAAAACTGCAGAGAGTGGTGAAGCTACATGGTCTCAAATACAAGAGTGAGAGAGAGCAGTTAGAATGTCTTTGATAGAGAAAAGTGAGAAAGGAATTGGAGTGTCACAGATACAGGAGAGATACAGAAGGAGTCGCCTGTCTCAGATACAGGACAGTGAGAGCGGGATTAGAGTGTCTCAGATTAGATTACTGAGGGTGGAAACAGGCCCTTTGGCCCAATAAGTCCACACCGACCCTCCAAAGAGCAACCCACCCAGACCCATTCCCCTAACACTTCGGGCAATTTAGCATGGCCAATTCACCTAACCTGCACATCTTTGTGACTGTGGGAGGAAACTGGAGCACACCCACACAGACACAGGAAGAATGTGCAAACTCTGCACAGACAATTGCCTGAGGCAGGAATTGAACCCAGGTCCCTGGCACTGTGAGGCAGCAGTGCTAACCACTGTGCCACCGTGCCGCACCAGATGTAGGAGAGTTACAGAAGGATTCGTGTGTGTCAGATACAGGACAGTCGGAGAGAGATTTGAGTATCTCTGATAGAGCAGAGTGAGAGAGGGATTAGAGTGTCTCAGATAGGGAATGTGGATATTCTGGAATTTGTAGAGGAATCATGTCCTGTCTGACCAAATAGTGAGTTGCTGGCACAAGCTCGATACTGGGCTGCCTTCAAGATCTCCTCTTTAAAAATAGATTAGATTAGATTAGATTCCATACAGTGTGGAAACAGGCCATTGGCCCCAACCAGTCCACACCGACCCTCCGAAGAGTAACCCACCCAGACCCATTTCCCTCTGACTAATGCACCTAACACTATGGGCAATTTACCATGGCCAGTTCACCTGCTCTGCACATCTTTGGACTGGCTTCGGGCCTTCTGCAATTATGGGTGCAGCTCTGTTTTTCTCCACACGTGCAGTCCTTTTTGGAACACAGGCTTTTAACTGGTAAATCCCGATTTTTGTCACTCACCATTCACGTTGTCGAAATGGGTTGGCTGAGAAGAGAAGTAAATTTGGTGTTGAGCAAGTGACAGGAAACTCTTTACAGTGTGCTATTGTGATAGGAGGCAGTGACAATGGAAGTATTTTGAGAAACAAAGGCTCCTGTAGGAAGATTTTGCTTGCAGTCTGAATGCTTTGCTCTCTTAAATGCGGTAATCATTGTCTCTGAGTATCTGTGACCTAGATATTTTGTTGCTATCATTTAACTATTGTGTTGCGTTTTGCCCTAATTCTGTCTGCTGTTGTTTCTGGTCCCCATTTGGTTCCAGGAGGGAATTTCGGAGGCACAAGCACATGTCTATCTGGGAGGCCCGAACCAGCCAGCTGAGGAGGCGGATGCAGATGAGCAGCCGCGAGGCTCTTTTTGCTGAGGCTTTGCAAGGCCTGGAGGGCAGCAGGTACAGGAGGCACCGTTCCAGGGTCTTTGAGAGTGAGAGCATCCGGCGGCTCGCTGAGCAGAGGGCCAGGGAGGCCGGGGAAGGAGAGGTCGGCAAGCGAGAGGGCTTCAAGAGTCTGTCGCTTCGCAACAACTGGCAGCCAGTGGGAGACAAGGACAGCCTTTCTCCCAAAGTCAACGGGGATCAGGAGTGCAAAGCCTACAGCCGGCAGGCAGACAGCGGGCAGGGCCTGGTGATGGATGAACCCGCAAGGCTGAAGAGGAGGTACCGGTCGCTCTACAAGGAAGCCAAGCTGGGGCTGGAGGTGAGCGACAGCAAAGAGGAAGGGTTGCTCCCGCCCAAGGAGCAGGAGGAGACCGGTCTGCCAAGCCCCAGCCCCAAGGAGAAAGGTGGCCGTGAGCCGACAAAGGCACACTCCTGGAGAGGGAGACCCCACACGAGGTGAGAAACGTTTGGATTTCCTGCCTGTTGGTTTGTACTCTTTTTTTTATTCTTTTGATGGGGTGTGTGATGCTCATCCCTGACTGCCCTTTTAACAGAATGGCTTGCACAGCCTCCACTCAGGGCTGTTAACCCATAACATTGCTGTGGGTCTGATCTCCCATCTAGCCCAGACCAAGTAACAATGGCTCAGTGAATCAGTTGAGGTTTTACACTCGTCGACAATAGTTGTCACTATTACTAAGATTAGCTTTAAATTCCAGAGTACATTAGTTTAGTTTAAAATCAGCTTCTGTGCTGGGGCTTGAACCCTAGGCAGCCTGAACCTCGGGCTTTCTAATCATATTGCTGATCCACCACTGATTCTGTATCAGAAGGAATCGCCGTGTCCAAGGTTTGAACTCCGACGTGTTGATTGGCAATAATGGCAATCAAAGTACCCACAATCCATTGTAATGTGGAAACTGCTCTATCCACCCTGTAGTCTTGGTCAACTAAGATTGCAGTGCATTTAGGATGGCTGTTTCTCTTTCTTCCTGGGTTTCCTTCTTCAAGTGTCCAGGAAGTTAATTCTCAGAGACTCTCGTACTGCTGTATTAAAATTCTGTTTTAAAGCAATTTGGCTGTTTCTCGTTGAAATATAACTGTCTCAGCTCACAGTGGCGAAACTTTAGCCACTTCCTATGGATCCATATAGATTCTCATCTTATGAAACGTCCAGAAATAAATGGAATTTTTAAAAGATTTCTGCGACACTACTGTGTGTTAGCAAGCCCCTTGTGGCCCAATCTTCCTATTGTCTGGGAGACCTTTTCTAAAATCCTTTTTCCTTTTCGACACTCCTTTCAAACTAGGCTGGTGATTATCTGCCCTCGTACACCCTGCTTAGCCTTGCTATGCAATTTTCTCTGTCAGTGTTCATATTGATATTTCCTAAAAGATTCTGTCACAGGTTGGCCCGTAATGGTGTAAGGCTTCAATGTCAGGATCAGATAAGTCAGCAGTGTAACGCGGCACGGTGGCTCAGTGGTAAGCACGGCTGCCTCACAACAACAGGGTCCCAGGTTCGATTCCAGCCTCGGGCGACTGTCTGTGTGGAGTTTGCACATTCTCCCCGTGTCTGCGTGGGTTTCCTCTGGGTGCTCCAGTTTCCTCCCACAGCCCAAAGATGTGTAGGTCAGGTGAATTGGCCCTGCTAAATTGCCCGTAGTGGTAGGTGCATTAGTCAGAGGGAGATGGGTCTTGGGTTATTCTTCAGAGGGTCAGTGTGGACTGGTTGGGCCGAAGGGCCTGCTTCCACACTGTAGGGAATCTAATCTAATCAAATCAAAGCTTACTCTCAGTGACCTGAACTGCTTTCTCACATAGATATCCATCTTCCTATTGTACTTGGGCAGAAGGTTCCTAGGAAAGTAGACAAACCCCATTTCACATCCTCCCCTTAACAATCTCCAGTGGCAGGTAGAGGGTGGCATGGTGGCTCAGTGGTTGGGGTTCAGCCCCACTGTTGGGTGACTGTCTGTGTGGGGTTTGTACATTCTCCCTGTGTCTGCATGGAGTTTCCTCTGGTTTCGTCCCACAGTCCAAAGGAATGCAGGTTAGGAGGATTGCCCATGGATATGCAGGCTAGATGGGTTAGCCATTAGAAGTGCAGGGTTACAGGGATAGGGTAGGGGGCATCGGTCTTGGCGGGATGCTCTTCGGAGGGTGGGTGTGGACTCAATGGATCAAATGACTTGCTTCCACACTGGAGGGATTCTACGATTCTAGTGGACAACAGGGGAAGGATTTGACAAGCAGTTACATTGGGCCGTTGGGCGGTTGTGCTTATGTGGGAGAGGAGATGGTTGATGTCCTACGAGTCATTACAGAATCACCAGAATAGTTATGATGCAAGAAAGGGGCCAAGCAGCCCTAGCTTTCCAAATGACCATCATGACTTAGTATCCTTCCCCTCCATTTCGGACAGGGATTGAGTGGAGAAATTATAATACGACCTGCCCTGGGGCTCAGCTGTATGCGCTGATCTCCCCAGGGCTCTGGAAACCATTTGTGTCAGCAGCAACTTGAGTCTCCCTCCACAGGTGGTGGGAGGCCATTGACAGTGTTACCTGAGCAGTAGCCAACCCAGCAATGACTGGTGAACAAGATTGGCTGCATGGGTAAGAGGAGGGAGATAAGCATTTGGCAGAGTGCACTTCGAGTGACCTGTCTCCACTGTCTGCCCACAGCCGCCTGAATCAGCAGTTGGGCACCAACGCCAACATGCCCGCCATGCAAGTGGGGGCGGAGGGCGCCCGAGTCACAGAGAATGAAAACGCGGACGGTACGCGAAACAGCAAGATCGATAAACAGCAAATCAACGAGCAGACCAGCTTGCTCAACCTGCAGCTGGATCTGAAAACCAGGCCCGCCTCGCCACAACTGACTCAGGCGGGAAGTTGCAGGAACCGGGATCAGGAAAAGTCTCGGGATCAGACCGAGGTCGACGTGGACTGTGAAAACACTGAGACCCCAATGGATTCCCTCGTTGCGCCAGGTAGGAGCATGTCCATTTGCTGAGGGGCGTTTGGAAAACCATAAATGTGTTCGACCTCCAACCCCAACACACCTCCCTTCCACCCCCTTCCCCACAATCTGTTACGTCTCCCAATCCGCTTGGCACTGGGGATCAATGTGAAGGATTATTGGCGTAGCCTGGTTAATCTGCTCCAATCTCACCATCCCATATAATAAAGGATTGAGATCCAATCTGTTTATCTCCGTGGTGGTAATCCTCAGTAGGACAAGATTTGATTCAATATCTAGATATTTTCTAGAAGATCCAAGGTTTGATTCAGGTCTAGATATTGTCTAACTGGCCTACTCAGGAGTGTTATTTCACACCTCTGAAGCAGGTATGAGTTGAATCCAGATCTTCTGTCTGAGGTAGGGACACGACCATTGTGCAACAAGAGTTGTTGGGTTCATGGCTAGGATTGGATAGCAAACCTTTAGCCATTGGACCCATACAAAGACTTAATCCTCATTTCGTTACAAATAGCAGTCATAAGACCATAAGTAGTACAAAGCTGCATAGAATTGGTACCAAGTGCCTCTGGTGCCGAGAAATGATATGTTTTGGGGCCTTCTCACTGGTAGAGTAGGGGTGCTCAATGCCTGAAATAGGAAAGTACATTGTGCGTTATAGCAGAATCTTTTGGTAATTTTGATAAAGATGCTTTGAGTCGTTAAGAAAGGAGGCTTGCCGCTCTATCCAACAATTTTTTAATCTGAAAATTAAAGAGGAATGCTGATGAGAAGTCAGTCATCTGAAATGTTAATTCAGTTTTCCCTCTGTAGATGCTGTGGATATGCTGAGTATTTCCAGTGTTTCTGTTTGATTTCAAAATGGCAGCATCTGCAGTATTTTATCATTGAGAACAGGTATTGCCTGCTGTAAGAGAGTTTGTTGGAGAAACCTCACTTTGTGAGAGAGCTTTATTCTGTATCTAACCCCATGCTGCCCCTGTCCTGGGAGTGTTTGATGTGGTTGGTATAGAGGGAGCTTTACTCTGTCTATAACCTTGTGCTGTACTTGTCCTGGGGGTGTTTGAAGGGGACAGTGCAGACGATGTGTGACTCTATCTAACCCTGTGCTATCCCTGTCCTTGGATTGTTTGAAGGGGACAGTGTAGACAGTGTGCAACTCTGTCTATAACCCTGTGCTATCCCTGTCGTGGGAGTGCTTGAAGGGGACAAAATAGACGGTGTTTTACTCTGTATCTAATCCTGTGCTGTCCCTGTCCAGGGAGTGTTTGATGGGAAGAGTTTAGAGTGAGTGGATTCAGGTACTGTTGAAGCATTTTGTGTGTGTTGCATTATTAAAGACACAGAACATATTTGAACAGAGATATGTAAGCACAAAGTAGCAACAGTTACATGAGTTACAACACAAATGGTGTTAGCCAATTTTGCTGCTGCTGTCAAGGGACATCTATCTCATCAGCACATAACTGCCAACACAGATGGTCTAAAAGAAACACAGAATAAGTGGAAAGTGCTAAGCACATCAGGCAGTAACTGTGAAGAGAAATAGGAGTCACATTTCAGAGTGAGGACTCATTTTTGTCAGATATCATCGAGGGATTCATCTCACCGGACTTCACAAGAGTCTGATGAATGATCACATGCAAGAAGAAGACAATCCATTCCATTCTCCACAGATTCTACATCAATCTGTTTCTGTCTGTCGCTCTCAGTGTCTCTCAGTGTCAATCTTTGTGTCTCCCTGTGACATTGTTGGTGCTTCCCTGTGTCATTCTCAGTTTCACTCTTTCCCCCTCTCTGTGTCACTCCGTCTTCCTCGCAATGCCTCTCTCTGTGTCACTCCGTCTCCCTCGCAATGCCTCTCTGTGTCACTCTTGATGGCTTTCCATGTCATTCTTGGTAGCTCTCTGTGTCCCTCTCCGTGTCTCTCTGTGTCATTCCTGGTGGGTCTCTGTGTTGCTCTCAGTCTGTCTCTTGTTTCTTTGTGTCCCTCTCGGTGTCGGTCTCTGTGTCACTTTCGGTAGCTCTCTGCATCATTCTAGCTGTGTCTCTGTCTCATTCTTAGTGTCTCTCTTGTCTGTCAGTTTCTGTCTTGATTGTGTCATTCTTAGTGGCTGTCTGAGTCTCCCTCGGTGTCCCTCAATGGAGTTCCCAGTGGTTCCCTGCCTTGTTCTTGGTGGCTCTCTGTGTGTCACGCTCTCTGCATCATTCCCAGTGTGTCTCTGTCTCATTCATGGTGTCTCTCTTGTCTGTCGGTGTCTTTCAAATCTCTGCATCACTCTCAATGTCTCTCTGTGTCATTCTAAGTGTCTCTGTATGTTTGTCTCAGTGTCTCTCTGTGTCGCTCTGTCATTAAGGTACGGAGATGAACTCCTTTGTTACTTAAACCCAAGCACCCAGAAAAGCTCGCCTCACCTGTAATCTGTTAAAATATGAGTGACAGAGAACTCCCAAATTTCACTATTTAAAGAAAATAACATCAATTTATTTTTTAACTTTAAAAGTGAATATTAAACAACAACCATTCATAACTCTAAGCCCCCCCTTCTCTTAACTGCTTACTATTTGCCTCCATCTCTATAACAATATGCTGTTCCAATAAGACACTTCTTAAAATTGCATCAACCTAATTTCAAAACCACACAGCCACTGTCATCTTTTGACTTCCCTTTTCTGGCTGAGGATCCCCATGGGTCATCTTCTTTCTTTTTACTGCAAGTATGTTTCATATGAAAAGGTCCCTTTGATAGAGTGTTTCCTCATTTCTTGGAGAGCAAGATGTTAGCTCTCCATGCATTTCTGTTTAGATAGCCATTGCTCTATCTCCAATTTTCAAAATGTCCACATTTTTATACCCCCATCATCAGATCGTCTCATTGGTTCGATGTTGACAAAACAATAAATTCAAACACAATTGGGTTTTAGTATCCTGAAGCATAGTTTAAGCTGATTGGTTAAATTCAAATTGTTGTCAAAACAGCAACCAAAACTCAGGTATCCCTTTCACAACCAAATGTTACATATTTTCAATTTTCCAGTACATTGTGGGACTGCCAACTAGTTATGTACGCAGGTGCTTTAAGTTGTCAGTTCAGAACAGCATTCTCTCTCTTAAAGGTATAGTACACACCTTCAACTGCATTACACGTCCCTGCTTAAGAAAAAAACGAACTATCATAATGAAAAGATGGTTTCTTCTTTTTTTCAAATTCTTAATCCCATTATAATCAAATATGTAGGTCATTAATCTAAGTTATACTTTTCATATTAATTTCTGCACACATATATAACATTGGAATCTGTCCAATCTTATCTACATTTTCTTTAAATCCGTGATAACGCATCTGCTGTCACATTTTTACTGCTCGCAACATGTACAATTTGTGAATTAAAAGTCTGTAACATAAGACTCCAACAAAATTGTCTCATATTTTTGTCTTTAAATTGTCCCAAAAATGTAAGTGAATTGTGATCTGTGTACACAACTGTCTCCGATACATTGTTTGTCACATTAACATTATAATGTTGTCAGGCCAGTACCGAACTCAATTATTCCTTTTTGATGTTGGGCATTGAGTTTCTTTGAGAAGTAGCTAACTGGCCTTTCAATTCCATTATCATCCCACTCCTATATCGCTGGCATTGATTGCAACTTTGAAGGGCTTCATAAAGATTGGTGTAGCTAAGACTGGTGCAATGGTTAATACTGCTTTTAAATGCTCAAATGCTTCCTGGCACAGCTCTAGCCACCAAAATTTTGTGTTCTTCTTTAGTAAATCTTTTTGTGGTGCTACCACACTGCTGCGGTTTGGAACGATAGGATTGGCATAGTCCCAAAAATTGAAGCACCTCTTTCTTTGAGGAAGATCATGGAAACTCCTCGATGGCCTTTGTCTTGGAGTTCCTTGGGGTCAACCTTCCATGACCAATCTTATGTCCCAAGAATGTCACCTCTACCTTCACCGAATCCTGTTTTCTTTAAGTTTATCACCAGTTTTGCTTCTCATTATCATTCAAAGAGCTCTGCCAACTATACCATGTGACCTTTCCATGAGTTGCTAAAGGTCACTATATTACCCAGATAAACTGCACAATTTATTAATCTGGCCACAACTCTGAGGTTTTGAAATGTGGAGGGTGCGTTCTTCATTTCAAAAGGCATCACTTTGACTTGATCCACCCTATTTGGGGTTACAAACACAGAAATCACTTTCACTTTCTTTGATAAAGGTACCTGCCAATAACCATGCAATGAGTCCAATTTTCTCATACAGTCGTGGTATTGGAGTCCAATAGCCTTAGCATAGCCCACTAAATATCATTGAGTCCCGTCAGGTTTGGGAACTAACATGATCGGTGAACTCCACTCGCTCTGACTTGGTCTAATGATATCTTCACTGAGCATCACATCCACTTCCTTCTGGGTATGTGTGGCTTTGAGAGGAGGAAGCCTGTGGGGATGTTGTTTTATTAGTACAGCATTCCCTAATTCCACCTCATGCACAATAGCATTAGTCCACCTTATTCTTCCATATGTGGGTGGCATGGTGGCACAGTGGTTAGCACTGCTACCTCACACTCGGTGCCTCCCTCTGTGTCTCCCTCGGTGTCTCCCTCTGTGTCGCTCCCGATGTCGCCCTCTGTGTCGGTCTCGGTGTCGCCCCCTGTGTCACCCCCTGTGTCGCTCCCTGTGTCGCTCCTTGTGTCACTCCCTGTGTCGCTTTAGATGTCGCCCTCTGTGTCACCCCCTGTGTCACCCCCTGTGTCGCCCCCTGTGTTGCCCTGTGTCACTCCCTGTGTCTCTCTCTGTGTCGCTCTAGATGTCACTCTCGGTGTCGCTCCCTGTGTCGCTCCCTGTGTCTCCATGTGTCCCTCCCTGTGTCCCTCCCTGTGTCTCCATGTGTCCCTCCCTGTGTCACTCCCTGTGTCTCCATGTGTCCCTCCCTGTGTCCCTCCCTGTGTCTCTTTCTGTGTCGCCCCCTGTGTTGCTCCCTGTGTCACTCTAGATGTCGCTTTCTGTGTCGCCCTCTGTGTTGCCCTCGGTGTCGCCCTCGGTGTCTCCCTGTGTCGCCCCCTGTGTCACCCTCGGTGTCTCTCTGTGTTGCCCCCTGTGTCGCCCCCTGTGTCACCCCCTGTGTCGCGCCCTGTGTTGCTCTCGGTGTCTCTCTGTGTCGCTCCCTGTGTCTCAATGTGTCGCCCCCTGTGTCGCTCCCTATGTTGCCCCCGTGTCTCTCTGTGTCGCTCCCTGTGTCGCTCCCTGTGTCGCTCTCGGTGTCTCCCTGTGTCGCCCTCGGTGTCTCTCTGTGTCGCCCTCGGTGTCTCCCTGTGTCGCTCCCTGTGTCGCCGTCGGTGTCAGACAGGGTGTCAGTCTGTGTCGCTCTCTGTGTCGCTCTCTGTGTCTCTCTGTATCATACTCTGTCTCTCTCTGGGTGTCACTCTGGGTGGCTCTCTGTGTCACTCTCTGTGTCTTTCTGTGTCGCTTTCAGTGTGTTTCTGTTGGTTTTCAATAATAACAGTGTCTGCATAGAATTACTGTTTGTTTATAATGGAGAAAATGAATGTAATACTGAATAAGTGTATTGGCTCAGATAATTATGTTCAGGTGGAGATAAACACCATGGGCAGAGAATGTTTTGGGGGTTAGCGATAGAGGAGCATGCTGTCAATGCACAACAGTATTCCTGGGTGAATTGTGGCTAATTATAGGTTGGACAAACTAAACTGGAGGAGGCTTCCTGGAATGTGTACATGTTAGCTTTTTTTTGACCAACATGTTAAGGCACTAACTCGAGAGCAGGCTATCCCACACTGGGTGTAATGCATTGAGAAAACTTTTATTTAACAATCTTATGGATTACATTTGGGAAGACCGACCTGAAAATGATAAGCGTTGTTCATTCAGATGAAAAGTGAAGAAGTTGAATCCAAAACCTCAGTTCCTGAATCTAAATGAAGGTAATTATGAGGACCTGAGGATTGAATTGGAGATGATATATTGGGAAACCTTACTAATAGAGCTGGCAATGGATTGGTAACGTGTGCACGAATTACAACAAGTATTTGGTGCACAGACGAAACAAGAAAAGGGGCTCAACCATGGTTTATAAATGAAATTAGGGATAACCTTGGATCCCAAGAGGAAACCTCCAAATTAAAGCAGGAAACCTGATGAATGGGAGCATATTACACTCCAGTGAAACGTGGGAAACGGTGTAAAAGGGAGAAATTGAGTATGATGGTAAACTAACAGGGCGCACAGAAAGTAACTGAAAGCTTCTATAAAAATGTAAAGGCAATAAGGTTAGCCGAGACAAATGTGGACCCCCGACAGACTAATTATAATGGGTAGCAAAGAAATGGCAGAAAAATTAACAGATACTTTGTCCTGTTTTGCAAAAGACGATACAAATAATCCCCAAAATGTTAAGGAACCGAGGATCCAGTCAAAAAATGGAATTGAAGAAAATCAGCCTTTAGTTGCTGGGCAAATTAATGGGTTTAAAGGCTGATAAATCAGCTAGAACCTGGTTATCAACATCCCAGAGGACAAAAGCAAGTGGCCGTGAAAATATTGGATGGATGAAGGGTCATCTTCTAAAATTCTATCAACTCTGGAGTAGTTCCGACAGAATGTTTGTAAAGGGAGAGAGAGAGAAAATCCGAGAGTTAAAGACCAATTAGCCTGGCATCAGTCATGGGGGAAAATGCTACAATCCATTTTGAAACATGTCGTAACAGAACATTCGGAAGCCAGCATTGGTTTGTGAAAAGCAAACCATGCTTAACAATTCCACTGAAGTGTTCTGGGGAATGTAACTGGTTGGATAAATAAGGGAGAACAGTCAATGTGGTGTATTTGGACTTTCATAGGTTTTTGGTAAGGTCTTTCATAAGAGGTGAGTGGGAAGAGTGAAAGCACATGGGATGGAGGTATTACATTGGCGTGCATTGAGAATTGGTTGACACACAAGAGACAGAGAGTAGGGATAAATGGGTCATTTTTAGAGTGACAGAGAGTGGCTAGTAAGGAATGAGAAGAATCGGTGCTTGGGCATCGGCCATTCACGATATGTTTAGATGACCTGGATGAGTGAGTCAAATGTAACATTTCCAAGTTTGCTGATGTCACGCAATATGATGGAATTGTGTGTTGTGAGGAGGAGGCAAGGAGCCTTCAAGGTGATTTGGACAAGTGGAGTGAGTGGGCAAACACATGGCAGATGCAGTACAACATGGTGAAATGTGAAGTTCTACAGCTGAAAATGTGTTGCTGGAAAAGCGCAGCAGGTCAGGCAGCATCCAAGGAGCAGGAAATTCGATGTTTCGGGCCAGAGCCCTTCTTCAGGAATGAGGAGAATGTGTCCAGCAGGCTAAGATAAAAGTCAGGGAGGAGGGACTTGGGGGAGGGGCATTGGAAATGCGATAGGTGGAAGGAGATTAAGGTGAGGGTGATAGGCTGGAGTGGGGGTGGGTGTGGGGGCGGAGAGGTTAGGAAGAAGATTGCAGGTTAGGAAGGCGGTGCTGAGTTCGAGGGATTTGACTGAGACAAGGTGGGGGGAGGGGAAATGAGGAAACTGGAGAAATCTGAGTTCATCCCTTGTGGTTGGAGGGTTCCTAGGCGGAAGATGAGGCGCTCTTCCTCCAGCTGTCGTGTTGCTGTGGTCTGGCGATGGAGGAGTCCTACCAAAATGAAGTTCTACACTTTGGTGTGAAAAACAGTAAGAAAGAGTATTATTTAAAAGGTGAGATATTGGGATGTATGGATATACAAAGGGATCTGGGTGTCCTCGTCCAACAATGAAAGTAGACACGCAAATGCAGCAAGCAATTAGGAAGGCAACTAGTATATATGTTAAAATCTATTCCCGGGGTATGGGTGTTGTTGACCATCCATGTTTATCATCCATCCCTAATTGCCCTTGAGGCGGTGGTGGTGAGCTTCCTTTTTGACCTGCAGCAAACCACAGGCCGTAGGTTGACCCACAATACCCTTACATAGGCACTTCCAGGATTTTGACCCAGCAACAGTGAAAGAATGGCAATGTATTTCCAAGTCAGGATGGTGAGTGGCTTGAAGGAGAACTTGCAGTTGTGGTGTTGAATGCTGCCCTTGTCCTTCTAGATGGTGAGGGGTGTAGGTTTGGAAGGTGCTCTTCTGGTGAATTTCTGCAGTGTATCTTGTAGACAGTGCACACTGCTGCTACTGAGCATCAGTGGTGGACCGAGTGAATCTTTTGTGGATGTGGTGCCAATCAAGTGGGTTGCTTTGTGTTGGATGGTGTTAAGCTTCTTGAGTGTTCATCAGGAAGGGCATTTGCCTGAAACGTCGATTTTCCTGCTCCTCAGATGCTGCCTGAACTGCTGTGCTTTTCCAGTACCACACTAATCTAGAATCTGGTTTCCAGCATCTGCAGTCCTTGGTTTTACCCATAGAATCCCTATAGTGTGGAAACAGACCCTTTGGCCCAACAAGTCCTCACCGACCCTCTGAAGAGTATCTCACCCAGATCCATTCCCCTGCCCTATTACTCCACACTTGTCCTGACTAATGCACACAGCCTACACATCCCTAAACACTATGGGCAATTTAGCATGGCCAATTCACCTGACCTACACATCTTTGGACTGTGGGAGGAAACTGGAGCACCCGGAGGAAACCCACACAGACACGGGGAGAATGTGCAAACTCCACACAGATAGTCACCCAAGGCGTGAATCGAACCCAGGTCCCTGGGGCTGTGAGGCAGCAGTGCTAAGCACCGAGCCATTGTGTTGTTGGAGGTACACCCATCCAGGCAAGTGGGGAGTATTCTATCACACTCCTGACTTGTGCCTTACCTGTGCTGCATGAATCAGAAGTGGGGATGTTCCCCAATGATTGCATGATGTTCGATGGTGGGTGGGCTTTGGAGGGTCGGGGGAGGGAGCTATTCTGTGCCTCTGACCTGCTTTTGTTTCCACTGAACTTACAAAGTGAGTCCAGTTTTGTTTCTCGTCAATGGTAACCCCGGGATATTGATAATGGGGGATTCAGTGATAGTAATTCCATTAAATGTCAAGATTAGATTACTTACAGTGTGGAAACAGGCCCTTCGCCCCAACCAGTCCACATCGACCCGCCGAAGCGCAATTCACCCATACCCCTACATTTACCCCTTACCTAACACTACGGGCAATTTAGCATGGTCAATTCACCTAACCTGCACATTTTTGGACTGTGGGAGGAAACCGGAGCACCCGGAGGAAACCCACGCAGACACGGGGAGAATGTGCAAACTCCACACAGTCAGTCGCCTGAGGCAGGAAATGAACCCAGGTCCCTGGCGCTGTGAGGCAGCAGTGCTAACCACTGTGCCACCGTGCCACCCACAATGTCAAGAAGCAGTGGTGAGATTCTCTTCTCTTGAAGATTGTCATCGCCTCACATTTGTGCTGTGTGAATGTGGCCTGCCACTTGTCAGCCCAAGCCTGGGTATTGTCCAGTGCTTGCTGGCTTTGGACATGGACTGCTTCAGGAGTCACGAATGGTGCTGAACATCGTGCAACCATTGGCGAGCATCCCTACTTCTGACCTTATTGATTCATGCAGCACAGATGAGGCCCATTGAGTTTGTGCTGGTAATTTGGACCCGTCCCGCCTTCATCCCTAGTCCCATAGCCTTGAATGTTATGATACCTCAGGTGCTCATCCAAGTAATATTTTAAAGGTTGTGAGATTACCCGCCTCCACTGTCTCCCCAGGCAGTATATTCCAAGCTCTAAGTGATAAACACTGTCTCAAATCCCCTCGAAACCTTGTCCCTTACAGTTGCTTATAGCTGCTTCCTATTCACCCTGTCTATGCCCCTCAATCTTATAGCATCCATCAGGTCCCCTCTCAATCTTTTCCGCTCCAAAGAAAACAATCCAAGCGTATCCAACCTCTCTTCCTCACTGGAATGCTCCATCCCAGGCAAAATCCTGGTAAATCTCCCCTGCACCCTCTCCTGTGCAATCACATCTTTCCCAAAGTGCGGCGGCCAGAACATCTCACCGTATTTGAGCTGTGGCCTAACCTGTGGAAGAAAGTCATTAATGAGCAGCTGGACCTCAGGCACTATTCCTGAGGAACTCCTGCAGGGATGTCCGGGAGCTGAGGTGACTGACTTCCAACATTCACAACCACCTTCCTTTGTGCCAGGCATGACTCCAGCCTGTTGAGAGTTTTCCCCCTGATGCCTATTGATTCCAGTTATGCCAGGCCTCTTTGGTGCCACACTTGGTTGAATGCAGCCTTAATGCCAAGGGCCGTCACTCTCCCCTCCCCTCTAGAATCCAGCCCTTTTGTCCATGTTTGAACCAAGGCTGGAATGAGGTCAGCAGCTGAGTGGCCCAAACTGGGCATCGCTGAGCAGGTACTGCGTGATACCACTGCTGATGACACCTCCCATCACTTTCCTGATGATCGAGAGGAGATTGGAATAGTAATTGACCCGGTTGGATTTGTCCTGTGCACAGGACATACCTGGACAAGCTTCCACATTGTCCAGGCAGATGCTAATTATACTGGAAGAGCTCGGCTTGGGGAGTGGCAGGTTCTGGAGCTCAAGTCTCTTATCCGATTGTCAGAATATTGTCACGACCCACAGCCTTTGCAGAATCCACTGCCTTCAGCCGTGTTTGCAGGAATGAATTCAATTGGCTCAAAACTGGTAGCTGTCATGCTGGGGACATGATGGATCATCCATTCAGCACTGCTGGCTGATTGATGGTTGCAATACGGTTCAGCCTTACCTTTTGCGCCCATGTGTTGGGGAGGTTGTTGTTAAACAGAGAGACTTCGGGGTGCAGGTACGCAGTTCTTTGAAAGCTGCGTCACTGGTAGATAGTGATAGACATCATTAAGAATAGAGTCACACGACACGGAAACAGACCCTTCAGACCGGTCTGTGCATTGCCAGTCAAGTTTCCCAAGCTAAACTAGTCCCACTTCCCTGCATTTGGCCCGTAGCTTTCTAAACCTTTCCTATTTATGTCGAACTGTCTTTTCAGTGTTGTTACTGTATCTGCAGCATTCACTTCCTCTGATCGTTCATTCCACGTACAAAACGCTCTCTATGTGAAAAAATTGCCCCTCAGGTCCCTGTTAAATCTTCCTTTTCTCACCTTACAAATGTGCCCCCTACTTTTGAACTCCCCTATCCCATGATTTTAGAAACCTCTATAGGGTCAGCCCTCTGTCTCCAAGGGAAAGAATTCTCAGCCATTCCAGCCTCGTCTTATAACTCAAACCTCCTGTCCCGGCGACATCCTGGGAAATCGTTTCTGAACAGTTTCCCGTTTAATAACAATCCTCCTATAGCGGGCTGTTCCGAACTGCAGACTGTAGGCCAAACGTGGCCTCACCAACATCCTCCACAACCTCAACATGAGATCCCAACTCCTATACACAGTGATCTGAGCAGTGAAAGCGAGCATGTTAAACGCCATCTTAACCAGTAACGCAGCTTTCAAAGAACTGTGTACCTGCACGCCCTGGGTCTCTCTGTTTTACAACAACCTCCCCAGGCCCTGCTTTGGATTGTATAAGTCCTGCTGTTGTTTGTTTTCCCAGTATGCAATACCTCGCATTTATCCAAATTAAAATCCATCTGTCAGTCCCACTTGTCCAATTCATCTAAATCCCTTTGTAATCTGAGATAGTCTTCACTGTCCTCTGTGCTACCAACTTAGGTGTCATCTGCAAACTTACAAACCATCCTTCCTAAATTCTCATCCAAATTGTTTGTACAAATGACAAACAACAATGGATGGGGATACTTCGGGACCCTCCTCCTCCGGTGAGTTGTTTAATTGCCCTCCACCATTCACGACTGGATGTGGCAGGACTGCAGAGCTTCGATCTGATCCCATTGGTTGGGGGAATCGCTTAGCTCTGTCCGTCACTTGCTGCTTCTGCTGTTTGGCAATGCAAGGAGCTCTGTTCATTTGCTTCACCAGGTTGCCATGTCATTTTTAGCTACACATGCACTGCTGTTCGCATGCCCTCGCACTCTCCGTTGAACCTGAATGACATTCCGTGTCATTCCCTGTGTCCCAATGTCAAAGTCTGTGCCGCAGTGTCGTTCTCTGTATCTCTGTGTCCTGCTCATTGTTGCAGTGTAATTCCCAGTGTCTTTTTTCCATACCATTCTCAAAGTTACAGTGTCAAACCTGGTGTCATAGCTTCATTTTGATGTCACTGTGTCATTCCCAAAGCCATTCCTGATGTCGAACCAACACCACTTCTTGTGCTGCAGTGTCATCACCAATGTCGCAACAGCATCACTTCCTGTGCTGAAGCACACTCGGTGTTGTGCTGTATTTTTCGTGTCATTTACAATGTTGTAGTGTCACTCCCTATGTCATTCTTGATGTTACAGTGTCATTCTCAGTGTCGCAGTATCATTCTCTCTGTCACATTCTTATTCACTTTCTCAGAGTGTCAGTTTTGCGCTCACAATCTCATTCTCAGGCTGCTCCCCCATGTCGCCATGTCAGTCTCAGTCTCAGTGGTCCATTCTCAGTGTTGGAGTGGCTTTATCCAAGTTATTCTCGCTGTTGCACTGTCATTCCCAGTGTCAAGGTTTCATTCTGGTTGTTATTCTCCGTGGCCCAATGTAATTCTCCGTGTCCCACTGTACTTCTGTGATTCTGTGTCCTACTGTGATTCTGTGTCCTACTGTGATTCTCTGTGTCCCACTATAATTCTCTGTGTCCCACTGTAATTCTCCGTGTTCCACTGTTATTCTCCATGTCCTATTGTTATTCTGTGTCCTACTGTTATTCTGTGTCCTACTGTTATTCTCCTTGTCCTACTGTGATTCTCCTTGTCCCACTGTAATTCTCCTTGTCCTACTGTTATTCCCCATGTCCCACTGCTATTCCCCGAGTCCCACTGTGATTCTCCATGTCCCACTGTGATTCTCCATGTCCTACTGTTATTCTCTCTGTGTCCCCCTGTAATTCTCTGTGTCCCCCTGTAATTCTCTGTGTCCCCCTGTAATTCTCCGTGTCCCCCTGTATTTCTCCGTGTCCAACTGCTATTCCCCATGTCCCACTGCTATTCCCCGTGTCCCACTGCTATTCCCCATGTCCCACTGCCATTCTCTGTGTCCCACTGTAATTCCCTGTGTCCAACTGCTATTCCCCGTGTCCCACTGCTATTCCTCGTGTCCCAATGTTATTCTCCGTGTCCCATTGCTATTCCCCGTGTCCCACTGTAGTTCTCAACGTCCCACTGTAATTCTCCTTGTCCTACTGTTATTCTCCCTGTCCCACTGTTATTCTGTGTCCCACTGTTATTCTGTGTTCCACTGTTATTCTCCGTATCCCACTGTAATTCCCCGTGGCCCACTGTTATCCTCCGAGTCCCACTGCTATCACCCGTGTCCCACTGCTATTCCCCATGTCCCACTGTAGTTCTCAACCTCCCACTGTAGTTCTCCTTGTCCTACTGTTATTCTCCCTGTCCCACTGTTATTCTGTGTCCCACTGTTATTCTCTGTGTCCCCCTGTATTTCTCCATGTCCCCCTCTATTTCTCCGTGGAGAATAACAGTGGGCCACGGAGAATTACAGTGGGCCACGGGGAATTACAGTGGGCCATGGGGAATAACACTGGGCCACGGAATAACACTGGGCCACGGAATAACACTGGGCCGCGGAATAACAGTGGGACATGGAGAATAACAGTAGGACAAGGAGAATTACAGTGGGACGTTGAGAACTACAGTGGGACACAGGGAATAACAGTGGGACACGGGGAATAACAGTGGGACACGGGGAATAACAGTGGGACGCGGAATAACTGTGGGACATGGAGAATAACAGTAGGACATGGAGAATAACAGTAGGACAAGGAGAATTACAGTGGGACGTTGAGAACTACAGTGGGACACGGGGAATAACAGTGGGACACGGGGAATAACAGTGGGACAAGGAGAATTACAGTGGGACGTTGAGAACTACAGTGGGACACGGGGAATGACAGTGCGACACGGGGAATGACAGTGCGACACGGAGAATGACAGTGCGACACGGGGAATGACACTGCGACACGGGGAATGACACTGCGACACGGAGAATGACACTACGACACGGGGAATGACAGTGACACGGAGAGTGACACTGCGATATGGATACTGACACTGTCACACGGAGAATGACATTGTCACACGGAGACTGACACTGCAACAAGGAGAATGACAGCGCGACAAGGAGAATGACACTGTGACAGGCAGAATGACACTGCGACACGGAGAATGACACTGCGACACGGGGAACGCCACTGCGACACGGGGAATGACACTACGAAACGGGGAATGACACTGCAACACGGGGAATGACGCTGCAACATGCGGAATGACGCTGCGACACGTGGCATGATGCTGCGACACGGAGAACGACACTGCGACACGGTGAATGACACTGCAACACGGGGATTGACACTGCAATACGGGGAATGACACTGGAACACGGAGAATGACATAGCGACACGGGAAATGACGCTGCGACATGGGGATTGACACTGCAACACGGGGAATGACCCTGCAACACGGAGAATGACATAGTGACACGGAGAATGACACTGCGACACGGAGAATGACACTGCGACACGGGGAATCACACTGCGACACGGGGAATGACACTGCGGCACGGAGAATGACACTACGAAATGCGGAATGATGCTGCTACACGGAGAATGCCACTACGACACGGGGAATGACACTGCGAAATGGAGAATGACGCTGCAACACGGGGAACGCCACTATGACACGGGGAATGATACTGCGACACGGGGAATGACACTGCGACACGGGGAATGACACTACGACACGGGGAATGACACTGCGACACGGAGAATGACACTGCGACACGGAGAATGACACTGCAGCACGGAGAATGACGCTGCAACACGGGGAACACCACTACGACACAGGGAATGACACTGCGACTCGGAGAATGACACTGTGACATGTGGAATGACGCTGTGACACGGGGAATGACACTGCGACTCGGAGAATGACGCTGCGACACGGGGAATGACACTGCGACATGGAGAATGGCACTGCGGCACGGAGAATGACACTGCGACATGCGGAATGACGCTGCGACACGTGGAATGACGCTGCGGCATGGGGAATGACACCGCGACATGGGGAATGATACTACGACACAGGGAATGGCACTGCAACACGGAGAATGACACTGCGGCACAGAGAATGAAACTGCGGCACGGGGAATGACACTGCGACACGTAGAACGACACTGTGACACGGAGAATGACAGCGCGACACGGAGAACGACGCTGCGACACGGAGAGTGACACTGTCACACGGGGAATGTCGCTGCGACATGGGGAATGACACTGCGACACGGAGAATGACACTGCGACACGGAGAATGACACTGTGACAGGCAGAATGACACTGCGACACGGAGAATGACACTGCGACACGGGGAACGCCACTGCGACACGGGGAATGACACTACGAAACGGGGAATGACACTGCAACACGGGGAATGACGCTGCAACATGCGGAATGACGCTGCGACACGTGGCATGATGCTGCGACACGGAGAACGACACTGCGACACGGTGAATGACACTGCAACACGGGGATTGACACTGCAATACGGGGAATGACACTGGAACACGGAGAATGACATAGCGACACGGGAAATGACGCTGCGACATGGGGATTGACACTGCAACACGGGGAATGACCCTGCAACACGGAGAATGACATAGTGACACGGAGAATGACACTGCGACACGGAGAATGACACTGCGACACGGGGAATCACACTGCGACACGGGGAATGACACTGCGGCACGGAGAATGACACTACGAAATGCGGAATGATGCTGCTACACGGAGAATGCCACTACGACACGGGGAATGACACTGCGAAATGGAGAATGACGCTGCAACACGGGGAACGCCACTATGACACGGGGAATGATACTGCGACACGGGGAATGACACTGCGACACGGGGAATGACACTACGACACGGGGAATGACACTGCGACACGGAGAATGACACTGCGACACGGAGAATGACACTGCAGCACGGAGAATGACGCTGCAACACGGGGAACACCACTACGACACAGGGAATGACACTGCGACTCGGAGAATGACACTGTGACATGTGGAATGACGCTGTGACACGGGGAATGACACTGCGACTCGGAGAATGACGCTGCGACACGGGGAATGACACTGCGACATGGAGAATGGCACTGCGGCACAGAGAATGACACTGCGACATGCGGAATGACGCTGCGACACGTGGAATGACGCTGCGGCATGGGGAATGACACCGCGACATGGGGAATGATACTACGACACAGGGAATGGCACTGCAACACGGAGAATGACACTGCGGCACAGAGAATGAAACTGCGGCACGGGGAATGACACTGCGACACGTAGAACGACACTGTGACACGGAGAATGACAGCGCGACACGGAGAACGACGCTGCGACACGGAGAGTGACACTGTCACACGGGGAATGTCGCTGCGACATGGGGAATGACACTGCGACACGGAGAATGACACTGCGACACGGAGAATGACAGCGCGACACGGGGAATGACACTGCGACACGGGGAACAACGCTGCGACACGGAGAATGACACTGCGACACGGGGAATGACACTGAGACACGGGGAATGACAGTGACACGGGGAATGACACTGCGACATGGGGAATGACACTGCGACACGGAGAATGACACTGCGACACGGAGAATGACACTGCGGCACGGGGAATGACAGTGACACGGAGAATGACACTGCGACACGGAGAATGACACTGCGACACGGGGAATGACACTGCGGCACGGGGAATGACACTGCGACACGGAGAATGACACTGCGGCACGGAGAATGACACTGCGACACGGAGAATAACACTGCGACATGGGGAATGACACTGGGACACGGGGAATGACGCTGCGACACGGGGAATGACACTGCGACACGGGGAATGACACTGCGACACGGAGAATGACACTGCGACACGGGGAATGACATTGCGGCACGGAGAATGACACTGCGGCATGCGGAATGACGCTGCGACACGTGGAATGACGCTGCGACACAGAGAACGACACTGCGACACGGGGAATGACACTGCGGCACGGGGAATGACAGCGCGACACGGAGAATGACGCTGTGACAGGCAGAATGACACTGCGACACGGATAATGACACTGCGACACGGGGAATGACAGCGCGACACGGAGAATGACGCTGTGACACGGGGAATGACACTGCGACACGGGGAATGACACTACGACACGGGGAATGACACTGCGACACGGAGAATGACACTGCGACACGGAGAATGACACTGCAGCACGGAGAATGACGCTGCAACACGGGGAACACCACTACGACACAGGGAATGACACTGCGACTCGGAGAATGACACTGTGACATGTGGAATGACGCTGTGACACGGGGAATGACACTGCGACTCGGAGAATGACGCTGCGACACGGGGAATGACACTGCGACATGGAGAATGGCACTGCGGCACGGAGAATGACACTGCGACATGCGGAATGACGCTGCGACACGTGGAATGACGCTGCGGCATGGGGAATGACACCGCGACATGGGGAATGATACTACGACACAGGGAATGGCACTGCAACACGGAGAATGACACTGCGGCACAGAGAATGAAACTGCGGCACGGGGAATGACACTGCGACACGGAGAACGACACTGTGACACGGAGAATGACAGCGCGACACGGAGAACGACGCTGCGACACGGAGAGTGACACTGTCACACGGCGAATGTCGCTGCGACATGGGGAATGACACTGCGACACGGAGAATGACACTGTGACACGGAGAATGACACTGCGACACGGAGAATGACGCTGCAACACGGGGAACGCCAATACAACACGGGGAATGACACTGCGACACGGGGAATGACACTGCGACACGGGGAACACCACTACGACACAGGGAATGACACTGCGACTCGGAGAATGACACTGCGACATGCGAAATGACGCTGTGACACGGAGAATGACACTGCGACACGGAGAATGACACTGCAGCACGGAGAATGACGCTGCAACACGGGGAACACCACTACGACACGGGGAATGACACTGCGGCACGGGGAATGACAGTGACACGGAGAATGACACTGCGACACGAGGAATGACACTGCGACACGGGGAGTGACACTGCGGCACGGGGAATGACAGTGACACGGAGAATGACACTGCGACACGGAGAATGACACTGCGACATGAAGAATGACACTGCGACACGGGGAACGACACTGCGGCACGGGGAATGACACTGCGGCACGGGGAATGACACTGCGACACGAGGAATGACACTGCGACAGGGGGAATGACACTGCAACACGGGGAACGACGCTGCAACACGGGGAATGACACTGCGACACGGGGAATGAAACTGCGACACGGGGAACGACACTGCGACACAGAGAATGACACTACGACTAGGGGAATGACACTGCGACACGGGGAATGACACTGCGGCACGTGGAATGATACTACGACACGGGGAATGACACTGCAACACGGAGAATGACACTGTGTTGCAGTGTCATTCCCCTAGTCGTAGTGTCATTCCCCGTGTCGCAGTGTCATTCCCCGTGTCGCGCTGTCATTCCCCGTGTCGCAGTATCATTCCCCTAGTCGTAGTGTCATTCTCTGTGTCGCAGTGTCGTTCCCCGTGTCGCAGTGTCATTCCCCTAGTCGTAGTGTCATTCCCCGTGTCGCAGTGTCAGTCCCCGTGTGGCAGTGTCATTCCCCGTGTCGCAGTGTCATTCCCCGTGTCGCAGTGTCACTCCCCGTGTCGCAGCGTCATTCCCCATGTCGCAGCGTCACTTCCCGTGTCGCAGTGTCGTTTCCCGTGTCGCAGTGTCGTTCCCCGTGTCGTAGTATCATTCCCCCGTGTGACAGTGTCACTCTCCGTGTCGCAGTGTCATTCTGCCTGTCACAGCGCCATTCTCCGTGTCGCGCTGTCATTCCCTGTGTCGCAGTGTCATTCTCCATGTCGCAGTGTCATTCTCCGTGTCGCAGTGTCATTCTGCCTGTCACAGCGTCATTCTCCGTGTCGCGCTGTCATTCCCCGTGTCGCAGTGTCATTCCCCGTGTCGTAGTATCATTCCCCGTGTCGCAGTTTCATTCTCCGTGTCGCAGTGTCATTCCCCATGCCGCAGCGTCGTTCTCTGTGTCGCAGCGTCATTCCACGTGTCGCAGCGTCATTCCCTGTGTCGCAGTTTCATTCCCCGTGTGACAGTGTCATTCCCCGTGTCGCAGTGTCATTCTCCGTGTCACTGTCATTCCCCGTGTCGCAGTGTCATTCCCCGTGTCGCAGCGTCATTCCCCGTGTCGCAGTGTCATTCTCCGTGCCGCAGTGTCATTCTCCGTGTCGCAGTCATTCCCCGTGCCGCAGTGTCATTCCCCGTGTCGCAGTGTCATTCTCCGTGTCACTGTCATTCCCCGTGTCGCAGTGTCATTCTCCGTGTCGCAGTCATTCCCCGTGCCGCAGTGTCGTTCCCCGTGTCGCAGTGTCATTCTTCATGTTGCAGTGTCATTCTCCGTGTCGCAGTGTCATTCTCCGTGTCACTGTCATTCCCCGTGCCGCAGTGTCATTCCCCGTGCCGCAGTGTCATTCTCCGTGTCGCAGTCATTCCCCGTGCCGCAGTGTCATTCCCCGTGTCGCAGTGTCATTCTCTGTGTCACTGTCATTCCCCGTGTCGCAGTGTCATTCTCCGTGTCGCAGTGTCATTCCCCGTGTGACAGTGTCATTCCCCGTGTTGCAGTGTCATTCTCCGTGTCGCAGTGTCATTCCCCGTGTCGCAGTGTCATTCCCCGTGTTGCAGCGTTGTTCCCCGTGTCACAGTGTCATTCCCCCTGTCGCAGTGTCATTCCCCCTGTCGCAGTGTCATTCCTCGTGCCGCAGTGTCGTTCCCCGTGCCGCAGTGTCGTTCCCCGTGTCGCAGTGTCATTCTCCGTGTCGCAGTGTCATTCTCCGTGTCACTGTCATTCCCCGTGCCGCAGTGTCATTCCCCGTGTCACAGTGTCATTCCTCGTGTCGCAGTGTCATTCTCCGTGTTACTGTCATTCCCCGTGCCGCAGTGTCATTCCTCGTGTCGCAGTGTCATTCCTCGTGTCACAGCGTCATTCTTCGTGTCGCAGCGTCATTCCCCATGTCGCAGTGTCATTCTCCGTGTCGCAGTGTCATTCCCCGTGTCGCTATGTCATTCCCCGTGTGGTAGTATCATTCCCCGTGTCGCAGTGTCATTCCCCCGTCGCAGTGTCATTCCCCGTGTGGCAGTGTCATTCTCCGTGTCGTAGTATCATTCCCCGTGTCGCAGTATCATTCTCCGTGTCGTAGTGTCATTCCCGTGTCGCAGTGTCATTCTCCGTGTCGCAGTATCATTCTCCGTGTCGTAGTGTCATTCCCCGTGTCGCAGTGTCATTCTCCGTGTCGCAGTGTCATTCCCCGTGTCGTAGTGTCATTCTCCGTGTCACAGTGTCATTCCCCGTGTCGCAGTATCATTCTCCATGTCTCAGAATCATTTCCCGTGACGCAGTGTCATTCTCCGTGCCGCAGCGTCATTCTTCATGTCGCAGTGTCATTTTTCCGTGTCGCAGTGTCATTCTCAGTGTCGCGGTGTCATTCCCCGTGTCGCAGAATCATTCTCCGTGTCGTAGTTTCATTCTCCGTGTCACAGTGTCATTTTTCCGTGTCGCAGTGTCATTCCCCGTGTTGCAGTGTGACTCTCCGTGTCGCTGCGTCATTCTTCATGTCGCAGTGTCATTCCCCGTGTCGCAGTGTCATTCCCCGTGTCGCAGTGTCACTCCCCGTGTCGCAGTGTCATTCCCCGTGTCACAGTGGCATTCCCCGTGTCTCAGCGTCGTTCCCTGTGTCGCAGTGTCATTCTCCGTGTCTCAGTGTCATTCCCCATGTCGCAGTGTCGTTCCCTGTGTCGCAGTGTCATTCTCCGTGCCACAGTGTCATTCCCCGTGTCGCAGTGTCACTCCCCGTGTCGCAGTGTCATTCCCCGTGTCACAGTGGCATTCCCCGTGTCTCAGCGTCGTTCCCTGTGTCGCAGTGTCGTTCCCCGTGTCGCAGTGTCATTCCCCGTGTCGCAGTGTCGTTCCCTGTGTCGCAGTGTCATTCTCCGTGTCGCAGTGTCATTCCCCGTGTCGCAGTGTCATTCTCTGTGTCGCAGTATCATTCCCCATGTCGCAGTGTCGTTCCCTGTGTCGCAGTGTCATTCTCCGTGTCGCAGTGTCGTTCCCTGTGTCGCAGTGTCATTCTCCGTGTCGCAGTGTCATTCTCCGTGTCGCAGTGTCATTCTCAGTGTCACTGTTGTTCCCCGTGTTGCAGTATCATTCTCCGTGTCGTAGTGTCATTCTCCGTGTCGCAGTGTCATTTTTCCGTGTCGCAGTGTCATTCTCCGTGTCGCGGTGTCATTCCCCGTGTCGCAGTATCATTCTCCGTGTCGTAGTGTCATTCTCCGTGTCGCAGTGTCATTTTTCCGTGTCGCAGTGTCGTTCCCCGTGTCGCAGCGTTATTCCGTGTGTCACACTTTCAGTTTCCATGTCACACTTTCTTTCCCCATGCCACAGTGTCATTCTCCGTGTCGCAGTGTCATTCCCCGTGCCGCAGTGTCACTCTCCGTGTCACTGTCATTCCCCGTGCCGCAGTGTCATTCCCCATGTCGCCGTGTCATTCTCCGTGCAGCGGTGTCATTCCCTGTGTCGTAGTGTCATTCTCCTGTGTTGCCATGTCATTCTCTATGTCGTAGTGTCAGTCTACATATCGCAGTTTCATTCCCCGTGTCGCAGTATCATTCCCCATGTCGCAGTGTGATTCCCCATGTCGCAGTATCATTCTCCATGTCGCAGCATCATTCTTCATGTCACAATGTCATTCTCCGTGTCGCAGTGTCATTCTACGTGTCACAGCGTCATTCCCCGTGTCACAGCGTCATTCCCCGTGTCGCAGTGTCATTCTCCGTGTCGCAGTGTCATTCCCCGTGTCGCAGTGTCACTCCCTGTGTCGCAGTGTCATTTCCCGTGTCGCAGTGTCATTCCCCGTGTAGCAGTTTCATTCCCCGTTTCGCAGTGTCATTCCCCGTGTGGCAGTGTCATTCCCCGTGTCGCAGTGTCATTCCCCGTGTCGCAGCGTCATTCTTCATGTCGCAGTGTCATTCCCCGTGTCGCAGTGTCATTCCCCGTGTCGCTGTGTCATTCTCCGTGTCGCAGTGTCATTCCCCGTGGCGCAGTGTCGTTCCCCGTGTCGCAGTGTCATTCCCCCTGTTGCAGTGTCATTCCCCGTGTCGCAGTGTCATTCCCCGTGTCGCAGCGTCATTCCCTGTGTCGCAGTGTCATTCTCAGTGTCGCAGCGTCACTCTCCGTGTCGCAGTGTCACTCCCTGTGTCGCAGTGTCATTCCCCGTGTTGCATGTCATTCCCCGTGTCGCCGTGTCATTCTTCGTATCGCAGTGTCGTTCCCCGTGTCGCAGTGTCATTCTCAGTGTCGCAGCGTCACTCCCCGTGTCGCAGCGTCACTCCCCGTGTCGCAGTATCATTCTCCGTGTCGCAGTGTCATTTTTCCGTGTCGCAGTGTCATTCTCCGTGTCGCGGTGTCATTCCCCGTGTCGCAGTATCATTCTCCGTGTCGCAGTGTCGTTCCCCGTGTCGCAGCGTTATTCCGTGTGTCACACTTTCAGTTTCCATGTCACACTTTCTTTCCCCGTGCCACAGTGTCATTCTCCGTGTCGCAGTGTCATTCCCCGTGCCGCAGTGTCACTCTCCGTGTCACTGTCATTCCCCGTGCCGCAGTGTCATTCCCCATGTCGCCGTGTCATTCTCCGTGCAGCGGTGTCATTCCCTGTGTCGTAGTGTCATTCTCCTGTGTTGCCATGTCATTCTCTATGTCGTAGTGTCAGTCTACATATCGCAGTTTCATTCCCCGTGTCGCAGTATCATTCCCCATGTCGCAGTGTCATTCCCCATGTCGCAGTATCATTCTCCATGTCGCAGCATCATTCTTCATGTCACAATGTCATTCTCCGTGTCGCAGTGTCATTCTACGTGTCGCAGCGTCATTCCCCGTGTCACAGCGTCATTCCCCGTGTCGCAGTGTCATTCTCCGTGTCGCAGTGTCATTCCCCGTGTCGCAGTGTCACTCCCTGTGTCGCAGTGTCATTTCCCGTGTCGCAGTGTCATTCCCCGTGTAGCAGTTTCATTCCCCGTGTCGCAGTGTCATTCCCCGTGTGGCAGTGTCATTCCCCGTGTCGCAGTGTCATTCCCCGTGTCGCAGCGTCATTCTTCATGTCGCAGTGTCATTCCCCGTGTCGCAGTGTCATTCCCCGTGTCGCTGTGTCATTCTCCGTGTCGCAGTGTCATTCCCCGTGCCGCAGTGTCGTTCCCCGTGTCGCAGTGTCATTCCCCCTGTTGCAGTGTCATTCCCCGTGTCGCAGTGTCATTCCCCGTGTCGCAGCGTCATTCCCTGTGTCGCAGTGTCATTCTCAGTGTCGCAGCGTCACTCCCCGTGTCGCAGTGTCACTCCCTGTGTCGCAGTGTCATTCCCCGTGTTGCATGTCATTCCCCGTGTCGCCGTGTCATTCTTCGTATCGCAGTGTCGTTCCCCGTGTCGCAGTGTCATTCTCAGTGTCGCAGCGTCACTCCCCGTGTCGCAGCGTCACTCCCCGTGTCGCAGTATCATTCTCAGTGTCACTGTCGTTCCCCGTGTTGCAGTATCATTCCCCGTGTCGCAGTGTCGTTCCCCGTGTCGCAGCATCATTCTCCGTGTCGTAGTGTCATTCTCCGTGTCGCAGTATCAT
Organism: Hemiscyllium ocellatum; assembly: GCF_020745735.1. Lineage (NCBI taxonomy): Eukaryota > Metazoa > Chordata > Chondrichthyes > Orectolobiformes > Hemiscylliidae > Hemiscyllium > Hemiscyllium ocellatum. Next base: position 22,588,124 of record NC_083409.1, read on the forward strand.
TCCCCGTGTCGCAGTGTCCTTCCCCGTGTCGCAGTGTCATTCTCCTTGTCGTAGTGTCATTTATCTGTGCCGCAGCGTCATTCTTCATGTTGCGGTGTCATTCCCCGTGTCGCAGTATCATTCTGCGTGTTGTAGTGTCATTCTCCGTGGTGCAGTGTCATTCGGCGTGTCGCAGCGTCCTTCCCCGTGTCACAGTATCATTCTCCATGTCGTAGTGTCATTCTCCGTGTCGTAGTGTCATTCCCCGTGTCGTAGTGTTATTCTCCGTGTTGCAGTGTCATTTTTCTGTGTCGCAGTGTCATTCTCCGTGGCGTAGTTTCACTCCCCGTGTCGCAGCATCGTTCCCTTTGTCGCAGTCTCATTCCCCGTGTCGCAGCATCACTCCCCGTGTCACAGTGTCGTTCCCTGTGTCGCTGTGTCATTCTTCCTGTCGCTATGTCATTCTCCGTGTCGCAGTGTCACTCCCCGTGTCGCAGTGTCACTCCCCGTGTCGCAGTGTCATTCCCCGTGTTACAGTGGCATTCCCCGTGTCTCAGCGTCGTTCCCTGTGTCGCAGTGTCATTCTCCGTGCCACAGTGTCGTTCCCTGTGTCGCAGTGTCATTCTCCGTGTCGCAGTGTCATTCTCAGTGTCACTGTCGTTCCCCGTGTTGCAGTATCATTCTCCGTGTCGTAGTGTCATTCTCCGTGTCGTAGTGTCATTCTCTGTGTCGCAGTGTCATTTTTCCGTGTCGCAGTGTCATTCTCCGTGTCGCGGTGTCATTCCCCGTGTCGCAGTATCATTCTCCGTGTCGTAGTGTCATTCTCCGTGTCGCAGTGTCATTTTTCCGTGTCGCAGTGTCGTTCCCCGTGTCGCAGCGTTATTCCGTGTGTCACACTTTCAGTTTCCATGTCACACTTTCTTTCCCCGTGCCACAGTGTCATTCTCCGTGTCGCAGTGTCATTCCCCGTGTCGCAGTGTCATTCCCCGTGCCACAATGTCGTTCCCCGTGTCGCAGTGTCATTCCCCGTGTCGCAGTGTCATTCTCCGTGTCGCAGTGTCATTCCCCGTGTCGCAGTGTCATTCCCCGTGCCGCAGTGTCGTTCCCCGTGTCGCAGTGTCATTCCCCGTGTCGCAGTGTCATTCCCCGTGCCGCAGTGTCATTCCTCGTGTCGCAGCGTCATTCCCCGTGTCACAGTGTCATTCCTCGCATCGCGGTGTCATTCCCTGTGTCGTAGTGTCATTCTCATGTGTTGCCATGTCATTCTCTATGTCGTAGTGTCCGTCTCCATATCGCAGTTTCATTCTGCCTGTCTGTGTCCTGCTGCCTATCACAGTGTCATTCCCCGTGTCACAGTGTCATTCCCCGTGTGGCAGTGTCATTCCCCGTGTGGCAGTGTCATTCCCCGTGTCGCAGTGTCATTCCCCGTGTGGCAGTGTCATTCCCTGTGTCGCACTGTCATTCCCCGTGTCGCAGTGTCGTTCGGCGTGTCGCAGCGTCTTTCCCCGTGTCACAGTATCATTCTCCGTGTCGTAGTGTCATTCTCCGTGTCGTAGTGTCATTCTCCGTGTTGCAGTGTCATTTTTCTGTGTCGCAGTGTCACTCCCCGTGTCGCAGCGTCACTCCCCGTGTCACAGTGTCGTTCCCTGTGTCGCTGTGTCATTCTTCCTGTCGCTATGTCATTCTCCGTGTCGCAGTGTCATTCCCCGTGTAGCAGTTTCATTCCCCGTGTCGCAGTGTCATTCCCCGTGTGGCAGTGTCATTCCCCGTGTCGCAGTGTCATTCCCCGTGTCGCAGCGTCATTCTTCATGTCGCAGTGTCATTCCCCGTGTCGCAGTGTCATTCCCCGTGTCGCTGTGTCATTCTCCGTGTCGCTGTGTCATTCCCCGTGCCGCAGTGTCGTTCCCCGTGTCGCAGTGTCATTCCCCCTGTTGCAGTGTCATTCCCCGTGTCGCAGTGTCATTCCCCGTGTCGCAGCGTCATTCCCTGTGTCGCAGTGTCATTCTCAGTGTCGCAGCGTCACTCCCCGTGTCGCAGTGTCACTCCCTGTGTCGCAGTGTCATTCCCCGTGTTGCATGTCATTCCCCGTGTCGCCGTGTCATTCTTCGTATCGCAGTGTCGTTCCCCGTGTCGCAGTGTCATTCTCAGTGTCGCAGCGTCACTCCCCGTGTCGCAGCGTCACTCCCCGTGTCGCAGTATCATTCTCAGTGTCACTGTTGTTCCCCGTGTTGCAGTATCATTCCCCGTGTCGCAGTGTCGTTCCCCGTGTCGCAGCATCATTCTCCGTGTCGTAGTGTCATTCTCCGTGTCGCAGTATCATTCCCCGTGTCGCAGTGTCCTTCCCCGTGTCGCAGTGTCATTCTCCTTGTCGTAGTGTCATTTATCTGTGCCGCAGCGTCATTCTTCATGTTGCGGTGTCATTCCCCGTGTCGCAGTATCATTCTGCGTGTTGTAGTGTCATTCTCCGTGGTGCAGTGTCATTCGGCGTGTCGCAGCGTCCTTCCCCGTGTCACAGTATCATTCTCCATGTCGTAGTGTCATTCTCCGTGTCGTAGTGTCATTCCCCGTGTCGTAGTGTTATTCTCCGTGTTGCAGTGTCATTTTTCTGTGTCGCAGTGTCATTCTCCGTGGCGTAGTTTCACTCCCCGTGTCGCAGCATCGTTCCCTTTGTCGCAGTCTCATTCCCCGTGTCGCAGCATCACTCCCCGTGTCACAGTGTCGTTCCCTGTGTCGCTGTGTCATTCTTCCTGTCGCTATGTCATTCTCCGTGTCGCAGTGTCACTCCCCGTGTCGCAGTGTCACTCCCCGTGTCGCAGTGTCATTCCCCGTGTTACAGTGGCATTCCCCGTGTCTCAGCGTCGTTCCCTGTGTCGCAGTGTCATTCTCCGTGCCACAGTGTCGTTCCCGGTGTCGCAGTGTCATTCTCCGTGTCGCAGTGTCATTCTCAGTGTCACTGTCGTTCCCCGTGTTGCAGTATCATTCTCCGTGTCGTAGTGTCATTCTCCGTGTCGTAGTGTCATTCTCTGTGTCGCAGTGTCATTTTTCCGTGTCGCAGTGTCATTCTCCGTGTCGCGGTGTCATTCCCCGTGTCGCAGTATCATTCTCCGTGTTGTAGTGTCATTCTCCGTGTCGCAGTGTCATTTTTCCGTGTCGCAGTGTCGTTCCCCGTGTCGCAGCGTTATTCCGTGTGTCACACTTTCAGTTTCCATGTCACACTTTCTTTCCCCGTGCCACAGTGTCATTCTCCGTGTCGCAGTGTCATTCCCCGTGTCGCAGTGTCATTCCCCGTGCCGCAATGTCGTTCCCCGTGTCGCAGTGTCATTCCCCGTGTCGCAGTGTCATTCTCCGTGTCGCAGTGTCATTCCCCGTGTCGCAGTGTCATTCCCCGTGCCGCAGTGTCGTTCCCCGTGTCGCAGTGTCATTCCCCGTGTCGCAGTGTCATTCCCCGTGCCGCAGTGTCATTCCTCGTGTCGCAGCGTCATTCCCCGTGTCACAGTGTCATTCCTCGCATCGCGGTGTCATTCCCTGTGTCGTAGTGTCATTCTCATGTGTTGCCATGTCATTCTCTATGTCGTAGTGTCCGTCTCCATATCGCAGTTTCATTCTGCCTGTCTGTGTCCTGCTGCCTATCACAGTGTCATTCCCCGTGTCACAGTGTCATTCCCCGTGTGGCAGTGTCATTCCCCGTGTCGCAGTGTCATTCCCTGTGTGGCAGTGTCATTCCCTGTGTCGCACTGTCATTCCCCGTGTCGCAGTGTCGTTCGGCGTGTCGCAGCGTCTTTCCCCGTGTCACAGTATCATTCTCCGTGTCGTAGTGTCATTCTCCGTGTCGTAGTGTCATTCTCCATGTTGCAGTGTCATTTTTCTGTGTCGCAGTGTCACTCCCCGTGTCGCAGCATCGTTCCCTTTGTCGCAGTCTCATTCCCCGTGTCGCAGCGTCACTCCCCGTGTCACAGTGTCGTTCCCTGTGTCGCTGTGTCATTCTTCCTGTCGCTATGTCATTCTCCGTGTCGCAGTGTCACTCCCCGTGTCGCAGTGTCACTCCCCGTGTCGCAGTGTCATTCCCCGTGTCGCAGTGGCATTCCCCGTGTCGCAGCGTCGTTCCCTGTGTCGCAGTGTCATTCTCAGTGCCACAGTGTCGTTCCCCGTGTCGCAGTGTCACTCCCCGTGTCGCAGTGTCACTCCCCGTGTCGCAGTGTCATTCCCAGTGTCGCAGTGGCATTCCCCGTGTCGCAGCGTCGTTCCCTGTGTCACAGTGTCATTCTCAGTGCCACAGTGTCATTCCCCATGTCGCAGTGTCATTCCCCCTGTAGCAGTGTCATTCCCTGTGTCGCAGTGTCGTTCCCTGTGTTGCAGTGTCTATCCTCGTGTCGCAGTATCTCTCCTCGTGTCGCGGTGTCATTCCTCGTGTCGCGGTGTCATTATCCCATGCCGCAGGGTCATTTTCCGTGTCACAGTGTCATTCTCCGTGTCGCAGTGTCATTTTTCCGTGTCGCAGTGTCATTCCCCGTGTTGCAGCGTCATTCCCCGTGTCGCAGTGTCATTCCCCGTGTCGCAGTGTCATTCTCCGTGTCGCAGTGTCATTCCCCGTGTCGCAGTGTCATTCTCCGTGCCGCAGTGTCATTCCCCGTGTCGCAGTGTCACTCTCCGTGTCACTGTCATTCCCCGTGCCGCAGTGTCATTCCCCGTGTCGCAGTGTCATTCCCCGTGTCGCAGTGTCATTCCCCGTGTCGCTGTGTCATTCTCCGTGTCGCAGTGTCATTCCCCGTGTGGCAGTGTCATTCCCCGTGTCGCAGTGTCATTCCCCGTGTGGCAGTGTCATTCCCCGTGTCGCAGTATCATTCCCCGTGTCGCAGTGTCATTCCCCGTGTGGCAGTGTCATTCCCCGTGTGGCAGTGTCATTCCCCGTGTCGCAGTGTCATTCCCCGAGTCGCAGTGTCATTCCCCGTGTCACAGTATCATTCCCCGTGTCGCAGTGTCATTCCCCGAGTCGCAGTGTCATTCCCCCTGTCGCAGTGTCATTCCCCCGTCACAGTGCCATTCCCCGAGTCGTAGTGTCATTCCCCGTGTCGCAGTGTCATTCCCCCTGTCGCAGTGTCATTCCCTGTGTCGCAGTGTCGTTCCCTGTGTCGCAGTGTCTATCCTCGTGTCGCGGTGTCATTCCTCGTGTCGCGGTGTCATTATCCCGTGCCGCAGGGTCATTCTCTGTGTCGTAGTGTCATTCCCCGTGTCGCAGTGTCATTCTCCGTGTCGCAGTGTCATTCTCCGTGTCGCAGCATCATTCTTCATGTCGCAGTTTCATTCCCCGTGTCGCAGAGTCATTCTACGTGTCGCAGCATCATTCCCCGTGTCGCAGTGTCATTCCCCCTGTCGCAGTGTCATTCCCCGAGTCGCAGCGTCATTCTCCGTGTCGCAGCGTCATTCCCCGTGTCGCAATGTCATTCCCCGTGGCACAGCGTCACTCTCCGTGTCACTGTGTCATTCTCCGTGCCGCAGTGTCATTCCCCGTGCCGCAGTGTCATTCCCCGTGCCGCAGTGTCATTCCCCATGTCGTAGTGGCGTTCCCTGTGTCGTAGTGTCATTCTCCTGTGTTGCCATGTCATTCTCTATGTCGTAGTGTCAGTCTCAATATAGCAGTTTCATTCCGCCTGTCAGTGTCCTGCTGCCTATCACAGTGTCATTCCCCGAGTCACAGTGTCATTCCCCGTGTCTCAGTGTCATTCCCCGTGTCGCACTGTCATTCCCCGTGTCGCAGTGTCGTTCTCCGTGTCGCAGTGTCATTCCCCTAGTCGCAGTGTCATTCCCCGTGTCGCAGTATCATTCCCCGAGTCGTAGTGTCATTCCCCCGTCGCAGTGTCATTCCCCGAGTCGCAGTGTCATTCCCCCGTCGCAGTGTCATTCCCCGTGTCGCAGTGTCATTCCCCCTGTCGCAGTGTCATTCCCCGAGTCATAGTGTCATTCCCCGTGTCGCAGTGTCATTCCCCCTGTCGCAGTGTCATTCCCCGTGTCGCAGTGTCGTTCCCTGTGTCGCAGTGTCTATCCTCGTGTCGCAGTGTCTATCCTCGTGTCGCGGTGTCATTATCCCGTGCCGCAGGGTCATTCTCCGTGTCGTAGTGTCATTCCCCGTGTCGCAGTGTCATTCTCCGTGTCGTAGTGTCATTCTCCGTGTCGCAGTGTCATTTTTCCGTGTCGCAGTGTCATTCTCCGTGTCGCAGTGTCATTCCCCGTGTCGCAGTGTCATTCTCCGTGTCGCGCTGTCATTCCCCGTGTCGCAGTGTCATTCCACGGGTCGCAATGTCATTGCCCGTGTCGCAGTTTCATTCCCCGTGTCGCAGTGTCACTCCCCATGTGGCAGTGTCATTCCCCGTGTCGCAGTGTCATTCTCCGTGTCACAGCGTCATTCCCCGTGTCGCAGCGTTATTTTTCATGTCGCAGTGTCGTTCCCCGTGTTGCAGTATCATTCTTCGTGTCGTAGTGTCATTCTCCGTGTCGCAGTGTCATTTTTCTGTGTCGCAGTATCATTCTCCGTGTCGCAGTGTCATTCCCCGTGTCGCAGTATCTTTCTCCGTGTCGTAGTGTCATTCCCTGTGTCGCAGTGTCATTCCCTGTGTCGCAGTGTCATTTCCCGTGTCGCCGTGTCATTCTCCGTGTCGTAGTGTCATTCCCCGTGTCGCAGTGTCACTCCCCATGTGGCAGTGTCATTCCCCGTGTCGTAGTGTCATTCTCCGTGTCGCAGTGTCATTTTTCTGTGTCGCAGTATCATTCGCCGTGTCGCAGCATCATTCCCCGTGTCGCAGTATCTTTCTCTGTGTCGTAGTGTCATTCCCTGTGTCGCAGTGTCATTCCCTGTGTCGCAGTTTCATTCCCCGTGTCGCGGTGTCACTCCCCATGTGGCAGTGTCATTCCCCGTGTCGCAGTGTCATTCTCCGTGTCACAGCGTCATTCCCCGTGTCGCAGCGTTATTTTTCATGTCGCAGTGTCGTTCCCCGTGTTGCAGTATCATTCTTCGTGTCGTAGTGTCATTCTCCGTGTCGCAGTGTCATTTTTCTGTGTCGCAGTATCATTCGCCGTGTCGCAGCATCATTCCCCGTGTCGCAGTATCTTTCTCTGTGTCGTAGTGTCATTCCCTGTGTCGCAGTGTCATTCCCTGTGTCGCAGTGTCATTTCCCGTGTTGCCGTGTCATTCTCCGTGCAGCGGTGTCATTCCCTGTGTCGTAGTGTCATTCTCCTGTGTTGCCATGTCATTCTCTATGTCGTAGTGTCAGTCTACATATCGCAGTTTCATTCCCCGTGTCGCAGTATCATTCTCCGTGTCGCAGTGTCATTCTCCATGTCGCAGCATCATTCTTCATGTCGCAGTGTCATTCCCCGTGTCGCAGTGTTATTCTACGTGTCGCAGCGTCATTCCCCGTGTCACAGCGTCATTCCCCGTGCCGCAGTGTCATTCCCCGTGCCGCAGTGTCACTCTCCGTGTCGCAGTGTCATTCCCCGTGTCGCAGTGTCACTCCCTGTGTCGCAGTGTCAATTCCCGTGTCGCAGTGTCATTCCCCGTGTCGCAGTGTCATTCTTCCTGTTGCTATGTCATTCTCCGTGTCGCAGTGTCACTCCCCGTGTCGCAGTGTCACTCCCTGTGTCGCAGTGTCATACCCCGTGTCGCAGTGGCATTCCCCGTGTCGCAGCGTCGTTCCCTGTGTCGCAGTGTCATTCTCAGTGCCACAGTGTCGTTCCCCGTGTCGCAGTGTCATTCCCCATGTCGCAGTGTCACTCCCCGTGTCGCAGTCTCATTCCACGTGTCGCAGCGTCGTTTCCCTGTGTCGCTATGTCATTCTCCGTGTCGCAGTGTCATTCCCCGTGCCGCAGTGTCACTCTCCGTGTCACTGTCATTCCCCGTGCCGCAGTGTCATTCCCCCTGTCGCAGTGTCATTCCCCGTGTCGCAGTGTCATTCCCCGTGCCGCAGTGTCATTCCTCGTGTCGCAGCGTCATTCCCCGTGTCACAGTGTCATTCCTCGCATCGCGGTGTCATTCCCCGTGTCGTAGTGTCAGTCTCCATATCGCAGTTTCATTCTGCCTGTCTGTGTCCTGCTGCCTATCACAGTGTCATTCCCCGAGTCGTAGTGTCATTCCCCGTGTCGCAGTGTCGTTCCCCGTGTCACAGTGTCATTCCCCGTGTCAGTGTCATTCCCTGTGCCGCAGTGTCATTCTCTGTGTCGCAGTGTCATTCTCTGTGTCGCTGTGTCATTCCCCGTGTCGCAGTGTCATTCCCCGAGTCGTAGTGTCATTCTCCGTGTCACAGTGTCATTCCCCGTGTCGTAGTGTGACTCTCCATGTCACCGCGTCATTCTTCATGTCGCAGTGTCATTCCCCGTGTTGCAGTGTCATTCCCCGTGTTGTAGTGTCATTCTCCGTGTCGCAGTGTCATTACCCATGTCGCAGTGTCATTCCCCGTGTCGCAGTGTCATTCTCCGTGCCGCACCGTCATTCTTCATGTCACAGTGTCATTCCCCGTGTCGCAATGTCATTCTCCATGTTGCACTGTCATTCCCCGTGTCGCAGTGTCATTCCACATGTCGCAATGTCATTCCCCGTGTCGCAGTTTCATTCCCCGTGTCTCAGTGTCATTCCCCGTGTGGCAGTGTCATTCCCCGTGTCGCTGTGTCATTCTCCGTGTCACAGCGTCATTCCCCGTGTCGCAGCGTTATTCTTCATGTCGCAGTGTCGTTCCCCGTGTTGCAGTATCATTTTTCCGTGTCGCAGTGTCATTCTCCATGTCGCAGTGTCATACCCTGTATCGCAGTATCATTCTCCGTGTCGTAGTGTCATTCCCCGTGTCGCAGTGTCATTCCCCATGTCGCAGTATCATTCCCCGTGTTGTAGTGTCATTCCCCGTGTCGTAGTGTCATTCTCCGTGTCGTAGTGTCATTCCCCGTGTCACAGTGTCATTTTTCCGTGTCGCAGTGTCATTCCCCGTGTCACAGTGTCATTTTTCCGTGTCGTAGTGTCATTCTCCGTGTCACAGTGTCATTCCCCGTGTCATAGTGTCATTCTCCATGTCGCAGTGTCATTTTTCATGTTGCAGTGTCATTCCCCTGTCGCACTGTCATTCCCCGTGTCGCAGTGTCATTCTCCGTGTCGCAGTGTCATTCCCCGTGTTGCATGTCATTCCCCGTGTCGCAGTGTCATTCTTCATATCGCAGTGTCGTTCCCCGTGTCGCAGCGTCATTCCCCGTGTCGCAGTGTCATTCTCAGTGTCGCAGCGTCACTCCCCGTGTCGCAGCGTCACTCCCCGTGTCGCAGCGTCACTCCCCGTGTCGCAGTGTCATTCTCCGTGTCGCAGTGTCATTCCCCGTATCGCAGTGTCGTTCCCCGTGTCGCAGCATCATTCTCCGTGTCGTAGTGTCATTCTCCGTGTCGCAGTGTCATTCCCCGTATCGCAGTGTCACTCCCCGTGTCGCAGTGTCATTCCCCGTGTCGCAGTGGCATTCCCCGTGTCACAGTATCATTCCCCGTGTCGCAATGTCATTCCCCGTGGCACAGCGTCACTCTCCGTGTCACTGTGTCATTCTCCGTGCCGCAGTGTCATTCCCCGTGCCGCAGTGTCATTCCCCATGTCGTAGTGGCGTTCCCTGTGTCGCAGTGTCATTCTCCTGTGTTGCCATGTCATTCTCTATGTCGTAGTGTCAGTCTCAATATAGCAGTTTCATTCCGCCTGTCAGTGTCCTGCTGCCTATCACAGTGTCATTCCCCGTGTCGCAGCGTCGTTCCCTGTGTCGCAGTGTCATTCTCAGTGCCACAGTGTCATTCCCCATGTCGCAGTGTCACTCCCCGTGTCGCAGTCTCATTCCACGTGTCGCAGCGTCGTTTCCCCATGTCGCAGTGTCATTCCCCCTGTAGCAGTGTCATTCCCTGTGTCGCAGTGTCGTTCCCTGTGTTGCAGTGTCTATCCTCGTGTCGCAGTATCTCTCCTCGTGTCGCGGTGTCATTCCTCGTGTCGCGGTGTCATTATCCCATGCCGCAGGGTCATTTTCCGTGTCACAGTGTCATTCTCCGTGTCGCAGTGTCATTTTTCCGTGTCGCAGTGTCATTCCCCGTGTCGCAGCGTCATTCCCCGTGTCGCAGTGTCATTCCCCGTGTCGCAGTGTCATTCTCCGTGTCGCAGTGTCATTCCCCATGTCGCAATGTCATTCCCCGTGTCGCAGTGTCATTCCCCGTGGCACAGCGTCACTCTCCGTGTCACTGTCATTCCCCGTGCCGCAGTGTCATTCCCCATGTCGCAGTGTCATTCCCCGTGTCGCAGTGTCATTCCCCGTGTCGCTGTGTCATTCTCCGTGTCGCAGTGTCATTCCCCGTGTCACAGTGTCATTCCCCGTGTGGCAGTGTCATTCCCCGTGTCGCAGTGTCATTCCCTGTGTGGCAGTGTCGTTCCCCGTGTGGCAGTGTCATTCCCCGTGTGGCAGTGTCATTCCCCGTGTCGCAGTGTCATTCCCCGAGTCGCAGTGTCATTCCCCGTGTCACAGTATCATTCCCCGTGTCGCAGTGTCATTCCCCGAGTCGCAGTGTCATTCCCCCCGTCGCAGTGTCATTCCCCCTGTCGCAGTGTCATTCCCCCTGTCACAGTGTCATTCCCCGAGTCGTAGTGTCATTCCCCGTGTCGCAGTGTCATTCCCCCTGTCGCAGTGTCATTCCCTGTGTCGCAGTGTCGTTCCCTGTGTCGCAGTGTCTATCCTCGTGTCGCGGTGTCATTCCTCGTGTCGCGGTGTCATTATCCCGTGCCGCAGGGTCATTCTCTGTGTCGTAGTGTCATTCCCCGTGTCGCAGTGTCATTCTCCGTGTCGCAGTGTCATTCTCCGTGTCGCAGCATCATTCTTCATGTCGCAGTTTCATTCCCCGTGTCGCAGAGTCATTCTACGTGTCGCAGCATCATTCCCCATGTCGCAGTGTCATTCCCCCTGTCGCAGTGTCATTCCCCGAGTCGCAGCGTCATTCTCCGTGTCGCAGCGTCATTCCCCGTGTCGCAATGTCATTCCCCGTGGCACAGCGTCACTCTCCGTGTCACTGTGTCATTCTCCGTGCCGCAGTGTCATTCCCCGTGCCGCAGTGTCATTCCCCATGTCGTAGTGGCGTTCCCTGTGTCGCAGTGTCATTCTCCTGTGTTGCCATGTCATTCTCTATGTCGTAGTGTCAGTCTCAATATAGCAGTTTCATTCCGCCTGTCAGTGTCCTGCTGCCTATCACAGTGTCATTCCCCGAGTCACAGTGTCATTCCCCGTGTCACAGTGTCATTCCCTGTGTGGCAGTGTCATTCCCCGTGTCGCAGTGTCATTCCCCGTGTCGCAGTGGCATTCCCCGTGTCGCAGCGTCGTTCCCTGTGTCGCAGTGTCATTCTCAGTGCCACAGTGTCGTTCCCCGTGTCGCAGTGTCACTCCCCGTGTCGCAGTGTCACTCCCCGTGTCGCAGTGTCATTCCCAGTGTCGCAGTGGCATTCCCCGTGTCGCAGCGTCGTTCCCTGTGTCGCAGTGTCATTCTCAGTGCCACAGTGTCATTCCCCATGTCGCAGTGTCACTCCCCGTGTCGCAGTCTCATTCCACGTGTCGCAGCGTCGTTTCCCCATGTCGCAGTGTCATTCCCCTGTAGCAGTGTCATTCCCTGTGTCGCAGTGTCGTTCCCTGTGTTGCAGTGTCTATCCTCGTGTCGCAGTATCTCTCCTCGTGTCGCGGTGTCATTCCTCGTGTCGCGGTGTCATTATCCCATGCCGCAGGGTCATTTTCCGTGTCACAGTGTCATTCTCCGTGTCGCAGTGTCATTTTTCCGTGTCGCAGTGTCATTCCCCGTGTCGCAGCGTCATTCCCCGTGTCGCAGTGTCATTCCCCGTGTCGCAGTGTCATTCTCCGTGTCGCAGTGTCATTCCCCGTGTCGCAGTGTCATTCTCCGTGTCGCGCTGTCATTCCCCGTGTCGCAGTGTCATTCCACGGGTCGCAATGTCATTGCCCGTGTCGCAGTTTCATTCCCCGTGTCGCAGTGTCACTCCCCATGTGGCAGTGTCATTCCCCGTGTCGCAGTGTCATTCTCCGTGTCACAGCGTCATTCCCCGTGTCGCAGCGTTATTTTTCATGTCGCAGTGTCGTTCCCCGTGTTGCAGTATCATTCTTCGTGTCGTAGTGTCATTCTCCGTGTCGCAGTGTCATTTTTCTGTGTCGCAGTATCATTCTCCGTGTCGCAGTGTCATTCCCCATGTCGCAGTATCTTTCTCCGTGTCGTAGTGTCATTCCCTGTGTCGCAGTGTCATTCCCTGTGTCGCAGTGTCATTTCCCGTGTCGCCGTGTCATTCTCCGTGCAGCGGTGTCATTCCCTGTGTCGTAGTGTCATTCTCCTGTGTTGCCATGTCATTCTCTATGTCGTAGTGTCAGTCTACATATCGCAGTTTCATTCCCCGTGTCGCAGTATCATTCTCCGTGTCGCAGTGTCATTCTCCATGTCGCAGCATCATTCTTCATGTCGCAGTGTCATTCCCCGTGTCGCAGTGTTATTCTACGTGTCGCAGCGTCATTCCCCGTGTCACAGCGTCATTCCCCGTGCCGCAGTGTCATTCCCCGTGCCGCAGTGTCACTCTCCGTGTCGCAGTGTCATTCCCCGTGTCGCAGTGTCACTCCCTGTGTCGCAGTGTCATTTCCCGTGTCGCAGTGTCATTCCCCGTGTCGCAGTGTCATTCTTCCTGTTGCTATGTCATTCTCCGTGTCGCAGTGTCACTCCCCGTGTCGCAGTGTCACTCCCCGTGTCGCAGTGTCATACCCCGTGTCGCAGTGGCATTCCCCGTGTCGCAGCGTCGTACCCTGTGTCGCAGTGTCATTCTCAGTGCCACAGTGTCGTTCCCCGTGTCGCAGTGTCATTCCCCATGTCGCAGTGTCAATCCCCGTGTCGCAGTCTCATTCCACGTGTCGCAGCGTCGTTTCCCTGTGTCGCTATGTCATTCTCCGTGTCGCAGTGTCATTCCCCGTGCCGCAGTGTCACTCTCCGTGTCACTGTCATTCCCCGTGCCGCAGTGTCATTCCCCCTGTCGCAGTGTCATTCCCCGTGTCGCAGTGTCATTCCCCGTGCCGCAGTGTCATTCCTCGTGTCGCAGCGTCATTCCCCGTGTCACAGTGTCATTCCTCGCATCGCGGTGTCATTCCCCGTGTCGTAGTGTCATTTTCCTGTGTTGCCATGTCATTCTCTATGTCGTAGTGTCAGTCTACATATCGCAGTTTCATTCTGCCTGTCTGTGTCCTGCTGCCTATCACAGTGTCATTCCCCGAGTCGTAGTGTCATTCCCCGTGTCGCAGTGTCGTTCCCCGTGTCACAGTGTCATTCCCCGTGTCAGTGTCATTCCCTGTGCCGCAGTGTCATTCTCTGTGTCGCAGTGTCATTCTCTGTGTCGCTGTGTCATTCCCCGTGTCGCAGTGTCATTCCCCCTGTCGCAGTGTCATTCCCCGAGTCGTAGTGTCATTCTCCGTGTCACAGTGTCATTCCCCGTGTCGTAGTGTGACTCTCCATGTCACCGCGTCATTCTTCATGTCGCAGTGTCATTCCCCGTGTTGCAGTGTCATTCCCCGTGTTGTAGTGTCATTCTCCGTGTCGCAGTGTCATTTCCCATGTCGCAGTGTCATTCCCCGTGTCGCAGTGTCATTCTCCGTGCCGCACCGTCATTCTTCATGTCACAGTGTCATTCCCCGTGTCGCAATGTCATTCTCCATGTTGCACTGTCATTCCCCATGTCGCAGTGTCATTCCACATGTCGCAATGTCATTCCCCGTGTGGCAGTGTCATTCCCCGTGTCGCTGTGTCATTCTCCGTGTCACAGCGTCATTCCCCGTGTCGCAGCGTTATTCTTCATGTCGCAGTGTCGTTCCCCGTGTTGCAGTATCATTTTTCCGTGTCGCAGTGTCATTCTCCATGTCGCAGTGTCATACCCTGTATCGCAGTATCATTGTCCGTGTCGTAGTGTCATTCCCCGTGTCGCAGTGTCATTCCCCATGTCGCAGTATCATTCCCCGTGTTGTAGTGTCATTCCCCGTGTCGTAGTGTCATTCTCCGTGTCGTAGTGTCATTCCCCGTGTCACAGTGTCATTTTTCCGTGTCGCAGTGTCATTCCCCGTGTCACAGTGTCATTTTTCCGTGTCGTAGTGTCATTCTCCGTGTCACAGTGTCGTTCCCCGTGTCATAGTGTCATTCTCCATGTCGCAGTGTCATTTTTCATGTTGCAGTGTCATTCCCCTGTCGCACTGTCATTCCCCGTGTCGCAGTGTCATTCTCCGTGTCGCAGTGTCATTCCCCGTGTTGCATGTCATTCCCCATGTCGCAGTGTCATTCTTCATATCGCAGTGTCGTTCCCCGTGTCGCAGCGTCATTCCCCGTGTCGCAGTGTCATTCTCAGTGTCGCAGCGTCACTCCCCGTGTCGCAGCGTCACTCCCCGTGTCGCAGTGTCATTCTCCGTGTCGCAGTGTCATTCCCCGTATCGCAGTGTCGTTCCCCGTGTCGCAGCATCATTCTCCGTGTCGTAGTGTCATTCTCCGTGTCGCAGTGTCATTCCCCGTATCGCAGTGTCACTCCCCGTGTCGCAGTGTCACTCCCCGTGTCGCAGTGTCATTCCCCGTGTCGCAGTGGCATTCCCCGTGTCACAGTATCATTCTCCATGTCGTAGTGTCATTCTCCGTGTCGTAGTGTCATTCCCCGTGTCGTAGTGTCATTCTCCGTGTTGCAGTGTCATTTTTCTGTGTCGCAGTGTCATTCTCCGTGGCGTAGTTTCACTCCCCGTGTCGCAGCATCGTTCCCTTTGTCGCAGTCTCATTCCCCGTGTCGCAGCGTCACTCCCCGTGTCACAGTGTCGTTCCCTGTGTCGCTGTGTCATTCTTCCTGTCGCTATGTCATTCTCCGTGTCGCAGTGTCACTCCCCGTGTCGCAGTGTCACTCCCCGAGTCGCAGTGTCACTCCCCGTGTCGCAGTGTCATTCCCCGTGTCGCAGTGGCATTCCCCGTGTCTCAGCGTCGTTCCCTGTGTCGCAGTGTCATTGTCCGTGCCACAGTGTCGTTCCCCGTGTCGCAGTGTCATTCCCCATGTCGCAGTGTCGTTCCCTGTGTCGCAGTGTCATTCTCCGTGTCGCAGTGTCATTTGTCCGTGTCGCAGTGTCATTCTCCGTGTCGCGGTGTCATTCCCCGTGTCGCAGTATCATTCTCCGTGTCGTAGTGTCATTCCCCGTGCCGCAGTGTCGTTCCCCGTGTCGCAGTGTCATTCCCCATGTCGCAGTGTCGTTCCCTGTGTCGCAGTGTCATTCTCCGTGTCGCAGTGTCATTTTTCCGTGTCGCAGTGTCATTCTCCGTGTCGCGGTGTCATTCCCCGTGTCGCAGTATCATTCTCCGTGTCGTAGTGTCATTCCCCGTGCCGCAGTGTCGTTCCCCGTGTCGCAGTGTCATTCCCCGTGTCGCAGTGTCATTCCCCGTGCCGCAGTGTCATTCCTCGTGTCGCAGCGTCATTCCCCGTGTGGCAGTGTCATTCCCCGTGTCGCAGTGTCATTCCCTGTGTGGCAGTGTCATTCCCTGTGTCGCACTGTCATTCCCCGTGTCGCAGTGTCGTTCGGCGTGTCGCAGCGTCTTTCCCCGTGTCACAGTATCATTCTCCGTGTCGTAGTGTCATTCTCCGTGTCGTAGTGTCATTCTCCGTGTTGCAGTGTCATTTTTCTGTGTCGCAGTGTCACTCCCCGTGTCGCAGCATCGTTCCCTTTGTCGCAGTCTCATTCCCCGTGTCGCAGCGTCACTCCCCGTGTCACAGTGTCGTTCCCTGTGTCGCTGTGTCATTCTTCCTGTCGCTATGTCATTCTCCGTGTCGCAGTGTCACTCCCCGTGTCGCAGTGTCACTCCCCGTGTCGCAGTGTCATTCCCCATGTCGCAGTGGCATTCCCCGTGTCGCAGCGTCGTTCCCTGTGTCGCAGTGTCATTCTCAGTGCCACAGTGTCGTTCCCCGTGTCGCAGTGTCACTCCCCGTGTCGCAGTGTCACTCCCCGTGTCGCAGTGTCATTCCCAGTGTCGCAGTGGCATTCCCCGTGTCGCAGCGTCGTTCCCTGTGTCGCAGTGTCATTCTCAGTGCCACAGTGTCATTCCCCCTGTCGCAGTGTCACTCCCCGTGTCGCAGTCTCATTCCACGTGTCGCAGCGTCGTTTCCCCATGTCGCAGTGTCATTCCCCTGTAGCAGTGTCATTCCCTGTGTCGCAGTGTCGTTCCCTGTGTTGCAGTGTCTATCCTCGTGTCGCAGTATCTCTCCTCGTGTCGCGGTGTCATTCCTCGTGTCGCGGTGTCATTATCCCATGCCGCAGGGTCATTTTCCGTGTCACAGTGTCATTCTCCGTGTCGCAGTGTCATTTTTCCGTGTCGCAGTGTCATTCCCCGTGTCGCAGCGTCATTCCCCGTGTCGCAGTGTCATTCCCCGTGTCGCAGTGTCATTCTCCGTGTCGCAGTGTCATTCCCCATGTCGCAATGTCATTCCCCGTGTCGCAGTGTCATTCCCCGTGGCACAGCGTCACTCTCCGTGTCACTGTCATTCCCCGTGCCGCAGTGTCATTCCCCATGTCGCAGTGTCATTCCCCGTGTCGCAGTGTCATTCCCCGTGTCGCTGTGTCATTCTCCGTGTCGCAGTGTCATTCCCCGTGTCACAGTGTCATTCCCCGTGTGGCAGTGTCATTCCCCGTGTCGCAGTGTCATTCCCTGTGTGGCAGTGTCGTTCCCCGTGTGGCAGTGTCATTCCCCGTGTGGCAGTGTCATTCCCCGTGTCGCAGTGTCATTCCCCGAGTCGCAGTGTCATTCCCCGTGTCACAGTATCATTCCCCGTGTCGCAGTGTCATTCCCCGAGTCGCAGTGTCATTCCCCCGTCGCAGTGTCATTCCCCCTGTCGCAGTGTCATTCCCCCTGTCACAGTGTCATTCCCCGAGTCGTAGTGTCATTCCCCGTGTCGCAGTGTCATTCCCCCTGTCGCAGTGTCATTCCCTGTGTCGCAGTGTCGTTCCCTGTGTCGCAGTGTCTATCCTCGTGTCGCGGTGTCATTCCTCGTGTCGCGGTGTCATTATCCCGTGCCGCAGGGTCATTCTCTGTGTCGTAGTGTCATTCCCCGTGTCGCAGTGTCATTCTCCGTGTCGCAGTGTCATTCTCCGTGTCGCAGCATCATTCTTCATGTCGCAGTTTCATTCCCCGTGTCGCAGAGTCATTCTACGTGTCGCAGCATCATTCCCCATGTCGCAGTGTCATTCCCCCTGTCGCAGTGTCATTCCCCGAGTCGCAGCGTCATTCTCCGTGTCGCAGCGTCATTCCCCGTGTCGCAATGTCATTCCCCGTGGCACAGCGTCACTCTCCGTGTCACTGTGTCATTCTCCGTGCCGCAGTGTCATTCCCCGTGCCGCAGTGTCATTCCCCGTGTCGCAGTATCATTCCCCGTGTCGCAGTGTCATTCCCCGTGTCTCAGCGTCGTTCCCTGTGTCGCAGTGTCATTGTCCGTGCCACAGTGTCGTTCCCCGTGTCGCAGTGTCATTCCCATGTCGCAGTGTCGTTCCCTGTGTCGCAGTGTCATTCTCCGTGTCGCAGTGTCATTCTCAGTGTCACTGTCGTTCCCCGTGTTGCAGTATCATTCTCCGTGTCGTAGTGTCATTCTCCGTGTCGTAGTGTCATTCTCTGTGTCGCAGTGTCATTTTTCCGTGTCGCAGTGTCATTCTCCGTGTCGCGGTGTCATTCCCCGTGTCGCAGTATCATTCTCCGTGTCGTAGTGTCATTCTCCGTGTCGCAGTGTCATTTTTCCGTGTCGCAGTGTCGTTCCCCGTGTCGCAGCGTTATTCCGTGTGTCACACTTTCAGTTTCCATGTCACACTTTCTTTCCCCGTGCCACAGTGTCATTCTCCGTGTCGCAGTGTCATTCCCCGTGTCGCAGTGTCATTCCCCGTGCCGCAGTGTCGTTCCCCGTGTCGCAGTGTCATTCCCCGTGTCGCAGTGTCATTCTCCGTGTCGCAGTGTCATTCCCCGTGTCGCAGTGTCATTCCCCGTGCCGCAGTGTCGTTCCCCGTGTCGCAGTGTCATTCCCCGTGTCGCAGTGTCATTCCCCGTGCCGCAGTGTCATTCCTCGTGTCGCAGCGTCATTCCCCGTGTCACAGTGTCATTCCTCGCATCGCGGTGTCATTCCCTGTGTCGTAGTGTCATTCTCATGTGTTGCCATGTCATTCTCTATGTCGTAGTGTCCGTCTCCATATCGCAGTTTCATTCTGCCTGTCAGTGTCCTACTGCCTATCACAGTGTCATTCCCCGTGTCACAGTGTCATTCCCCGTGTGGCAGTGTCATTCCCCGTGTCGCAGTGTCATTCCCTGTGTGGCAGTGTCATTCCCTGTGTCGCACTGTCATTCCCCGTGTCGCAGTGTCGTTCGGCGTGTCGCAGCGTCTTTCCCCGTGTCACAGTATCATTCTCCGTGTCGTAGTGTCATTCTCCGTGTCGTAGTGTCATTCTCCGTGTTGCAGTGTCATTTTTCTGTGTCGCAGTGTCACTCCCCGTGTCGCAGCATCGTTCCCTTTGTCGCAGTCTCATTCCCCGTGTCGCAGCGTCACTCCCCGTGTCACAGTGTCGTTCCCTGTGTCGCTGTGTCATTCTTCCTGTCGCTATGTCATTCTCCGTGTCGCAGTGTCACTCCCCGTGTCGCAGTGTCACTCCCCGTGTCGCAGTGTCATTCCCCGTGTCGCAGTGGCATTCCCCGTGTCGCAGCGTCGTTCCCTGTGTCGCAGTGTCATTCCCCGTGTCACAGTGTCATTCCCTGTGTGGCAGTGTCATTCCCCGTGTCGCACTGTCATTCCCCGTGTCGCACTGTCATTCCCCGTGTCGCAGTGTCGTTCTCCGTGTCGCAGTGTCATTCCCCTAGTCGCAGTGTCATTCCCCGTGTCGCAGTATCATTCCCCGAGTCGTAGTGTCATTCTCCGTGTCGCAGTGTCATTTCCCATGTCGCAGTGTCATTCCCCATGTCGCAGTGTCATTCCCCCTGTCGCAGTGTCATTCCCCGTGTCGCAGTGTCGTTCCCTGTGTCGCAGTGTCTATCCTCGTGTCGCAGTGTCTATCCTCGTGTCGCGTTGTCATTCCCCGTGTCGCAGTGTCTATCCTCGTGTCGCGGTGTCATTCCTCGTGTCGCGGTGTCATTATCCCGTGCCGCAGGGTCATTCTCCGTGTCGTAGTGTCATTCCCCGTGTCGCAGTGTCATTCTCCGTGTCGTAGTGTCATTCTCCGTGTCGCAGTGTCATTTTTCCGTGTCGCAGTGTCATTCTCCGTGTCGCAGTGTCATTCCCCGTGTCGCAGTGTCATTCTCCGTGTCGCGCTGTCATTCCCCGTGTCGCAGTGTCATTCCACGGGTCGCAATGTCATTGCCCGTGTCGCAGTTTCATTCCCCGTGTCGCAGTGTCACTCCCCATGTGGCAGTGTCATTCCCCGTGTCGCAGTGTCATTCTCCGTGTCACAGCGTCATTCCCCGTGTCGCAGCGTTATTTTTCATGTCGCAGTGTCGTTCCCCGTGTTGCAGTATCATTCTTCGTGTCGTAGTGTCATTCTCCGTGTCGCAGTGTCATTTTTCTGTGTCGCAGTATCATTCTCCGTGTCGCAGTGTCATTCCCCGTGTCGCAGTATCTTTCTCCGTGTCGTAGTGTCATTCCCTGTGTCGCAGTGTCATTCCCTGTGTCGCAGTGTCATTTCCCGTGTCGCCGTGTCATTCTCCGTGCAGCGGTGTCATTCCCTGTGTCGTAGTGTCATTCTCCTGTGTTGCCATGTCATTCTCTATGTCGTAGTGTCAGTCTACATATCGCAGTTTCATTCCCCGTGTCTCAGTGTCATTCCCCGTGTGGCAGTGTCATTCCCCGTGTCGCTGTGTCATTCTCCGTGTCACAGCGTCATTCCCCGTGTCGCAGCGTTATTCTTCATGTCGCAGTGTCGTTCCCCGTGTTGCAGTATCATTTTTCCGTGTCGCAGTGTCATTCTCCATGTCGCAGTGTCATACCCTGTATCGCAGTATCATTCTCCGTGTCGTAGTGTCATTCCCCGTGTCGCAGTGTCATTCCCCATGTCGCAGTATCATTCCCCGTGTTGTAGTGTCATTCCCCGTGTCCTAGTGTCATTCTCCGTGTCGTAGTGTCATTCCCCGTGTCACAGTGTCATTTTTCCGTGTCGCAGTGTCATTCCCCGTGTCACAGTGTCATTTTTCCGTGTCGTAGTGTCATTCTCCGTGTCACAGTGTCATTCCCCGTGTCATAGTGTCATTCTCCATGTCGCAGTGTCATTTTTCATGTTGCAGTGTCATTCCCCTGTCGCACTGTCATTCCCCGTGTCGCAGTGTCATTCTCCGTGTCGCAGTGTCATTCCCCGTGTTGCATGTCATTCCCCGTGTCGCAGTGTCATTCTTCATATCGCAGTGTCGTTCCCCGTGTCGCAGCGTCATTCCCCGTGTCGCAGTGTCATTCTCAGTGTCGCAGCGTCACTCCCCGTGTCGCAGCGTCACTCCCGTGTCGCAGTGTCATTCTCCGTGTCGCAGTGTCATTCCCCGTATCGCAGTGTCGTTCCCCGTGTCGCAGCATCATTCTCCGTGTCGTAGTGTCATTCTCCGTGTCGCAGTGTCATTCCCCGTATCGCAGTGTCACTCCCCGTGTCGCAGTGTCACTCCCCGTGTCGCAGTGTCATTCCCCGTGTCGCAGTGGCATTCCCCGTGTCACAGTATCATTCTCCATGTCATAGTGTCATTCTCCGTGTCGTAGTGTCATTCCCCGTGTCGTAGTGTCATTCTCCGTGTTGCAGTGTCATTTTTCTGTGTCGCAGTGTCATTCTCCGTGGCGTAGTTTCACTCCCCGTGTCGCAGCATCGTTCCCTTTGTCGCAGTCTCATTCCCCGTGTCGCAGCGTCACTCCCCGTGTCACAGTGTCGTTCCCTGTGTCGCTGTGTCATTCTTCCTGTCGCTATGTCATTCTCCGTGTCGCAGTGTCACTCCCCGTGTCGCAGTGTCACTCCCCGAGTCGCAGTGTCACTCCCCGTGTCGCAGTGTCATTCAACGTGTCGCAGTGGCATTCCCCGTGTCTCAGCGTCGTTCCCTGTGTCGCAGTGTCATTGTCCGTGCCACAGTGTCGTTCCCCGTGTCGCAGTGTCATTCCCCATGTCGCAGTGTCGTTCCCTGTGTCGCAGTGTCATTCTCCGTGTCGCAGTGTCATTTTTCCGTGTCGCAGTGTCATTCTCCGTGTCGCGGTGTCATTCCCCGTGTCGCAGTATCATTCTCCGTGTCGTAGTGTCATTCCCCGTGCCGCAGTGTCGTTCCCCGTGTCGCAGTGTCATTCCCCGTGTCGCAGTGTCATTCCCGTGCCGCAGTGTCATTCCTCGTGTCGCAGCGTCATTCCCCGTGTCACAGTGTCATTCCTCGCATCGCGGTGTCATTCCCTGTGTCGTAGTGTCATTCTCATGTGTTGCCATGTCATTCTCTATGTCGTAGTGTCCGTCTCCATATCGCAGTTTCATTCTGCCTGTCTGTGTCCTGCTGCCTATCACAGTGTCATTCCCCGTGTCACAGTGTCATTCCCCGTGTGGCAGTGTCATTCCCCGTGTCGCAGTGTCATTCCCTGTGTGGCAGTGTCATTCCCTGTGTCGCACTGTCATTCCCCGTGTCGCAGTGTCGTTCGGCGTGTCGCAGCGTCTTTCCCCGTGTCACAGTATCATTCTCCGTGTCGTAGTGTCATTCTCCGTGTCGTAGTGTCATTCTCCGTGTTGCAGTGTCATTTTTCTGTGTCGCAGTGTCACTCCCCGTGTCGCAGCATCGTTCCCTTTGTCGCAGTCTCATTCCCCGTGTCACAGCGTCACTCCCCGTGTCACAGTGTCGTTCCCTGTGTCGCTGTGTCATTCTTCCTGTCGCTATGTCATTCTCCGTGTCGCAGTGTCACTCCCCGTGTCGCAGTGTCACTCCCCGTGTCGCAGTGTCATTCCCCGTGTCGCAGTGGCATTCCCCGTGTCGCAGCGTCGTTCCCTGTGTCGCAGTGTCATTCTCAGTGCCACAGTGTCGTTCCCCGTGTCGCAGTGTCACTCCCCGTGTCGCAGTGTCACTCCCCGTGTCGCAGTGTCATTCCCAGTGTCGCAGTGTCATTCTCCGTGTCACAGCGTCATTCCCCGTGTCGCAGCGTTATTTTTCATGTCGCAGTGTCGTTCCCCGTGTTGCAGTATCATTCTTCGTGTCGTAGTGTCATTCTCCGTGTCGCAGTGTCATTTTTCTGTGTCGCAGTATCATTCTCCGTGTCGCAGTGTCATTCCCCGTGTCGCAGTATCTTTCTCTGTGTCGTAGTGTCATTCCCTGTGTCGCAGTGTCATTCCCTGTGTCGCAGTGTCATTTCCCGTGTCGCCGTGTCATTCTCCGTGTCGCAGCGTCATTCCCCGTGTCGCAATGTCATTCCCCGTGGCACAGCGTCACTCTCCATGTCACTGTGTCATTCTCCGTGCCGCAGTGTCATTCCCCGTGCCGCAGTGTCATTCCCCATGTCGTAGTGGCGTTCCCTGTGTCGCAGTGTCATTCTCCTGTGTTGCCATGTCATTCTCTATGTCGTAGTGTCAGTCTCAATATAGCAGTTTCATTCCGCCTGTCAGTGTCCTGCTGCCTATCACAGTGTCATTCCCCGAGTCACAGTGTCATTCCCCGTGTCACAGTGTCATTCCCTGTGTGGCAGTGTCATTCCCCGTGTCGCAGTGTCATTCCCCGTGTCGCAGTGGCATTCCCCGTGTCGCAGCGTCGTTCCCTGTGTCGCAGTGTCATTCTCAGTGCCACAGTGTCGTTCCCCGTGTCGCAGTGTCACTCCCCGTGTCGCAGTGTCACTCCCCGTGTCGCAGTGTCATTCCCAGTGTCGCAGTGGCATTCCCCGTGTCGCAGCGTCGTTCCCTGTGTCGCAGTGTCATTCTCAGTGCCACAGTGTCATTCCCCATGTCGCAGTGTCACTCCCCGTGTCGCAGTCTCATTCCACGTGTCGCAGCGTCGTTTCCCCATGTCGCAGTGTCATTCCCCCTGTAGCAGTGTCATTCCCTGTGTCGCAGTGTCGTTCCCTGTGTTGCAGTGTCTATCCTCGTGTCGCAGTATCTCTCCTCGTGTCGCGGTGTCATTCCTCGTGTCGCGGTGTCATTATCCCATGCCGCAGGGTCATTTTCCGTGTCACAGTGTCATTCTCCGTGTCGCAGTGTCATTTTTCCGTGTCGCAGTGTCATTCCCGTGTCGCAGCGTCATTCCCCGTGTCGCAGTGTCATTCCCCGTGTCGCAGTGTCATTCTCCGTGTCGCAGTGTCATTCCCCGTGTCGCAGTGTCATTCTCCGTGTCGCGCTGTCATTCCCCGTGTCGCAGTGTCATTCCACGGGTCGCAATGTCATTGCCCGTGTCGCAGTTTCATTCCCCGTGTCGCAGTGTCACTCCCCATGTGGCAGTGTCATTCCCCGTGTCGCAGTGTCATTCTCCGTGTCACAGCGTCATTCCCCGTGTCGCAGCGTTATTTTTCATGTCGCAGTGTCGTTCCCCGTGTTGCAGTATCATTCTTCGTGTCGTAGTGTCATTCTCCGTGTCGCAGTGTCATTTTTCTGTGTCGCAGTATCATTCTCCGTGTCGCAGTGTCATTCCCCGTGTCGCAGTATCTTTCTCCGTGTCGAAGTGTCATTCCCTGTGTCGCAGTGTCATTCCCTGTGTCGCAGTGTCATTTCCCGTGTCGCCGTGTCATTCTCCGTGCAGCGGTGTCATTCCCTGTGTCGTAGTGTCATTCTCCTGTGTTGCCATGTCATTCTCTATGTCGTAGTGTCAGTCTACATATCGCAGTTTCATTCCCCGTGTCGCAGTATCATTCTCCGTGTCGCAGTGTCATTCTCCATGTCGCAGCATCATTCTTCATGTCGCAGTGTCATTCCCCGTGTCGCAGTGTTATTCTACGTGTCGCAGCGTCATTCCCCGTGTCACAGCGTCATTCCCCGTGCCGCAGTGTCATTCCCCGTGCCGCAGTGTCACTCTCCGTGTCGCAGTGTCATTCCCCGTGTCGCAGTGTCACTCCCTGTGTCGCAGTGTCATTTCCCGTGTCGCAGTGTCATTCCCCGTGTCGCAGTGTCATTCTTCCTGTTGCTATGTCATTCTCCGTGTCGCAGTGTCACTCCCCGTGTCGCAGTGTCACTCCCCGTGTCGCAGTGTCATACCCCGTGTCGCAGTGGCATTCCCCGTGTCGCAGCGTCGTTCCCTGTGTCGCAGTGTCATTCTCAGTGCCACAGTGTCGTTCCCCGTGTCGCAGTGTCATTCCCCATGTCGCAGTGTCACTCCCCGTGTCGCAGTCTCATTCCACGTGTCGCAGCGTCGTTTCCCTGTGTCGCTATGTCATTCTCCGTGTCGCAGTGTCATTCCCCGTGCCGCAGTGTCACTCTCCGTGTCACTGTCATTCCCCGTGCCGCAGTGTCATTCCCCCTGTCGCAGTGTCATTCCCCGTGTCGCAGTGTCATTCCCCGTGCCGCAGTGTCATTCCTCGTGTCGCAGCGTCATTCCCCGTGTCACAGTGTCATTCCTCGCATCGCGGTGTCATTCCCCGTGTCGTAGTGTCATTTTCCTGTGTTGCCATGTCATTCTCTATGTCGTAGTGTCAGTCTACATATCGCAGTTTCATTCTGCCTGTCTGTGTCCTGCTGCCTATCACAGTGTCATTCCCCGAGTCGTAGTGTCATTCCCCGTGTCGCAGTGTCGTTCCCCGTGTCACAGTGTCATTCCCGTGTCAGTGTCATTCCCTGTGCCGCAGTGTCATTCTCTGTGTCGCAGTGTCATTCTCTGTGTCGCTGTGTCATTCCCCGTGTCGCAGTGTCATTCCCCCTGTCGCAGTGTCATTCCCCGAGTCGTAGTGTCATTCTCCGTGTCACAGTGTCATTCCCCGTGTCGTAGTGTGACTCTCCATGTCACCGCGTCATTCTTCATGTCGCAGTGTCATTCCCCGTGTTGCAGTGTCATTCTCCGAGTTGTAGTGTCATTCTCCGTGTCGCAGTGTCATTTCCCATGTCGCAGTGTCATTCCCCGTGTCGCAGTGTCATTCTCCGTGCCGCACCGTCATTCTTCATGTCACAGTGTCATTCCCCGTGTCGCAATGTCATTCTCCATGTTGCACTGTCATTCCCCATGTCGCAGTGTCATTCCACATGTCGCAATGTCATTCCCCGTGTCGCAGTTTCATTCCCCGTGTCTCAGTGTCATTCCCCGTGTGGCAGTGTCATTCCCCGTGTCGCTGTGTCATTCTCCGTGTCACAGCGTCATTCCCCGTGTCGCAGCATTATTCTTCATGTCGCAGTGTCGTTCCCCGTGTTGCAGTATCATTTTTCCGTGTCGCAGTGTCATTCTCCATGTCGCAGTGTCATACCCTGTATCGCAGTATCATTCTCCGTGTCGTAGTGTCATTCCCCGTGTCGCAGTGTCATTCCCCATGTCGCAGTATCATTCCCCGTGTTGTAGTGTCATTCCCCGTGTCGTAGTGTCATTCTCCGTGTCGTAGTGTCATTCCCCGTGTCACAGTGTCATTTTTCCGTGTCGCAGTGTCATTCCCCGTGTCACAGTGTCATTTTTCCGTGTCGTAGTGTCATTCTCCGTGTCACAGTGTCATTCCCCGTGTCATAGTGTCATTCTCCATGTCGCAGTGTCATTTTTCATGTTGCAGTGTCATTCCCCTGTCGCACTGTCATTCCCCGTGTCGCAGTGTCATTCTCCGTGTCGCAGTGTCATTCCCCGTGTTGCATGTCATTCCCCGTGTCGCAGTGTCATTCTTCATATCGCAGTGTCGTTCCCCGTGTCGCAGCGTCATTCCCCGTGTCGCAGTGTCATTCTCAGTGTCGCAGCGTCACTCCCCGTGTCGCAGCGTCACTCCCCGTGTCGCAGTGTCATTCTCCGTGTCGCAGTGTCATTCCCCGTATCGCAGTGTCGTTCCCCGTGTCGCAGCATCATTCTCCGTGTCGTAGTGTCATTCTCCGTGTCGCAGTGTCATTCCCCGTATCGCAGTGTCACTCCCCGTGTCGCAGTGTCACTCCCCGTGTCGCAGTGTCATTCCCCGTGTCGCAGTGGCATTCCCCGTGTCACAGTATCATTCTCCATGTCGTAGTGTCATTCTCCGTGTCGTAGTGTCATTCCCCGTGTCGTAGTGTCATTCTCCGTGTTGCAGTGTCATTTTTCTGTGTCGCAGTGTCATTCTCCGTGGCGTAGTTTCACTCCCCGTGTCGCAGCATCGTTCCCTTTGTCGCAGTCTCATTCCCCGTGTCGCAGCGTCACTCCCCGTGTCACAGTGTCGTTCCCTGTGTCGCTGTGTCATTCTTCCTGTCGCTATGTCATTCTCCGTGTCGCAGTGTCACTCCCCGTGTCGCAGTGTCACTCCCCGAGTCGCAGTGTCACTCCCCGTGTCGCAGTGTCATTCCCCGTGTCGCAGTGGCATTCCCCGTGTCTCAGCGTCGTTCCCTGTGTCGCAGTGTCATTGTCCGTGCCACAGTGTCGTTCCCCGTGTCGCAGTGTCATTCCCCATGTCGCAGTGTCGTTCCCTGTGTCGCAGTGTCATTCTCCGTGTCGCAGTGTCATTTTTCCGTGTCGCAGTGTCATTCTCCGTGTCGCGGTGTCATTCCCCGTGTCGCAGTATCATTCTCCGTGTCGTAGTGTCATTCCCCGTGCCGCAGTGTCGTTCCCCGTGTCGCAGTGTCATTCCCCGTGTCGCAGTGTCATTCCCCGTGCCGCAGTGTCATTCCTCGTGTCGCAGCGTCATTCCCCGTGTCACAGTGTCATTCCTCGCATCGCGGTGTCATTCCCTGTGTCGTAGTGTCATTCTCATGTGTTGCCATGTCATTCTCTATGTCGTAGTGTCCGTCTCCATATCGCAGTTTCATTCTGCCTGTCAGTGTCCTGCTGCCTATCACAGTGTCATTCCCCGTGTCACAGTGTCATTCCCCGTGTGGCAGTGTCATTCCCCGTGTCGCAGTGTCATTCCCTGTGTGGCAGTGTCATTCCCTGTGTCGCACTGTCATTCCCCGTGTCGCAGTGTCGTTCGGCGTGTCGCAGCGTCTTTCCCCGTGTCACAGTATCATTCTCCGTGTCGTAGTGTCATTCTCCGTGTCGTAGTGTCATTCTCCGTGTTGCAGTGTCATTTTTCTGTGTCGCAGTGTCACTCCCCGTGTCGCAGCATCGTTCCCTTTGTCGCAGTCTCATTCCCCGTGTCGCAGCGTCACTCCCCGTGTCACAGTGTCGTTCCCTGTGTCGCTGTGTCATTCTTCCTGTCGCTATGTCATTCTCCGTGTCGCAGTGTCACTCCCCGTATCGCAGTGTCACTCCCCGTGTCGCAGTGTCATTCCCCGTGTCGCAGTGGCATTCCCCGTGTCGCAGCGTCGTTCCCTGTGTCGCAGTGTCATTCTCAGTGCCACAGTGTCGTTCCCCGTGTCGCAGTGTCACTCCCCGTGTCGCAGTGTCACTCCCCGTGTCGCAGTGTCATTCCCAGTGTCGCAGTGGCATTCCCCGTGTCGCAGCGTCGTTCCCTGTGTCGCAGTGTCATTCTCAGTGCCACAGTGTCATTCCCCATGTCGCAGTGTCACTCCCCGTGTCGCAGTCTCATTCCACGTGTCGCAGTGTCGTTCCCTGTGTTGCAGTGTCTATCCTCGTGTCGCAGTATCTCTCCTCGTGTCGCGGTGTCATTCCTCGTGTCGCGGTGTCATTATCCCATGCCGCAGGGTCATTTTCCGTGTCACAGTGTCATTCTCCGTGTCGCAGTGTCATTTCTCCGTGTCGCAGTGTCATTCCCCGTGTCGCAGCGTCATTCCCCGTGTCGCAGTGTCATTCCCCGTGTCGCAGTGTCATTCTCCGTGTCGCAGTGTCATTCCCCATGTCGCAATGTCATTCCCCGTGTCGCAGTGTCATTCCCCGTGGCACAGCGTCACTCTCCGTGTCACTGTCATTCCCCGTGCCGCAGTGTCATTCCCCATGTCGCAGTGTCATTCCCCGTGTCGCAGTGTCATTCCCCGTGTCGCTGTGTCATTCTCCGTGTCGCAGTGTCATTCCCCGTGTCACAGTGTCATTCCCCGTGTGGCAGTGTCATTCCCCGTGTCGCAGTGTCATTCCCTGTGTGGCAGTGTCGTTCCCCGTGTGGCAGTGTCATTCCCCGTGTGGCAGTGTCATTCCCCGTGTCGCAGTGTCATTCCCGAGTCGCAGTGTCATTCCCCGTGTCACAGTATCATTCCCCGTGTCGCAGTGTCATTCCCCGAGTCGCAGTGTCATTCCCCGAGTCGTAGTGTCATTCCCCGTGTCGCAGTGTCATTCCCCCTGTCGCAGTGTCATTCCCTGTGTCGCAGTGTCGTTCCCTGTGTCGCAGTGTCTATCCTCGTGTCGCGGTGTCATTCCTCGTGTCGCGGTGTCATTATCCCGTGCCGCAGGGTCATTCTCTGTGTCGTAGTGTCATTCCCCGTGTCGCAGTGTCATTCTCCGTGTCGCAGTGTCATTCTCCGTGTCGCAGCATCATTCTTCATGTCGCAGTTTCATTCCCCGTGTCGCAGAGTCATTCTACGTGTCGCAGCATCATTCCCCATGTCGCAGTGTCATTCCCCCTGTCGCAGTGTCATTCCCCGAGTCGCAGCGTCATTCTCCGTGTCGCAGCGTCATTCCCCGTGTCGCAATGTCATTCCCCGTGGCACAGCGTCACTCTCCGTGTCACTGTGTCATTCTCCGTGCCGCAGTGTCATTCCCCGTGCCGCAGTGTCATTCCCCATGTCGTAGTGGCGTTCCCTGTGTCGTAGTGTCATTCTCCTGTGTTGCCATGTCATTCTCTATGTCGTAGTGTCAGTCTCAATATAGCAGTTTCATTCCGCCTGT
Organism: Hemiscyllium ocellatum; assembly: GCF_020745735.1. Lineage (NCBI taxonomy): Eukaryota > Metazoa > Chordata > Chondrichthyes > Orectolobiformes > Hemiscylliidae > Hemiscyllium > Hemiscyllium ocellatum. Next base: position 22,616,985 of record NC_083409.1, read on the forward strand.
CAGTGTCCTGCTGCCTATCACAGTGTCATTCCCCGAGTCACAGTGTCATTCCCCGTGTCACAGTGTCATTCCCTGTGTGGCAGTGTCATTCCCCGTGTCGCACTGTCATTCCCCGTGTCGCACTGTCATTCCCCGTGTCGCAGTGTCGTTCTCCGTGTCGCAGTGTCATTCCCCTAGTCGCAGTGTCATTCCCCGTGTCGCAGTATCATTCCCCGAGTCGTAGTGTCATTCCCCCGTCGCAGTGTCATTCCCCGAGTCGCAGTGTCATTCCCCCGTCGCAGTGTCATTTCCCGTGTCGCAGTGTCATTCCCCCTGTCGCAGTGTCATTCCCCCAGTCATAGTGTCATTCCCCGTGTCGCAGTGTCATTCCCCCTGTCGCAGTGTCATTCCCCGTGTCGCAGTGTCGTTCCCTGTGTCGCAGTGTCTATCCTCGTGTCGCAGTGTCTATCCTCGTGTCGCGGTGTCATTCCCCGTGTCGCAGTGTCTATCCTCGTGTCGCGGTGTCATTCCTCGTGTCGCGGTGTCATTATCCCGTGCCGCAGGGTCATTCTCCGTGTCGTAGTGTCATTCCCCGTGTCGCAGTGTCATTCTCCGTGTCGTAGTGTCATTCTCCGTGTCGCAGTGTCATTTTTCCGTGTCGCAGTGTCATTCTCCGTGTCGCAGTGTCATTCCCCGTGTCGCAGTGTCATTCTCCGTGTCGCGCTGTCATTCCCCGTGTCGCAGTGTCATTCCACGGGTCGCAATGTCATTGCCCGTGTCGCAGTTTCATTCCCCGTGTCGCAGTGTCACTCCCCATGTGGCAGTGTCATTCCCCGTGTCGCAGTGTCATTCTCCGTGTCACAGCGTCATTCCCCGTGTCGCAGCGTTATTTTTCATGTCGCAGTGTCGTTCCCCGTGTTGCAGTATCATTCTTCGTGTCGTAGTGTCATTCTCCGTGTCGCAGTGTCATTTTTCTGTGTCGCAGTATCATTCTCCGTGTCGCAGTGTCATTCCCCGTGTCGCAGTATCTTTCTCCGTGTCGTAGTGTCATTCCCTGTGTCGCAGTGTCATTCCCTGTGTCGCAGTGTCATTTCCCGTGTCGCCGTGTCATTCTCCGTGCAGCGGTGTCATTCCCTGTGTCGTAGTGTCATTCTCCTGTGTTGCCATGTCATTCTCTATGTCGTAGTGTCAGTCTACATATCGCAGTTTCATTCCCCGTGTCTCAGTGTCATTCCCCGTGTGGCAGTGTCATTCCCCGTGTCGCTGTGTCATTCTCCGTGTCACAGCGTCATTCCCCGTGTCGCAGCGTTATTCTTCATGTCGCAGTGTCGTTCCCCGTGTTGCAGTATCATTTTTCCGTGTCGCAGTGTCATTCTCCATGTCGCAGTGTCATACCCTGTATCGCAGTATCATTCTCCGTGTCGTAGTGTCATTCCCCGTGTCGCAGTGTCATTCCCCATGTCGCAGTATCATTCCCCGTGTTGTAGTGTCATTCCCCGTGTCGTAGTGTCATTCTCCGTGTCGTAGTGTCATTCCCCGTGTCACAGTGTCATTTTTCCGTGTCGCAGTGTCATTCCCCGTGTCACAGTGTCATTTTTCCGTGTCGTAGTGTCATTCTCCGTGTCACAGTGTCATTCCCCGTGTCATAGTGTCATTCTCCATGTCGCAGTGTCATTTTTCATGTTGCAGTGTCATTCCCCTGTCGCACTGTCATTCCCCGTGTCGCAGTGTCATTCTCCGTGTCGCAGTGTCATTCCCCGTGTTGCATGTCATTCCCCGTGTCGCAGTGTCATTCTTCATATCGCAGTGTCGTTCCCCGTGTCGCAGCGTCATTCCCCGTGTCGCAGTGTCATTCTCAGTGTCGCAGCGTCACTCCCCGTGTCGCAGCGTCACTCCCCATGTCGCAGTGTCATTCTCCGTGTCGCAGTGTCATTCCCCGTATCGCAGTGTCGTTCCCCGTGTCGCAGCATCATTCTCCGTGTCGTAGTGTCATTCTCCGTGTCGCAGTGTCATTCCCCGTATCGCAGTGTCACTCCCCGTGTCGCAGTGTCACTCCCGTGTCGCAGTGTCATTCCCCGTGTCGCAGTGGCATTCCCCGTGTCACAGTATCATTCTCCATGTCATAGTGTCATTCTCCGTGTCGTAGTGTCATTCCCCGTGTCGTAGTGTCATTCTCCGTGTTGCAGTGTCATTTTTCTGTGTCGCAGTGTCATTCTCCGTGGCGTAGTTTCACTCCCCGTGTCGCAGCATCGTTCCCTTTGTCGCAGTCTCATTCCCCGTGTCGCAGCGTCACTCCCCGTGTCACAGTGTCGTTCCCTGTGTCGCTGTGTCATTCTTCCTGTCGCTATGTCATTCTCCGTGTCGCAGTGTCACTCCCCGTGTCGCAGTGTCACTCCCCGAGTCGCAGTGTCACTCCCCGTGTCGCAGTGTCATTCAACGTGTCGCAGTGGCATTCCCCGTGTCTCAGCGTCGTTCCCTGTGTCGCAGTGTCATTGTCCGTGCCACAGTGTCGTTCCCCGTGTCGCAGTGTCATTCCCATGTCGCAGTGTCGTTCCCTGTGTCGCAGTGTCATTCTCCGTGTCGCAGTGTCATTTTTCCGTGTCGCAGTGTCATTCTCCGTGTCGCGGTGTCATTCCCCGTGTCGCAGTATCATTCTCCGTGTCGTAGTGTCATTCCCCGTGCCGCAGTGTCGTTCCCCGTGTCGCAGTGTCATTCCCCGTGTCGCAGTGTCATTCCCCGTGCCGCAGTGTCATTCCTCGTGTCGCAGCGTCATTCCCCGTGTCACAGTGTCATTCCTCGCATCGCGGTGTCATTCCCTGTGTCGTAGTGTCATTCTCATGTGTTGCCATGTCATTCTCTATGTCGTAGTGTCCGTCTCCATATCGCAGTTTCATTCTGCCTGTCAGTGTCCTGCTGCCTATCACAGTGTCATTCCCCGTGTCACAGTGTCATTCCCCGTGTGGCAGTGTCATTCCCCGTGTCGCAGTGTCATTCCCTGTGTGGCAGTGTCATTCCCTGTGTCGCACTGTCATTCCCCGTGTCGCAGTGTCGTTCGGCGTGTCGCAGCGTCTTTCCCCGTGTCACAGTATCATTCCCCGTGTCGTAGTGTCATTCTCCGTGTCGTAGTGTCATTCTCCGTGTTGCAGTGTCATTTTTCTGTGTCGCAGTGTCACTCCCCGTGTCGCAGCATCGTTCCCTTTGTCGCAGTGTCATTCCCCATGTCGCAGTATCATTCCCCGTGTTGTAGTGTCATTCCCCGTGTCGTAGTGTCATTCTCCGTGTCGTAGTGTCATTCCCCGTGTCACAGTGTCATTTTTCCGTGTCGCAGTGTCATTCCCCGTGTCACAGTGTCATTTTTCCGTGTCGTAGTGTCATTCTCCGTGTCACAGTGTCATTCCCCGTGTCATAGTGTCATTCTCCATGTCGCAGTGTCATTTTTCATGTTGCAGTGTCATTCCCCTGTCGCACTGTCATTCCCCGTGTCGCAGTGTCATTCTCCGTGTCGCAGTGTCATTCCCCGTGTTGCATGTCATTCCCCGTGTCGCAGTGTCATTCTTCATATCGCAGTGTCGTTCCCCGTGTCGCAGCGTCATTCCCCGTGTCGCAGTGTCATTCTCAGTGTCGCAGCGTCACTCCCCGTGTCGCAGCGTCACTCCCCGTGTCGCAGTGTCATTCTCCGTGTCGCAGTGTCATTCCCCGTATCGCAGTGTCGTTCCCCGTGTCGCAGCATCATTCTCCGTGTCGTAGTGTCATTCTCCGTGTCGCAGTGTCATTCCCCGTATCGCAGTGTCACTCCCCGTGTCGCAGTGTCACTCCCCGTGTCGCAGTGTCATTCCCCGTGTCGCAGTGGCATTCCCCGTGTCACAGTATCATTCTCCATGTCGTAGTGTCATTCTCCGTGTCGTAGTGTCATTCCCCGTGTCGTAGTGTCATTCTCCGTGTTGCAGTGTCATTTTTCTGTGTCGCAGTGTCATTCTCCGTGGCGTAGTTTCACTCCCCGTGTCGCAGCATCGTTCCCTTTGTCGCAGTCTCATTCCCCGTGTCGCAGCGTCACTCCCCGTGTCACAGTGTCGTTCCCTGTGTCGCTGTGTCATTCTTCCTGTCGCTATGTCATTCTCCGTGTCGCAGTGTCACTCCCCGTGTCGCAGTGTCACTCCCCGAGTCGCAGTGTCACTCCCCGTGTCGCAGTGTCATTCCCCGTGTCGCAGTGGCATTCCCCGTGTCTCAGCGTCGTTCCCTGTGTCGCAGTGTCATTGTCCGTGCCACAGTGTCGTTCCCCGTGTCGCAGTGTCATTCCCCATGTCGCAGTGTCGTTCCCTGTGTCGCAGTGTCATTCTCCGTGTCGCAGTGTCATTTTTCCGTGTCGCAGTGTCATTCTCCGTGTCGCGGTGTCATTCCCCGTGTCGCAGTATCATTCTCCGTGTCGTAGTGTCATTCCCCGTGCCGCAGTGTCGTTCCCCGTGTCGCAGTGTCATTCCCCGTGTCGCAGTGTCATTCCCCGTGCCGCAGTGTCATTCCTCGTGTCGCAGCGTCATTCCCCGTGTCACAGTGTCATTCCTCGCATCGCGGTGTCATTCCCTGTGTCGTAGTGTCATTCTCATGTGTTGCCATGTCATTCTCTATGTCGTAGTGTCCGTCTCCATATCGCAGTTTCATTCTGCCTGTCAGTGTCCTGCTGCCTATCACAGTGTCATTCCCCGTGTCACAGTGTCATTCCCCGTGTGGCAGTGTCATTCCCCGTGTCGCAGTGTCATTCCCTGTGTGGCAGTGTCATTCCCTGTGTCGCACTGTCATTCCCCGTGTCGCAGTGTCGTTCGGCGTGTCGCAGCGTCTTTCCCCGTGTCACAGTATCATTCTCCGTGTCGTAGTGTCATTCTCCGTGTCGTAGTGTCATTCTCCGTGTTGCAGTGTCATTTTTCTGTGTCGCAGTGTCACTCCCCGTGTCGCAGCATCGTTCCCTTTGTCGCAGTCTCATTCCCCGTGTCGCAGCGTCACTCCCCGTGTCACAGTGTCGTTCCCTGTGTCGCTGTGTCATTCTTCCTGTCGCTATGTCATTCTCCGTGTCGCAGTGTCACTCCCCGTATCGCAGTGTCACTCCCCGTGTCGCAGTGTCATTCCCCGTGTCGTAGTGGCATTCCCCGTGTCGCAGCGTCGTTCCCTGTGTCGCAGTGTCATTCTCAGTGCCACAGTGTCGTTCCCCGTGTCGCAGTGTCACTCCCCGTGTCGCAGTGTCACTCCCCGTGTCGCAGTGTCATTCCCAGTGTCGCAGTGGCATTCCCCGTGTCGCAGCGTCGTTCCCTGTGTCGCAGTGTCATTCTCAGTGCCACAGTGTCATTCCCCCTGTCGCAGTGTCACTCCCCGTGTCGCAGTCTCATTCCACGTGTCGCAGTGTCGTTCCCTGTGTTGCAGTGTCTATCCTCGTGTCGCAGTATCTCTCCTCGTGTCGCGGTGTCATTCCTCGTGTCGCGGTGTCATTATCCCATGCCGCAGGGTCATTTTCCGTGTCACAGTGTCATTCTCCGTGTCGCAGTGTCATTTCTCCGTGTCGCAGTGTCATTCCCCGTGTCGCAGCGTCATTCCCCGTGTCGCAGTGTCATTCCCCGTGTCGCAGTGTCATTCTCCGTGTCGCAGTGTCATTCCCCATGTCGCAATGTCATTCCCCGTGTCGCAGTGTCATTCCCCGTGGCACAGCGTCACTCTCCGTGTCACTGTCATTCCCCGTGCCGCAGTGTCATTCCCCATGTCGCAGTGTCATTCCCCGTGTCGCAGTGTCATTCCCCGTGTCGCTGTGTCATTCTCCGTGTCGCAGTGTCATTCCCCGTGTCACAGTGTCATTCCCCGTGTGGCAGTGTCATTCCCGTGTCGCAGTGTCATTCCCTGTGTGGCAGTGTCGTTCCCCGTGTGGCAGTGTCATTCCCCGTGTGGCAGTGTCATTCCCCGTGTCGCAGTGTCATTCCCCGAGTCGCAGTGTCATTCCCCGTGTCACAGTATCATTCCCCGTGTCGCAGTGTCATTCCCCGAGTCGCAGTGTCATTCCCCGAGTCGTAGTGTCATTCCCCGTGTCGCAGTGTCATTCCCCCTGTCGCAGTGTCATTCCCTGTGTCGCAGTGTCGTTCCCTGTGTCGCAGTGTCTATCCTCGTGTCGCGGTGTCATTCCTCGTGTCGCGGTGTCATTATCCCGTGCCGCAGGGTCATTCTCTGTGTCGTAGTGTCATTCCCCGTGTCGCAGTGTCATTCTCCGTGTCGCAGTGTCATTCTCCGTGTCGCAGCATCATTCTTCATGTCGCAGTTTCATTCCCCGTGTCGCAGAGTCATTCTACGTGTCGCAGCATCATTCCCCATGTCGCAGTGTCATTCCCCCTGTCGCAGTGTCATTCCCCGAGTCGCAGCGTCATTCTCCGTGTCGCAGCGTCATTCCCCGTGTCGCAATGTCATTCCCCGTGGCACAGCGTCACTCTCCGTGTCACTGTGTCATTCTCCGTGCCGCAGTGTCATTCCCCGTGCCGCAGTGTCATTCCCCATGTCGTAGTGGCGTTCCCTGTGTCGTAGTGTCATTCTCCTGTGTTGCCATGTCATTCTCTATGTCGTAGTGTCAGTCTCAATATAGCAGTTTCATTCCGCCTGTCAGTGTCCTGCTGCCTATCACAGTGTCATTCCCCGAGTCACAGTGTCATTCCCCGTGTCACAGTGTCATTCCCTGTGTGGCAGTGTCATTCCCCGTGTCGCACTGTCATTCCCCGTGTCGCACTGTCATTCCCCGTGTCGCAGTGTCGTTCTCCGTGTCGCAGTGTCATTCCCCTAGTCGCAGTGTCATTCCCCGTGTCGCAGTATCATTCCCCGAGTCGTAGTGTCATTCCCCCGTCGCAGTGTCATTCCCCGAGTCGCAGTGTCATTCCCCCGTCGCAGTGTCATTTCCCGTGTCGCAGTGTCATTCCCCCTGTCGCAGTGTCATTCCCCCAGTCATAGTGTCATTCCCCGTGTCGCAGTGTCATTCCCCCTGTCGCAGTGTCATTCCCCGTGTCGCAGTGTCGTTCCCTGTGTCGCAGTGTCTATCCTCGTGTCGCAGTGTCTATCCTCGTGTCGCGGTGTCATTCCCCGTGTCGCAGTGTCTATCCTCGTGTCGCGGTGTCATTCCTCGTGTCGCGGTGTCATTATCCCGTGCCGCAGGGTCATTCTCCGTGTCGTAGTGTCATTCCCCGTGTCGCAGTGTCATTCTCCGTGTCGTAGTGTCATTCTCCGTGTCGCAGTGTCATTTTTTCCGTGTCGCAGTGTCATTCTCCGTGTCGCAGTGTCATTCCCCGTGTCGCAGTGTCATTCTCCGTGTCGCGCTGTCATTCCCCGTGTCGCAGTGTCATTCCACGGGTCGCAATGTCATTGCCCGTGTCGCAGTTTCATTCCCCGTGTCGCAGTGTCACTCCCCATGTGGCAGTGTCATTCCCCGTGTCGCAGTGTCATTCTCCGTGTCACAGCGTCATTCCCCGTGTCGCAGCGTTATTTTTCATGTCGCAGTGTCGTTCCCCGTGTTGCAGTATCATTCTTCGTGTCGTAGTGTCATTCTCCGTGTCGCAGTGTCATTTTTCTGTGTCGCAGTATCATTCTCCGTGTCGCAGTGTCATTCCCCGTGTCGCAGTATCTTTCTCCGTGTCGTAGTGTCATTCCCTGTGTCGCAGTGTCATTCCCTGTGTCGCAGTGTCATTTCCCGTGTCGCCGTGTCATTCTCCGTGCAGCGGTGTCATTCCCTGTGTCGTAGTGTCATTCTCCTGTGTTGCCATGTCATTCTCTATGTCGTAGTGTCAGTCTACATATCGCAGTTTCATTCCCCGTGTCTCAGTGTCATTCCCCGTGTGGCAGTGTCATTCCCCGTGTCGCTGTGTCATTCTCCGTGTCACAGCGTCATTCCCCGTGTCGCAGCGTTATTCTTCATGTCGCAGTGTCGTTCCCCGTGTTGCAGTATCATTTTTCCGTGTCGCAGTGTCATTCTCCATGTCGCAGTGTCATACCCTGTATCGCAGTATCATTCTCCGTGTCGTAGTGTCATTCCCCGTGTCGCAGTGTCATTCCCCATGTCGCAGTATCATTCCCCGTGTTGTAGTGTCATTCCCCGTGTCGTAGTGTCATTCTCCGTGTCGTAGTGTCATTCCCCGTGTCACAGTGTCATTTTTTCCGTGTCGCAGTGTCATTCCCCGTGTCACAGTGTCATTTTTCCGTGTCGTAGTGTCATTCTCCGTGTCACAGTGTCATTCCCCGTGTCATAGTGTCATTCTCCATGTCGCAGTGTCATTTTTCATGTTGCAGTGTCATTCCCCTGTCGCACTGTCATTCCCCGTGTCGCAGTGTCATTCTCCGTGTCGCAGTGTCATTCCCCGTGTTGCATGTCATTCCCCGTGTCGCAGTGTCATTCTTCATATCGCAGTGTCGTTCCCCGTGTCGCAGCGTCATTCCCCGTGTCGCAGTGTCATTCTCAGTGTCGCAGCGTCACTCCCCGTGTCGCAGCGTCACTCCCCATGTCGCAGTGTCATTCTCCGTGTCGCAGTGTCATTCCCCGTATCGCAGTGTCGTTCCCCGTGTCGCAGCATCATTCTCCGTGTCGTAGTGTCATTCTCCGTGTCGCAGTGTCATTCCCCGTATCGCAGTGTCACTCCCCGTGTCGCAGTGTCACTCCCGTGTCGCAGTGTCATTCCCCGTGTCGCAGTGGCATTCCCCGTGTCACAGTATCATTCTCCATGTCATAGTGTCATTCTCCGTGTCGTAGTGTCATTCCCCGTGTCGTAGTGTCATTCTCCGTGTTGCAGTGTCATTTTTCTGTGTCGCAGTGTCATTCTCCGTGGCGTAGTTTCACTCCCCGTGTCGCAGCATCGTTCCCTTTGTCGCAGTCTCATTCCCCGTGTCGCAGCGTCACTCCCCGTGTCACAGTGTCGTTCCCTGTGTCGCTGTGTCATTCTTCCTGTCGCTATGTCATTCTCCGTGTCGCAGTGTCACTCCCCGTGTCGCAGTGTCACTCCCCGAGTCGCAGTGTCACTCCCCGTGTCGCAGTGTCATTCAACGTGTCGCAGTGGCATTCCCCGTGTCTCAGCGTCGTTCCCTGTGTCGCAGTGTCATTGTCCGTGCCACAGTGTCGTTCCCCGTGTCGCAGTGTCATTCCCCATGTCGCAGTGTCGTTCCCTGTGTCGCAGTGTCATTCTCCGTGTCGCAGTGTCATTTTTCCGTGTCGCAGTGTCATTCTCCGTGTCGCGGTGTCATTCCCCGTGTCGCAGTATCATTCTCCGTGTCGTAGTGTCATTCCCCGTGCCGCAGTGTCGTTCCCCGTGTCGCAGTGTCATTCCCCGTGTCGCAGTGTCATTCCCCGTGCCGCAGTGTCATTCCTCGTGTCGCAGCGTCATTCCCCGTGTCACAGTGTCATTCCTCGCATCGCGGTGTCATTCCCTGTGTCGTAGTGTCATTCTCATGTGTTGCCATGTCATTCTCTATGTCGTAGTGTCCGTCTCCATATCGCAGTTTCATTCTGCCTGTCAGTGTCCTGCTGCCTATCACAGTGTCATTCCCCGTGTCACAGTGTCATTCCCCGTGTGGCAGTGTCATTCCCCGTGTCGCAGTGTCATTCCCTGTGTGGCAGTGTCATTCCCTGTGTCGCACTGTCATTCCCCGTGTCGCAGTGTCGTTCGGCGTGTCGCAGCGTCTTTCCCCGTGTCACAGTATCATTCCCCGTGTCGTAGTGTCATTCTCCGTGTCGTAGTGTCATTCTCCGTGTTGCAGTGTCATTTTTCTGTGTCGCAGTGTCACTCCCCGTGTCGCAGCATCGTTCCCTTTGTCGCAGTCTCATTCCCCGTGTCGCAGCGTCACTCCCCGTGTCACAGTGTCGTTCCCTGTGTCGCTGTGTCATTCTTCCTGTCGCTATGTCATTCTCCGTGTCGCAGTGTCACTCCCCGTGTCGCAGTGTCACTCCCCGTGTCGCAGTGTCATTCCCCGTGTCGCAGTGGCATTCCCCGTGTCGCAGCGTCGTTCCCTGTGTCGCAGTGTCATTCTCAGTGCCACAGTGTCGTTCCCCGTGTCGCAGTGTCACTCCGTGTCGCAGTGTCACTCCCCGTGTCGCAGTGTCATTCCCAGTGTCGCAGTGTCATTCTCCGTGTCACAGCGTCATTCCCCGTGTCGCAGCGTTATTTTTCATGTCGCAGTGTCGTTCCCCGTGTTGCAGTATCATTCTTCGTGTCGTAGTGTCATTCTCCGTGTCGCAGTGTCATTTTTCTGTGTCGCAGTATCATTCTCCGTGTCGCAGTGTCATTCCCGTGTCGCAGTATCTTTCTCCGTGTCGTAGTGTCATTCCCTGTGTCGCAGTGTCATTCCCTGTGTCGCAGTGTCATTTCCCGTGTCGCCGTGTCATTCTCCGTGCAGCGGTGTCATTCCCTGTGTCGTAGTGTCATTCTCCTGTGTTGCCATGTCATTCTCTATGTCGTAGTGTCAGTCTACATATCGCAGTTTCATTCCCCGTGTCGCAGTATCATTCTCCGTGTCGCAGTGTCATTCCCCATGTCGCAGTATCATTCTCCATGTCGCAGCATCATTCTTCATGTCGCAGTGTCATTCCCCGTGTCGCAGTGTTATTCTACATGTCGCAGCGTCATTCCCCGTGTCACAGCGTCATTCCCCGTGCCGCAGTGTCATTCCCCGTGTCGCAGTGTCACTCTCCGTGTCGCAGTGTCATTCCCCGTGCCGCAGTGTCACTCTCCGTGTCGCAGTGTCATTCCCCGTGTCGCAGTGTCACTCCCTGTGTCGCAGTGTCATTTCCCGTGTCGCAGTGTCATTCTTCCTGTTGCTATGTCATTCTCCGTGTCGCAGTGTCACTCCCCGTGTCGCAGTGTCACTCCCCGTGTCGCAGTGTCATACCCCGTGTCGCAGTGGCATTCCCCGTGTCGCAGCGTCGTTCCCTGTGTCGCAGTGTCATTCTCAGTGCCACAGTGTCGTTCCCCGTGTCGCAGTGTCATTCCCCATGTCGCAGTGTCACTCCCCGTGTCGCAGTCTGATTCCACGTGTCGCAGCGTCGTTTCCCTGTGTCGCTATGTCATTCTCCGTGTCGCAGTGTCATTCCCCGTGTCGCAGTGTCACTCCCCGTGCCGCAGTGTCATTCCCCTGTCGCAGTGTCATTCCCCGTGTCGCAGTGTCATTCCCCGTGCCGCAGTGTCATTCCTCGTGTCGCAGCGTCATTCCCCGTGTCACAGTGTCATTCCTCGCATCGCGGTGTCATTCCCCGTGTCGTAGTGTCGTTCCCCGTGTCGCAGCATCATTCTCCGTGTCGTAGTGTCATTCTCCGTGTCGCAGTGTCATTCCCCGTATCGCAGTGTCACTCCCCGTGTCGCAGTGTCATTCTCCGTGTCGCAGTGTCATTCCCCGTATCGCAGTGTCGTTCCCCGTGTCGCAGTATCATTCCCCGTGTCGCAGTGTCCTTCCCCGTGTCGCAGTGTCATTCTCCTTGTCGTAGTGTCATTTATCTGTGCCGCAGTGTCATTCTTCATGTTGCGGTGTCATTCCCCGTGTCGCAGTATCATTCTGCGTGTTGTAGTGTCATTCTCCGTGTTGCAGTGTCATTCGGCGTGTCGCAGCGTCCTTCCCCGTGTCACAGTATCATTCTCCATGTCGTAGTGTCATTCTCCGTGTCGTAGTGTCATTCCCCGTGTCGTAGTGTCATTCTCCGTGTTGCAGTGTCATTTTTCTGTGTCGCAGTGTCATTCTCCGTGGCGTAGTTTCACTCCCGTGTCGCAGCATCGTTCCCTTTGTCGCAGTCTCATTCCCCGTGTCGCAGCGTCACTCCCCGTGTCACAGTGTCGTTCCCTGTGTCGCTGTGTCATTCTTCCTGTCGCTATGTCATTCTCCGTGTCGCTGTGTCACTCCCCGTGTCGCAGTGTCACTCCCCGTGTCGCAGTGTCATTCCCCGTGTCGCAGTGGCATTCTCCGTGCAGCGGTGTCATTCCCTGTGTCGTAGTGTCATTCTCCTGTGTTGCCATGTCATTCTCTATGTCGTAGTGTCAGTCTACATATCGCAGTTTCATTCCCCGTGTCGCAGTATCATTCTCCGTGTCGCAGTGTCATTCCCCATGTCGCAGTATCATTCTCCATGTCGCAGCATCATTCTTCATGTCGCAGTGTCATTCCCCATGTCGCAGTGTCATTCTACGTGTCGCAGCGTCATTCCCCGTGTCACAGCGTCATTCCCCGTGCCGCAGTGTCATTCCCCGTGCCGCAGTGTCACTCTCCGTGTCGCAGTGTCATTCTCCGTGTCGCAGTGTCATTTCCCGTGTCGCAGTGTCATTCCCCGTGTCGCAGTGTCATTCTCCGTGCCGCAGCGTCATACTTCATGTCGCAGTGTCATTCCCCGTGTCACAGTGTCATTCTCCGTGTCGCACTGTCATTCCCCGTGTCGCAATGTCATTCCCCGTGTAGCAGTTTCATTCCCCGTTTCGCAGTGTCATTCCCCGTGTGGCAGTGTCATTCCCCGTGTGGCAGTGTCATTCTTCATGTCGCAGTGTCATTCCCCGTGTGGCAGTGTCATTCCCCGTGTCGCAGCGTCATTCTTCATGTCGCAGTGTCATTCCCCGTGTCGCAGTGTCATTCCCGTGTCGCTGTGTCATTCTCCGTGTCGCAGTGTCATTCCCCGTGCCGCAGTGTCGTTCCCCGTGTCGCAGTGTCATTCCCCCTGTCGCAGTGTCATTCCCCGTGTCGTAGTGTCATTCCCCGTGTCGCAGCGTCATTCCCTGTGTCGCAGTGTCATTCTCAGTGTCGCAGCGTCACTCCCCGTGTCGCAGTGTCACTCCCTGTGTCGCAGTGTCATTCCCCGTGTTGCATGTCTTTCCCCGTGTCGCAGTGTCATTCTTCATATCGCAGTGTCGTTCCCCGTGTCGCAGTGTCATTCTCAGTGTCGCAGCGTCACTCCCTGTGTCGCAGCGTCACTCCCCGTGTCGCAGTGTCATTCCCCGTGTCGCAGTGTCGTTCCCCGTGTCGCCGCATCATTCACCGTGTCGTAGTGTCATTCTCCGTGTCGCAGTATCATTCCCCGTGTCGCAGTGTCCTTCCCCGTGTCGCAGTGTCATTCTCCTTGTCGTAGTGTCATTTATCTGTGCCGCAGCGTCATTCTTCATGTTGCGGTGTCATTCCCCGTGTCGCAGTATCATTCTGCGTGTTGTAGTGTCATTCTCCGTGTTGCAGTGTCACTCGGCGTGTCGCAGCGTCCTTCCCCGTGTCACAGTATCATTCTCCATGTCGTAGTGTCATTCTCCGTGTCGTAGTGTCATTCCCCGTGTCGTAGTGTCATTCTCCGTGTTGCAGTGTCATTTTTCTGTGTCGCAGTGTCATTCTCCGTGGCGTAGTTTCACTCCCCGTGTCGCAGCATCGTTCCCTTTGTCGCAGTCTCATTCCCCGTGTCGCAGCGTCACTCCCCGTGTCGCAGTGTCGTTCCCTGTGTCGCTGTGTCATTCTTCCTGTCGCTATGTCATTCTCCGTGTCGCTGTGTCACTCCCCGTGTCGCAGTGTCACTCCCCGTGTCGCAGTGTCATTCCCCGTGTCGCAGTGGCATTCCCCGTGTCTCAGCGTCGTTCCCTGTGTCGCAGTGTCATTGTCCGTGCCACAGTGTCGTTCCCCGTGTCGCAGTGTCATTCCCCATGTCGCAGTGTCGTTCCCTGTGTCGCAGTGTCATTCTCCGTGTCGCAGTGTCATTCTCAGTGTCACTGTCGTTCCCCGTGTTGCAGTATCATTCTCCGTGTCGTAGTGTCATTCTCCGTGTCGTAGTGTCATTCCCCGTGTTGCAGTATCATTCTCCGTGTCGTAGTGTCATTCTCTGTGTCGCAGTGTCATTTTTCCGTGTCGCAGTGTCATTCTCCGTGTCGCGGTGTCATTCCCCGTGTCGCAGTATCATTCTCCGTGTCGTAGTGTCATTCTCCGTGTCGCAGTGTCATTTTCCCATGTCGCAGTGTCGTTCCCCGTGTCGCAGCATTATTCCGTGTGTCACACTTTCAGTTTCCATGTCACACTTTCTTTCCCCGTGCCACAGTGTCATTCTCCGTGTCGCAGTGTCGTTCCCCGTGTCGCAGTGTCATTCCCGTGTCGCAGTGTCATTCTCAGTGTCGCAGCGTCACTCCCCGTGTCGCAGTTTCACTCCCTGTGTCGCAGTGTCATTCCCCGTGTTGCATGTCATTCCTCGTGTCGCAGTGTCATTCTTCATATCGCAGTGTCGTTCCCCGTGTCGCAGCGTCATTCCCCGTGTCGCAGCGTCACTCCCCGTGTCGCAGCGTCACTCCCCGTGTCGCAGTGTCTTTCCCCGTGTCGCAGTGTCGTTCCCCTGTCGCAGTGTCATTCCCCGTGCCGCAGCGTCATACTTCATGTCGCAGTGTCATTCCCCGTGTCACAGTGTCATTCTCCGTGTCGCACTGTCATTCCCCGTATCGCAGTGTCATTCCACATGTCGCAATGTCATTCCCCGTGTAGCAGTTTCATTCCCCGTTTCGCAGTGTCATTCCCCGTGTGGCAGTGTCATTCCCCGTGTGGCAGTGTCATTCCCCATGTCGCAGCGTCATTCTTCATGTCGCAGTGTCATTCCCGTGTCGCAGTGTCATTCCCCGTGTCGCAGTATCATTCTCCGTGTCGCAGTGTCATTCCCATGTCGCAGTATCATTCTCCATGTCGCAGCATCATTCTTCATGTCGCAGTGTCATTCCCCATGTCGCAGTGTCATTCTACGTGTCGCAGCGTCATTCCCCGTGTCACAGCGTCATTCCCCGTGCCGCAGTGTCATTCCCCGTGCCGCAGTGTCACTCTCCGTGTCGCAGTGTCATTCTCCGTGTCGCAGTGTCATTTCCCGTGTCGCAGTGTCATTCCCGTGTCGCAGTGTCATTCTCCGTGCCGCAGCGTCATACTTCATGTCGCAGTGTCATTCCCCGTGTCACAGTGTCATTCTCCGTGTCGCACTGTCATTCCCCGTGTCGCAATGTCATTCCCCGTGTAGCAGTTTCATTCCCCGTTTCGCAGTGTCATTCCCCGTGTGGCAGTGTCATTCCCCGTGTGGCAGTGTCATTCTTCATGTCGCAGTGTCATTCCCCGTGTGGCAGTGTCATTCCCCGTGTCGCAGCGTCATTCTTCATGTCGCAGTGTCATTCCCCGTGTCGCAGTGTCATTCCCGTGTCGCTGTGTCATTCTCCGTGTCGCAGTGTCATTCCCCGTGCCGCAGTGTCGTTCCCCGTGTCGCAGTGTCATTCCCCTGTCGCAGTGTCATTCCCCGTGTCGTAGTGTCATTCCCCGTGTCGCAGCGTCATTCCCTGTGTCGCAGTGTCATTCTCAGTGTCGCAGTGTCATTCCCCGTGTTGCATGTCTTTCCCCGTGTCGCTGTGTCATTCTTCATATCGCAGTGTCGTTCCCCGTGTCGCAGTGTCATTCTCAGTGTCGCTGCGTCACTCCCTGTGTCGCAGCGTCACTCCCGTGTCGCAGTGTCATTCCCGTGTCGCAGTGTCGTTCCCCGTGTCGCCGCATCATTCTCCGTGTCGTAGTGTCATTCTCCGTGTCGCAGTATCATTCCCCGTGTCGCAGTGTCCTTCCCCGTGTCGCAGTGTCATTCTCCTTGTCGTAGTGTCATTTATCTGTGCCGCAGCGTCATTCTTCATGTTGCGGTGTCATTCCCCGTGTCGCAGTCTCATTCTGCGTGTTGTAGTGTCATTCTCCGTGTTGCAGTGTCACTCGGCGTGTCGCAGCGTCCTTCCCCGTGTCACAGTATCATTCTCCATGTCGTAGTGTCATTCTCCGTGTCGTAGTGTCATTCCCCGTGTCGTAGTGTCATTCTCCGTGTTGCAGTGTCATTTTTCTGTGTCGCAGTGTCATTCTCCGTGGCGTAGTTTCACTCCCCGTGTCGCAGCATCGTTCCCTTTGTCGCAGTCTCATTCCCCGTGTCGCAGCGTCACTCCCCGTGTCACAGTGTCGTTCCCTGTGTCGCTGTGTCATTCTTCCTGTCGCTATGTCATTCTCCGTGTCGCTGTGTCACTCCCCGTGTCGCAGTGTCACTCCCCGTGTCGCAGTGTCATTCCCCGTGTCGCAGTGGCATTCCCCGTGTCTCAGCGTCGTTCCCTGTGTCGCAGTGTCATTGTCCGTGCCACAGTGTCGTTCCCCGTGTCGCAGTGTCATTCCCATGTCGCAGTGTCGTTCCCTGTGTCGCAGTGTCATTCTCCGTGTCGCAGTGTCATTCCCAGTGTCACTGTCGTTCCCCGTGTTGCAGTATCATTCTCCGTGTCGTAGTGTCATTCTCCGTGTCGTAGTGTCATTCCCGTGTTGCAGTATCATTCTCCGTGTCGTAGTGTCATTCTCTGTGTCGCAGTGTCATTTTTCCGTGTCGCAGTGTCATTCTCCGTGTCGCGGTGTCATTCCCCGTGTCGCAGTATCATTCTCCGTGTCGTAGTGTCATTCTCCGTGTCGCAGTGTCATTTTCCCATGTCGCAGTGTCGTTCCCCGTGTCGCAGCATTATTCCGTGTGTCACACTTTCAGTTTCCATGTCACACTTTCTTTCCCCGTGCCACAGTGTCATTCTCCGTGTCGCAGTGTCGTTCCCGTGTCGCAGTGTCATTCCCCGTGTCGCAGTGTCATTCTCAGTGTCGCAGCGTCACTCCCCGTGTCGCGTGTCACTCCCTGTGTCGCAGTGTCATTCCCCGTGTTGCATGTCATTCCCCGTGTCGCAGTGTCATTCTTCATATCGCAGTGTCGTTCCCCGTGTCGCAGCGTCATTCCCCGTGTCGCAGCGTCACTCCCCGTGTCGCAGCATCACTCCCCGTGTCGCAGTGTCGTTCCCGTGTCGCAGTGTCATTCCCCGTGTCGCAGCGTCATCCCCGTGTCGCAGTGTCGTTCCCCGTGTCGCAGTGTCGTTCCCCCTGTCGCAGTGTCATTCCCCGTGCCGCAGCGTCATACTTCATGTCGCAGTGTCATTCCCCGTGTCACAGTGTCATTCTCCGTGTCGCACTGTCATTCCCCGTATCGCAGTGTCATTCCACATGTCGCAATGTCATTCCCCGTGTAGCAGTTTCATTCCCCGTTTCGCAGTGTCATTCCCCGTGTGGCAGTGTCATTCCCCGTGTGGCAGTGTCATTCCCCATGTCGCAGCGTCATTCTTCATGTCGCAGTGTCATTCCCCGTGTCGCAGTGTCATTCCCGTGTCGCAGTATCATTCTCCGTGTCGCAGTGTCATTCCCCATGTCGCAGTATCATTCTCCATGTCGCAGCATCATTCTTCATGTCGCAGTGTCATTCCCCGTGTCGCAGTGTCATTCTACGTGTCGCAGCGTCATTCCCCGTGTCACAGCGTCATTCCCCGTGCCGCAGTGTCATTCCCCGTGCCGCAGTGTCACTCTCCGTGTCGCAGTGTCATTCTCCGTGTCGCAGTTTCATTCCCCGTGTCGCAGTGTCACTCCCTGTGTCGCAGTGTCATTTCCCGTGTCGCAGTGTCATTCCCCGTGTCGCAGTGTCATTCTCCGTGCCGCAGCGTCATACTTCATGTCGCAGTGTCATTCCCCGTGTCACAGTGTCATTCTCCGTGTCGCACTGTCATTCCCCGTATCGCAGTGTCATTCCACATGTCGCAATGTCATTCCCCGTGTAGCAGTTTCATTCCCCGTTTCGCAGTGTCATTCCCCGTGTGGCAGTGTCATTCCCCGTGTGGCAGTGTCATTCCCCATGTCGCAGCGTCATTCTTCATGTCGCAGTGTCAATCCCCGTGTCGCAGTGTCATTCCCCGTGTCGCTGTGTCATTCTCCGTGTCGCAGTGTCATTCCCCGTGCCGCAGTGTCGTTCCCCGTGTCGCAGTGTCATTCCCCCTGTCGCAGTGTCATTCCCCGTGTCGCAGTGTCATTCCCCGTGTCGCAGCGTCATTCCCTGTGTCGCAGTGTCATTCTCAGTGTCGCAGCGTCACACCCCGTGTCGCAGTGTCACTCCCTGTGTCGCAGTGTCATTCCCCGTGTTGCATGTCTTTCCCCGTGTCGCAGTGTCATTCTTCATATCGCAGTGTCATTCTTCATATCGCAGTGTCGTTCCCCGTGTCGCAGTGTCATTCTCAGTGTCGCAGCGTCACTCCACGTGTCGCAGCGTCACTCCCCGTGTCGCAGTATCATTCTCCGTGTCGCAGTGTCATTCCCCGTGTCGCAGTGTCGTTCCCCGTGTCGCCGCATCATTCTCCGTGTCGTAGTGTCATTCTCCGTGTCGCAGTATCATTCCCCGTGTCGCAGTGTCCTTCCCCGTGTCGCAGTGTCATTCTCCTTGTCGTAGTGTCATTTATCTGTGCCGCAGCGTCATTCTTCATGTTGCGGTGTCATTCCCCGTGTCGCAGTATCATTCTGCGTGTTGTAGTGTCATTCTCCGTGTTGCAGTGTCATTCGGCGTGTCGCAGCGTCCTTCCCCGTGTCACAGTATCATTCTCCATGTCGTAGTGTCATTCTCCGTGTCGTAGTGTCATTCCCCGTGTCGTAGTGTCATTCTCCGTGTTGCAGTGTCATTTTTCTGTGTCGCAGTGTCATTCTCCGTGGCGTAGTTTCACTCCCCGTGTCGCAGCATCGTTCCCTTTGTCGCAGTCTCATTCCCCGTGTCGCAGCGTCACTCCCCGTGTCACAGTGTCGTTCCCTGTGTCGCTGTGTCATTCTTCCTGTCGCTATGTCATTCACCGTGTCGCAGTGTCACTCCCCGTGTCGCAGTGTCACTCCCCGAGTCGCAGTGTCACTCCCCGTGTCGCAGTGTCATTCCCCGTGTCGCAGTGGCATTCCCCGTGTCTCAGCGTCGTTCCCTGTGTCGCAGTGTCATTGTCCGTGCCACAGTGTCGTTCCCCGTGTCGCAGTGTCATTCCCCATGTCGCAGTGTCATTCTCAGTGTCACTGTCGTTCCCCGTGTTGCAGTATCATTCTCCGTGTCGTAGTGTCATTCTCCATGTCGTAGTGTCATTCCCCGTGTCGCAGTATCATTCTCCGTGTCGTAGTGTCATTCTCTGTGTCGCAGTGTCATTTTTCTGTGTCGCAGTGTCATTCTCCGTGTCGCGGTGTCATTACCCGTGTCGCAGTATCATTCTCCGTGTCGTAGTGTCATTCTCCGTGTCGCAGTGTCATTTTTCCGTGTCGCAGTGTCGTTCCCCGTGTCGCAGCATTATTCCGTGTGTCACACTTTCAGTTTCCATGTCACACTTTCTTTCCCCGTGCCACAGTGTCATTCTCCGTGTCGCAGTGTCGTTCCCCGTGTCGCAGTGTCATTCCCCGTGTCGCAGTGTCATTCTCAGTGTCGCAGCGTCACTCCCCGTGTCGCAGTGTCACTCCCTGTGTCGCAGTGTCATTCCCCGTGTTGCATGTCATTCCCCGTGTCGCAGTGTCATTCTTCATATCGCAGTGTCGTTCCCCGTGTCGCAGCGTCATTCCCCGTGTCGCAGTGTCATTCTCAGTGTCGCAGCGTCACTCCCCGTGTCGCAGCGTCACTCCCCGTGTCGCAGTGTCATTCTCCGTGTCGCAGTGTCATTCCCCGTATCGCAGTGTCATTCCCCGTGCCGCAGTGTCGTTCCCCCTGTCGCAGTGTCATTCCCCGTGTCGCAGTGTCATTCCCCGTGCCGCAGTGTCATTCCTCCTGTCGCAGCGTCATTCCCCGTGTCACAGTGTCATTCCTCGCATCGCGGTGTCATTCCCCGTGTCGTAGTGTCATTCTCCTGTGTTGCCATGTCATTCTCTATGTCGTAGTGTCCGTCTCCATATCGCAGTTTCATTCTGCCTGTCTGTGTCCTGCTGCCTATCACAGTGTCATTCCCCGAGTCGTAGTGTCATTCCCCGTGTCGCAGTGTCGTTCCCCGTGTCACAGTGTCATTCCCCGTGTCAGTGTCATTCCCTGTGCCGCAGTGTCATTCTCTGTGTCGCAGTGTCATTCTCTGTGTCGCTGTGTCATTCCCCGTGTCGCAGTGTCATTCCCCTGTCGCAGTGTCATTCCCCGAGTCGTAGTGTCATTCTCCGTGTCACAGTGTCATTCCCCGTGTCGTAGTGTGACTCTCCATGTCACCGCGTCATTCTTCATGTCGCAGTGTCATTCCCCGTGTTGCAGT
This sequence comes from Hemiscyllium ocellatum, assembly GCF_020745735.1. Classification (NCBI taxonomy): domain Eukaryota; kingdom Metazoa; phylum Chordata; class Chondrichthyes; order Orectolobiformes; family Hemiscylliidae; genus Hemiscyllium; species Hemiscyllium ocellatum. The sequence continues at coordinate 22,637,039 of NC_083409.1, forward strand.
GTCATTCCCCGTGTTGTAGTGTCATTCTCCGTGTGGCAGTGTCATTTCCCATGTCGCAGTGTCATTCCCGTGTCGCAGTGTCATTCTCCGTGCCGCACCGTCATTCTTCATGTCACAGTGTCATTCCCCGTGTCGCAATGTCATTCTCCATGTTGCACTGTCATTCCCCGTGTCGCAGTGTCATTCCCCGTGTCGCAGTTTCATTCCCCGTGTCGCAGCGTTATTCTTCATGTCGCAGTGTCGTTCCCCGTGTTGCAGTATCATTTTTCCGTGTCGCAGTGTCATTCCCCGTGTCGCAGTTTCATTCCCCGTGTCTCAGTGTCATTCCCCGTGTGGCAGTGTCATTCCCCGTGTCGCTGTGTCATTCTCCGTGTCACAGCGTCATTCCCTGTATCGCAGTATCATTCTCCGTGTCGTAGTGTCATTCCCCGTGTCGCAGTGTCATTCCCCATGTCGCAGTATCATTCCCCGTGTCGTAGTGTCATTCCCCGTGTCGTAGTGTCATTCTCCGTGTCGTAGTGTCATTCCCCGTGTCACAGTGTCATTTTTCGTGTCGCAGTGTCATTCCCCGTGTCACAGTGTCATTTTTCCCATTCGTAGTGTCATTCTCCGTGTCACACTGTCATTCCCCGTGTCATAGTGTCATTCTCCATGTCGCAGTGTCATTTTTCATGTTGCAGTGTCATTCTCCGTGTCGCAGTGTCATTCCCGGTGTTGCATGTCATTCCCCGTGTCGCAGTGTCATTCTTCATATCGCAGTGTCGTTCCCCGTGTCGCAGCGTCATTCCCCGTGTCGCAGTGTCATTCTCAGTGTCGCAGCGTCACTCCCCGTGTCGCAGCGTCACTCCCCGTGTCGCAGTGTCATTCTCCGTGTCGCAGTGTCATTCCCCGTATCGCAGTGTCGTTCCCCGTGTCGCAGCATCATTCTCCGTGTCGCAGTGTCATTCCCCGTATCGCAGTGTCACTCCCCGTGTCGCAGTGTCATTCTCCGTGTCGCAGTGTCATTCCCCGTATCGCAGTGTCGTTCCCCGTGTCGCAGTATCATTCCCCGTGTCGCAGTGTCCTTCCCCGTGTCGCAGTGTCATTCTCCTTGTCGTAGTGTCATTTATCTGTGCCGCAGCGTCATTCTTCATGTTGCGGTGTCATTCCCCGTGTCGCAGTATCATTCTGCGTGTTGTAGTGTCATTCTCCGTGTTGCAGTGTCATTCGGCGTGTCGCAGCGTCCTTCCCCGTGTCACAGTATCATTCTCCATGTCGTAGTGTCATTCTCCGTGTCGTAGTGTCATTCCCCGTGTCGTAGTGTCATTCTCCGTGTTGCAGTGTCATTTTTCTGTGTCGCAGTGTCATTCTCCGTGGCGTAGTTTCACTCCCCGTGTCGCAGCATCGTTCCCTTTGTCGCAGTCTCATTCCCCGTGTCGCAGCGTCACTCCCCGTGTCACAGTGTCGTTCCCTGTGTCGCTGTGTCATTCTTCCTGTCGCTATGTCATTCTCCGTGTCGCTGTGTCACTCCCCGTGTCGCAGTGTCACTCCCCGTGTCGCAGTGTCATTCCCCGTGTCGCAGTGGCATTCTCCGTGCAGCGGTGTCATTCCCTGTGTCGTAGTGTCATTCTCCTGTGTTGCCATGTCATTCTCCGTGTCGTAGTGTCAGTCTACATATCGCAGTTTCATTCCCCGTGTCGCAGTATCATTCGCCGTGTCGCAGTGTCATTCCCCATGTCGCAGTATCATTCTCCATGTCGCAGCATCATTCTTCATGTCGCAGTGTCATTCCCCGTGTCGCAGTGTCATTCTACGTGTCGCAGCGTCATTCCCCGTGTCACAGCGTCATTCCCCGTGCCGCAGTGTCATTCCCCGTGCCGCAGTGTCAATCTCCGTGTCGCAGTGTCATTCTCCGTGTCGCAGTTTCATTCCCCGTGTCGCAGTGTCACTCCCTGTGTCGCAGTGTCATTTCCCGTGTCGCAGTGTCATTCCCCGTGTCGCAGTGTCATTCTCCGTGCCGCAGCGTCATACTTCATGTCGCAGTGTCATTCCCCGTGTCACAGTGTCATTCTCCGTGTCGCACTGTCATTCCCCGTATCGCAGTGTCATTCCACATGTCGCAATGTCATTCCCCGTGTAGCAGTTTCATTCCCCGTTTCGCAGTGTCATTCCCCGTGTGGCAGTGTCATTCCCCGTGTGGCAGTGTCATTCCCCATGTCGCAGCGTCATTCTTCATGTCGCAGTGTCATTCCCCGTGTCGCAGTGTCATTCCCCGTGTCGCTGTGTCATTCTCCGTGTCGCAGTGTCGTTCCCCGTGCCGCAGTGTCGTTCCCCGTGTCGCAGTGTCATTCCCCCTGTCGCAGTGTCATTCCCGTGTCGCAGTGTCATTCCCCGTGTCGCAGCGTCATTCTCAGTGTCGCAGCGTCACTCCCCGTGTCGCAGTGTCACTCCCTGTGTCGCAGTGTCATTCCCCGTGTTGCATGTCTTTCCCCGTGTCGCAGTGTCATTCTTCATATCGCAGTGTCGTTCCCCGTGTCGCAGTGTCATTCTCAGTGTCACAGCGTCACTCCCCGTGTCGCAGCGTCACTCCCCGTGTCGCAGTATCATTCTCCGTGTCGCAGTGTCATTCCCCGTGTCGCAGTGTCGTTCCCCGTGTCGCCGCATCATTCTCCGTGTCGTAGTGTCATTCTCCGTGTCGCAGTATCATTCCCCGTGTCGCAGTGTCCTTCCCCGTGTCGCAGTGTCATTCTCCTTGTCGTAGTGTCATTTATCTGTGCCGCAGCGTCATTCTTCATGTTGCGGTGTCATTCCCCGTGTCGCAGTATCATTCTGCGTGTTGTAGTGTCATTCCCCGTGTCGCAGTTTCATTCCCCGTGTCGCAGCGTTATTCTTCATGTCGCAGTGTCGTTCCCCGTGTTGCAGTATCATTTTTCCGTGTCGCAGTGTCATTCCCCGTGTCGCAGTTTCATTCCCCGTGTCTCAGTGTCATTCCCCGTGTCGCTGTGTCATTCTCCGTGTCACAGCGTCATTCCCTGTATCGCAGTATCATTCTCCGTGTCGTAGTGTCATTCCCCGTGTCGCAGTGTCATTCCCCATGTCGCAGTATCATTCCCCGTGTCGTAGTGTCATTCCCCGTGTCGTAGTGTCATTCTCCGTGTCGTAGTGTCATTCCCCGTGTCACAGTGTCATTTTTCCGTGTCGCAGTGTCATTCCCCGTGTCACAGTGTCATTTTTCCCATTCGTAGTGTCATTCTCCGTGTCACACTGTCATTCCCCGTGTCATAGTGTCATTCTCCATGTCGCAGTGTCATTTTTCATGTTGCAGTGTCATTCCCCTGTCGCACTGTCATTCCCCGTGTCGCAGTGTCATTCTCCGTGTCGCAGTGTCATTCCCGGTGTTGCATGTCATTCCCCGTGTCGCAGTGTCATTCTTCATATCGCAGTGTCGTTCCCCGTGTCGCAGCGTCATTCCCCGTGTCGCAGTGTCATTCTCAGTGTCGCAGCGTCACTCCCCGTGTCGCAGCGTCACTCCCCGTGTCGCAGTGTCATTCTCCGTGTCGCAGTGTCATTCCCCGTATCGCAGTGTCGTTCCCCGTGTCGCAGCATCATTCTCCGTGTCGCAGCGTCATTCCCCGTATCGCAGTGTCACTCCCCGTGTCGCAGTGTCATTCTCCGTGTCGCAGTGTCATTCCCCGTATCGCAGTGTCGTTCCCCGTGTCGCAGTATCATTTCCCGTGTCGCAGTGTCCTTCCCCGTGTCGCAGTGTCATTCTCCTTGTCGTAGTGTCATTTATCTGTGCCGCAGCGTCATTCTTCATGTTGCGGTGTCATTCCCCGTGTCGCAGTATCATTCTGCGTGTTGTAGTGTCATTCTCCGTGTTGCAGTGTCATTCGGCGTGTCGCAGCGTCCTTCCCCGTGTCACAGTATCATTCTCCATGTCGTAGTGTCATTCTCCGTGTCGTAGTGTCATTCCCCGTGTCGTAGTGTCATTCTCCGTGTTGCAGTGTCATTTTTCTGTGTCGCAGTGTCATTCTCCGTGGCGTAGTTTCACTCCCCGTGTCGCAGCATCGTTCCCTTTGTCGCAGTCTCATTCCCCGTGTCGCAGCGTCACTCCCCGTGTCACAGTGTCGTTCCCTGTGTCGCTGTGTCATTCTTCCTGTCGCTATGTCATTCTCCGTGTCGCTGTGTCACTCCCCGTGTCGCAGTGTCACTCCCCGTGTCGCAGTGTCATTCCCCGTGTCGCAGTGGCATTCTCCGTGCAGCGGTGTCTTTCCCTGTGTCGTAGTGTCATTCTCCTGTGTTGCCATGTCATTCTCTATGTCGTAGTGTCAGTCTACATATCGCAGTTTCATTCCCCGTGTCGCAGTATCATTCTCCGTGTCGCAGTGTCATTCCCCATGTCGCAGTATCATTCTCCATGTCGCAGTGTCATTCTCCGTGTCGCAGTGTCATTCCCCATGTCGCAGTATCATTCTCCATGTCGCAGCATCATTCTTCATGTCGCAGTGTCATTCCCCGTGTCGCAGTGTCATTCTACGTGTCGCAGCGTCATTCCCCGTGTCACAGCGTCATTCCCCGTGCCGCAGTGTCATTCCCCGTGCGGCAGTGTCATTCTCCGTGCCGCAGCGTCATACTTCATGTCGCAGTGTCATTCCCCGTGTCACAGTGTCATTCTCCGTGTCGCACTGTCATTCCCCGTATCGCAGTGTCATTCCACATGTCGCAATGTCATTCCCCGTGTAGCAGTTTCATTCCCCGTTTCGCAGTGTCACTCCCCGTGTCGCAGTGTCATTCCCCGTGTCGCAGTGGCATTCCCCGTGTCTCAGCGTCGTTCCCTGTGTCGCAGTGTCATTGTCCGTGCCACAGTGTCGTTCCCCGTGTCGCAGTGTCATTCCCCATGTCGCAGTGTCATTCTCAGTGTCACTGTCGTTCCCCGTGTTGCAGTATCATTCTCCGTGTCGTAGTGTCATTCTCCATGTCGTAGTGTCATTCCCCGTGTTGCAGTATCATTCTCCGTGTCGTAGTGTCATTCTCTGTGTCGCAGTGTCATTTTTCTGTGTCGCAGTGTCATTCTCCGTGTCGCGGTGTCATTACCCGTGTCGCAGTATCATTCTCCGTGTCGTAGTGTCATTCTCCGTGTCGCAGTGTCATTTTTCCGTGTCGCAGTGTCGTTCCCCGTGTCGCAGCATTATTCCGTGTGTCACACTTTCAGTTTCCATGTCACACTTTCTTTCCCCGTGCCACAGTGTCATTCTCCGTGTCGCAGTGTCGTTCCCCGTGTCGCAGTGTCATTCCCGTGTCGCAGTGTCATTCTCAGTGTCGCAGCGTCACTCCCCGTGTCGCAGTGTCACTCCCTGTGTCGCAGTGTCATTCCCCGTGTTGCATGTCATTCCCCGTGTCGCAGTGTCATTCTTCATATCGCAGTGTCGTTCCCCGTGTCGCAGCGTCATTCCCCGTGTCGCAGTGTCATTCTCAGTGTCGCAGCGTCACTCCCCGTGTCGCAGCGTCACTCCCCGTGTCGCAGTGTCATTCTCCGTGTCGCAGTGTCATTCCCCGTATCGCAGTGTCATTCCCCGTGCCGCAGTGTCGTTCCCCCTGTCGCAGTGTCATTCCCCGTGTCGCAGTGTCATTCCCGTGCCGCAGTGTCATTCCTCCTGTCGCAGCGTCATTCCCCGTGTCACAGTGTCATTCCTCGCATCGCGGTGTCATTCCCCGTGTCGTAGTGTCATTCTCCTGTGTTGCCATGTCATCTCTATGTCGTAGTGTCCGTCTCCATATCGCAGTTTCATTCTGCCTGTCTGTGTCCTGCTGCCTATCACAGTGTCATTCCCCGAGTCGTAGTGTCATTCCCCGTGTCGCAGTGTCGTTCCCCGTGTCACAGTGTCATTCCCCGTGTCAGTGTCATTCCCTGTGCCGCAGTGTCATTCTCTGTGTCGCAGTGTCATTCTCTGTGTCGCTGTGTCATTCCCCGTGTCGCAGTGTCATTTCCCCTGTCGCAGTGTCATTCCCCGAGTCGTAGTGTCATTCTCCGTGTCACAGTGTCATTCCCCGTGTCGTAGTGTGACTCTCCATGTCACCGCGTCATTCTTCATGTCGCAGTGTCATTCCCCGTGTTGCAGTGTCATTCCCCGTGTTGTAGTGTCATTCTCCGTGTGGCAGTGTCATTTCCCATGTCGCAGTGTCATTCCCGTGTCGCAGTGTCATTCTCCGTGCCGCACCGTCATTCTTCATGTCACAGTGTCATTCCCCGTGTCGCAATGTCATTCTCCATGTTGCACTGTCATTCCCCGTGTCGCAGTGTCATTCCCCGTGTCGCAGTTTCATTCCCCGTGTCGCAGCGTTATTCTTCATGTCGCAGTGTCGTTCCCCGTGTTGCAGTATCATTTTTCCGTGTCGCAGTGTCATTCCCCGTGTCGCAGTTTCATTCCCCGTGTCTCAGTGTCATTCCCCGTGTGGCAGTGTCATTCCCCGTGTCGCTGTGTCATTCTCCGTGTCACAGCGTCATTCCCTGTATCGCAGTATCATTCTCCGTGTCGTAGTGTCATTCCCCGTGTCGCAGTGTCATTCCCCATGTCGCAGTATCATTCCCCGTGTCGTAGTGTCATTCCCGTGTCGTAGTGTCATTCTCCGTGTCGTAGTGTCATTCCCCGTGTCACAGTGTCATTTTTCCGTGTCGCAGTGTCATTCCCGTGTCACAGTGTCATTTTTCCCATTCGTAGTGTCATTCTCCGTGTCACACTGTCATTCCCCGTGTCATAGTGTCATTCTCCATGTCGCAGTGTCATTTTTCATGTTGCAGTGTCATTCCCCTGTCGCACTATCATTCCCCGTGTCGCAGTGTCATTCTCCGTGTCGCAGTGTCATTCCCGGTGTTGCATGTCATTCCCCGTGTCGCAGTGTCATTCTTCATATCGCAGTGTCGTTCCCCGTGTCGCAGCGTCATTCCCCGTGTCGCAGTGTCATTCTCAGTGTCGCAGCGTCACTCCCCGTGTCGCAGCGTCACTCCCCGTGTCGCAGTGTCATTCTCCGTGTCGCAGTGTCATTCCCCGTATCGCAGTGTCGTTCCCCGTGTCGCAGCATCATTCTCCGTGTCGCAGTGTCATTCCCCGTATCGCAGTGTCACTCCCCGTGTCGCAGTGTCATTCTCCGTGTCGCAGTGTCATTCCCCGTATCGCAGTGTCGTTCCCCGTGTCGCAGTATCATTCCCCGTGTCGCAGTGTCCTTCCCCGTGTCGCAGTGTCATTCTCCTTGTCGTAGTGTCATTTATCTGTGCCGCAGCGTCATTCTTCATGTTGCGGTGTCATTCCCCGTGTCGCAGTATCATTCTGCGTGTTGTAGTGTCATTCTCCGTGTCGCCGCCTCATTCTTCATGTCGCAGTGTCATTCCCCGTGTCGCAGTGTCATTCTCCGTGCCGCACCGTCATTCTTCATGTCACAGTGTCATTCCCCGTGTCGCAATGTCATTCTCCATGTTGCACTGTCATTCCCCGTGTCGCAGTGTCATTCCACATGTCGCAATGTCATTCCCCGTGTCGCAGTTTCATTCCCCGTGTCTCAGTGTCATTCCCCGTGTGGCAGTGTCATTCCCGTGTCGCTGTGTCATTCTCCGTGTCACAGCGTCATTCCGCGTGTCGCAGCGTTATTCTTCATGTCGCAGTGTCGTTCCCCGTGTTGCAGTATCATTTTTCCGTGTCGCAGTGTCATTCTCCATGTCGCAGTGTCATACCCTGTATCGCAGTATCATTCTCCGTGTCGTAGTGTCATTCCCCGTGTCGCAGTGTCATTCCCCCTGTCGCAGTGTCATTCCCCGTGTCGCAGTGTCATTCCCGTGTCGCAGCGTCATTCCCTGTGTCGCAGTGTCATTCTCAGTGTCGCAGCGTCACTCCCCGTGTCGCAGTGTCACTCCCTGTGTCGCAGTGTCATTCCCCGTGTTGCATGTCTTTCCCCGTGTCGCAGTGTCATTCTTCATATCGCAGTGTCGTTCCCCGTGTCGCAGTGTCATTCTCAGTGTCGCAGCGTCACTCCCCGTGTCGCAGCGTCACTCCCCGTGTCGCAGTATCATTCTCCGTGTCGCAGTGTCATTCCCGTGTCGCAGTGTCGTTCCCCGTGTCGCCGCATCATTCTCCGTGTCGTAGTGTCATTCTCCGTGTCGCAGTATCATTCCCCGTGTCGCAGTGTCCTTCCCCGTGTCGCAGTGTCATTCTCCTTGTCGTAGTGTCATTTATCTGTGCCGCAGCGTCATTCTTCATGTTGCGGTGTCATTCCCCGTGTCGCAGTATCATTCTGCGTGTTGTAGTGTCATTCTCCGTGTTGCAGTGTCATTCGGCGTGTCGCAGCGTCCTTCCCCGTGTCACAGTATCATTCTCCATGTCGTAGTGTCATTCTCCGTGTCGTAGTGTCATTCCCGTGTCGTAGTGTCATTCTCCGTGTTGCAGTGTCATTTTTCTGTGTCGCAGTGTCATTCTCCGTGGCGTAGTTTCACTCCCCGTGTCGCAGCATCGTTCCCTTTGTCGCAGTCTCATTCCCCGTGTCGCAGCGTCACTCCCCGTGTCACAGTGTCGTTCCCTGTGTCGCTGTGTCATTCTTCCTGTCGCTATGTCATTCTCCGTGTCGCAGTGTCACTCCCCGTGTCGCAGTGTCACTCCCCGAGTCGCAGTGTCACTCCCCGTGTCGCAGTGTCATTCCCCGTGTCGCAGTGGCATTCCCCGTGTCTCAGCGTCGTTCCCTGTGTCGCAGTGTCATTGTCCGTGCCACAGTGTCGTTCCCCGTGTCGCAGTGTCATTCCCCATGTCGCAGTGTCGTGCCCTGTGTCGCAGTGTCATTCTCCATGTCGCAGTGTCATTCTCAGTGTCACTGTCGTTCCCCGTGTTGCAGTATCATTCTCCGTGTCGTAGTGTCATTCTCCATGTCGTAGTGTCATTCCCCGTGTTGCAGTATCATTCTCCGTGTCGTAGTGTCATTCTCTGTGTCGCAGTGTCATTTTTCCGTGTCGCAGTGTCGTTCCCCGTGTCGCAGCGTTATTCCGTGTGTCACACTTTCAGTTTCCATGTCACACTTTCTTTCCCCGTGCCACAGTGTCATTCTCCGTGTCACAGTGTCGTTCCCCGCGTCGCAGTGTCATTCCCCGTGTCGCAGTGTCATTCCCCGTGCCGCAGTGTCGTTCCCCGTGTTGCAGTGTCATTCCCCGTGTCGCAGTGTCATTCTCCGTGTCGCAGTGTCGTTCCCCGTGTCGCAGTGTCATTCCCCGTGTCGCAGTGTCATTCCCCCTGTCGCAGTGTCATTCCCCGTGTCGCAGTGTCATTCCCGTGCCGCAGTGTCATTCCTCCTGTCGCAGCGTCATTCCCCGTGTCACAGTGTCATTCCTCGCATCGCGGTGTCATTCCCTGTGTCGTAGTGTCATTTTCCTGTGTTGCCATGTCATTCTCTATGTCGTAGTGTCCGTCTCCATATCGCAGTTTCATTCTGCCTGTCTGTGTCCTGCTGCCTATCACAGTGTCATTCCCCGAGTCGTAGTGTCATTCCCCGTGTCGCAGTGTCGTTCCCCGTGTCACAGTGTCATTCCCCGTGTCAGTGTCATTCCCTGTGCCGCAGTGTCATTCTCTGTGTCGCTGTGTCATTCCCCGTGTCGGAGTGTCATTCCCCCTGTCGCAGTGTCATTCCCCGAGTCGGAGTGTCATTCTCCGTGTCACAGTGTCATTCCCCGTGTCGTTGTGTGACTCTCCATGTCACCGCGTCATTCTTCATGTCGCAGTGTCATTCCCCGTGTTGCAGTGTCATTCCCCGTGTTGTAGTGTCATTCTCCGTGTCGCAGTGTCATTTCCCATGTCGCTGTGTCATTCTCCGTGCCGCACCGTCATTCTTCATGTCACAGTGTCATTCCCCGTGTCGCAATGTCATTCTCCATGTTGCACTGTCATTCCCCGTGTCGCAGTGTCATTCCACATGTCGCAATGTCATTCCCCGTGTCGCAGTTTCATTCCCCGTGTCTCAGTGTCATTCCCCGTGTGGCAGTGTCATTCCCCGTGTCGCTGTGTCATTCTCCGTGTCACAGCGTCATTCCGCGTGTCGCAGCGTTATTCTTCATGTCGCAGTGTCGTTCCCCGTGTTGCAGTATCATTTTTCCGTGTCGCAGTGTCATTCTCCATGTCGCAGTGTCATTCCCTGTATCGCAGTATCATTCTCCGTGTCGTAGTGTCATTCCCCGTGTCGCAGTGTCATTCCCCGTGTCGTAGTGTCATTCCCCGTGTCGTAGTGTCATTCTCCGTGTCGTAGTGTCATTCCCCGTGTCACAGTGTCATTATTCCGTGTCGCAGTGTCATTACCCGTGTCACAGTGTCATTTTTCCCATTCGTAGTGTCATTCTCCGTGTCACACTGTCATTCCCCGTGTCATAGTGTCATTCTCCATGTCGCAGTGTCATTTTTCATGTTGCAGTGTCATTCCCCTGTCGCACTGTCATTCCCCGTGTCGCAGTGTCATTCTCCGTGTCGCAGTGTCATTCCCGGTGTTGCATGTCATTCCCCATGTCGCAGTGTCATTCTTCATATCGCAGTGTCGTTCCCCGTGTCGCAGCGTCATTCCCCGTGTCGCAGTGTCATTCTCAGTGTCGCAGCGTCACTCCCCGTGTCGCAGCGTCACTCCCCGTGTCGCAGTGTCATTCTCCGTGTCGCAGTGTCATTCCCCGTATCGCAGTGTCGTTCCCCGTGTCGCAGTATCATTCCCGTGTCGTAGTGTCATTCCCCGTGTCGTAGTGTCATTCTCCGTGTCGTAGTGTCATTCCCCGTGTCACAGTGTCATTTTTCCGTGTCGCAGTGTCATTCCCGTGTCACAGTGTCATTTTTCCCATTCGTAGTGTCATTCTCCGTGTCACACTGTCATTCCCCGTGTCATAGTGTCATTCTCCATGTCGCAGTGTCATTTTTCATGTTGCAGTGTCATTCCCCTGTCGCACTGTCATTCCCCGTGTCGCAGTGTCATTCTCCGTGTCGCAGTGTCATTCCCGGTGTTGCATGTCATTCCCCGTGTCGCAGTGTCATTCTTCATATCGCAGTGTCGTTCCCCGTGTCGCAGCGTCATTCCCCGTGTCGCAGTGTCATTCTCAGTGTCGCAGCGTCACTCCCCGTGTCGCAGCGTCACTCCCCGTGTCGCAGTGTCATTCTCCGTGTCGCAGTGTCATTCCCCGTATCGCAGTGTCGTTCCCCGTGTCGCAGCATCATTCTCCGTGTCGCAGCGTCATTCCCCGTATCGCAGTGTCACTCCCCGTGTCGCAGTGTCATTCTCCGTGTCGCAGTGTCATTCCCCGTATCGCAGTGTCGTTCCCCGTGTCGCAGTATCATTCCCCGTGTCGCAGTGTCCTTCCCGTGTCGCAGTGTCATTCTCCTTGTCGTAGTGTCATTTATCTGTGCCGCAGCGTCATTCTTCATGTTGCGGTGTCATTCCCCGTGTCGCAGTATCATTCTGCGTGTTGTAGTGTCATTCTCCGTGTTGCAGTGTCATTCGGCGTGTCGCAGCGTCCTTCCCCGTGTCACAGTATCATTCTCCATGTCGTAGTGTCATTCTCCGTGTCGTAGTGTCATTCCCCGTGTCGTAGTGTCATTCTCCGTGTTGCAGTGTCATTTTTCTGTGTCGCAGTGTCATTCTCCGTGGCGTAGTTTCACTCCCCGTGTCGCAGCATCGTTCCCTTTGTCGCAGTCTCATTCCCCGTGTCGCAGCGTCACTCCCCGTGTCACAGTGTCGTTCCCTGTGTCGCTGTGTCATTCTTCCTGTCGCTATGTCATTCTCCGTGTCGCTGTGTCACTCCCCGTGTCGCAGTGTCACTCCCGTGTCGCAGTGTCATTCCCCGTGTCGCAGTGGCATTCTCCGTGCAGCGGTGTCATTCCCTGTGTCGTAGTGTCATTCTCCTGTGTTGCCATGTCATTCTCTATGTCGTAGTGTCAGTCTACATATCGCAGTTTCATTCCCCGTGTCGCAGTATCATTCTCCGTGTCGCAGTGTCATTCCCCATGTCGCAGTATCATTCTCCATGTCGCAGCATCATTCTTCATGTCGCAGTGTCATTCCCGTGTCGCAGTGTCATTCTACGTGTCGCAGCGTCATTCCCCGTGTCACAACGTCATTCCCCGTGCCGCAGTGTCATTCCCCGTGCCGCAGTGTCACTCTCCGTGTCGCAGTGTCATTCTCCGTGTCGCAGTTTCATTCCCCGTGTCGCAGTGTCACTCCCTGTGTCGCAGTGTCATTTCCCGTGTCGCAGTGTCATTCCCCGTGTCGCAGTGTCATTCTCCGTGCCGCAGCGTCATACTTCATGTCGCAGTGTCATTCCCCGTGTCACAGTGTCATTCTCCGTGTCGCACTGTCATTCCCCGTATCGCAGTGTCATTCCACATGTCGCAATGTCATTCCCCGTGTAGCAGTTTCATTCCCCGTTTCGCAGTGTCATTCCCCGTGTGGCAGTGTCATTCCCCGTGTGGCAGTGTCATTCCCCATGTCGCAGCGTCATTCTTCATGTCGCAGTGTCATTCCCCGTGTCGCAGTGTCATTCCCCGTGTCGCTGTGTCATTCTCCGTGTCGCAGTGTCGTTCCCCGTGCCGCAGTGTCGTTCCCCGTGTCGCAGTGTCATTCCCCCTGTCGCAGTGTCATTCCCGTGTCGCAGTGTCATTCCCCGTGTCGCAGCGTCATTCCCTGTGTCGCAGTGTCATTCTCAGTGTCGCAGCGTCACTCCCCGTGTCGCAGTGTCACTCCCTGTGTCGCAGTGTCATTCCCCGTGTTGCATGTCTTTCCCCGTGTCGCAGTGTCATTCTTCATATCGCAGTGTCGTTCCCCGTGTCGCAGTGTCATTCTCAGTGTCGCAGCGTCACTCCCCGTGTCGCAGCGTCACTCCCCGTGTCGCAGTATCATTCTCCGTGTCGCAGTGTCATTCCCCGTGTCGCAGTGTCGTTCCCCGTGTCGCCGCATCATTCTCCGTGTCGTAGTGTCATTCTCCGTGTCGCAGTATCATTCCCGTGTCGCAGTGTCCTTCCCCGTGTCGCAGTGTCATTCTCCTTGTCGTAGTGTCATTTATCTGTGCCGCAGCGTCATTCTTCATGTTGCGGTGTCATTCCCCGTGTCGCAGTATCATTCTGCGTGTTGTAGTGTCATTCTCCGTGTTGCAGTGTCATTCGGCGTGTCGCAGCGTCCTTCCCCGTGTCACAGTATCATTCTCCATGTCGTAGTGTCATTCTCCGTGTCGTAGTGTCATTCCCCGTGTCGTAGTGTCATTCTCCGTGTTGCAGTGTCATTTTTCTGTGTCGCAGTGTCATTCTCCGTGGCGTAGTTTCACTCCCCGTGTCGCAGCATCGTTCCCTTTGTCGCAGTCTCATTCCCCGTGTCGCAGCGTCACTCCCCGTGTCACAGTGTCGTTCCCTGTGTCGCTGTGTCATTCTTCCTGTCGCTATGTCATTCTCCGTGTCGCAGTGTCACTCCCCGTGTCGCAGTGTCACTCCCCGAGTCGCAGTGTCACTCCCCGTGTCGCAGTGTCATTCCCCGTGTCGCAGTGGCATTCCCCGTGTCTCAGCGTCGTTCCCTGTGTCGCAGTGTCATTGTCCGTGCCACAGTGTCGTTCCCCGTGTCGCAGTGTCATTCCCCATGTCGCAGTGTCGTGCCCTGTGTCGCAGTGTCATTCTCCATGTCGCAGTGTCATTCTCAGTGTCACTGTCGTTCCCCGTGTTGCAGTATCATTCTCCGTGTCGTAGTGTCATTCTCCATGTCGTAGTGTCATTCCCGTGTTGCAGTATCATTCTCCGTGTCGTAGTGTCATTCTCTGTGTCGCAGTGTCATTTTTCCGTGTCGCAGTGTCATTCTCCGTGTCGCGGTGTCATTCCCCGTGTCGCAGTATCATTCTCCGTGTCGTAGTGTCATTCTCCGTGTCGCAGTGTCATTTTCCCATGTCGCAGTGTCGTTCCCCGTGTCGCAGTGTCGTTCCCCGTGTCGCAGTGTCATTCTCAGTGTCGCAGCGTCACTCCCCGTGTCGCAGTGTCACTCCCTGTGTCGCAGTGTCATTCCCCGTGTTGCATGTCATTCCCCGTGTCGCAGTGTCATTCTTCATATCGCAGTGTCGTTCCCCGTGTCGCAGCGTCATTCTCCGTGTCGCAGTGTCATTCTCAGTGTCGCAGCGTCACTCCCCGTGTCGCAGCGTCACTCCCCGTGTCGCAGTGTCATTCCCCGTGTCGCAGTGTCATTCCCGTGTCGCAGTGTCATTCCCCGTGCCGCAGTGTCGTTCCCCCTGTCGCAGTGTCATTCCCCGTGTCGCAGTGTCATTCCCCGTGCCGCAGTGTCATTCCTCCTGTCGCAGCGTCATTCCCCGTGTCACAGTGTCATTCCTCGCATCGCGGTGTCATTCCCCGTGTCGTAGTGTCATTCTCCTGTGTTGCCATGTCATTCTCTATGTCGTAGTGTCCGTCTCCATATTGCAGTTTCATTCTGCCTGTCTGTGTCCTGCTGCCTATCACAGTGTCATTCCCCGAGTCGTAGTGTCATTCCCCGTGTCGCAGTGTCGTTCCCCGTGTCACAGTGTCATTCCCGTGTCAGTGTCATTCCCTGTGCCGCAGTGTCATTCTCTGTGTCGCAGTGTCATTCTCTGTGTCACTGTGTCATTCCCCGTGTCGCAGTGTCATTCCCCCTGTCGCAGTGTCATTCCCCGAGTCGTAGTGTCATTCTCCGTGTCACAGTGTCATTCCCCGTGTCGTAGTGTGACTCTCCATGTCACCGCGTCATTCTTCATGTCGCAGTGTCATTCCCCGTGTTGCAGTGTCATTCCCCGTGTTGTAGTGTCATTCTCCGTGTCGCAGTGTCATTCTCCGTGTCGCAGTGTCATTTCCCATGTCGCAGTGTCATTCCCCATGTCGCAGTGTCATTCCCCGTGTCGCAGTGTCATCCCCCTGTCGCAGTGTCATTCCCCGAGTCGTAGTGTCATTCTCCGTGTCACAGTGTCATTCCCCGTGTCGTAGTGTGACTCTCCATGTCACCGCGTCATTCTTCATGTCGCAGTGTCATTCCCCGTGTTGCAGTGTCATTCTCCGTGTTGTAGTGTCATTCTCCGTGTCGCAGTGTCATTCTCCGTGTCGCAGTGTCATTTCCCATGTCGCAGTGTCATTCCCCGTGTCGCAGTGTCATTCTCCGTGCCGCACCGTCATTCTTCATGTCACAGTGTCATTCCCCGTGTCGCAATGTCATTCTCCATGTTGCACTGTCATTCCCCGTGTCGCAGTGTCATTCCACATGTCGCAATGTCATTCCCCGTGTCGCAGTTTCATTCCCCGTGTCTCAGTGTCATTCCCCGTGTGGCAGTGTCATTCCCCGTGTCGCTGTGTCATTCTCCGTGTCACAGCGTCATTCCGCGTGTCGCAGCGTTATTCTTCATGTCGCAGTGTCGTTCCCCGTGTTGCAGTATCATTTTTCCGTGTCGCAGTGTCATTCTCCATGTCGCAGTGTCATACCCTGTATCGCAGTATCATTCTCCGTGTCGTAGTGTCATTCCCCGTGTCGCAGTGTCATTCCCCGTGTCGTAGTGTCATTCCCCGTGTCGTAGTGTCATTCTCCGTGTCGTAGTGTCATTCCCCGTGTCACAGTGTCATTTTTCCGTGTCGCAGTGTCATTCCCCGTGTCACAGTGTCATTTTTCCCATTCGTAGTGTCATTCTCCGTGTCACACTGTCATTCCCCGTGTCATAGTGTCATTCTCCATGTCGCAGTGTCATTTTTCATGTTGCAGTGTCATTCCCCTGTCGCACTGTCATTCCCCGTGTCGCAGTGTCATTCTCCGTGTCGCAGTGTCATTCCCGGTGTTGCATGTCATTCCCCGTGTCGCAGTGTCATTCTTCATATCGCAGTGTCGTTCCCCGTGTCGCAGCGTCATTCCCCGTGTCGCAGTGTCATTCTCAGTGTCGCAGCGTCAGTCCCCGTGTCGCAGCGTCACTCCCCGTGTCGCAGTGTCATTCTCCGTGTCGCAGTGTCATTCCCCGTATCGCAGTGTCGTTCCCCGTGTCGCAGTATCATTCCCGTGTCGTAGTGTCATTCCCCGTGTCGTAGTGTCATTCTCCGTGTCGTAGTGTCATTCCCCGTGTCACAGTGTCATTTTTCGTGTCGCAGTGTCATTCCCGTGTCACAGTGTCATTTTTCCCATTCGTAGTGTCATTCTCCGTGTCACACTGTCATTCCCCGTGTCATAGTGTCATTCTCCATGTCGCAGTGTCATTTTTCATGTTGCAGTGTCATTCCCCTGTCGCACTGTCATTCCCCGTGTCGCAGTGTCATTCTCCGTGTCGCAGTGTCATTCCCGGTGTTGCATGTCATTCCCCGTGTCGCAGTGTCATTCTTCATATCGCAGTGTCGTTCCCCGTGTCGCAGCGTCATTCCCCGTGTCGCAGTGTCATTCTCAGTGTCGCAGCGTCACTCCCCGTGTCGCAGCGTCACTCCCCGTGTCGCAGTGTCATTCTCGTGTCGCAGTGTCATTCCCCGTATCGCAGTGTCGTTCCCCGTGTCGCAGCATCATTCTCCGTGTCGCAGCGTCATTCCCCGTATCGCAGTGTCACTCCCCGTGTCGCAGTGTCATTCTCCGTGTCGCAGTGTCATTCCCCGTATCGCAGTGTCGTTCCCCGTGTCGCAGTATCATTCCCGTGTCGCAGTGTCCTTCCCCGTGTCGCAGTGTCATTCTCCTTGTCGTAGTGTCATTTATCTGTGCCGCAGCGTCATTCTTCATGTTGCGGTGTCATTCCCCGTGTCGCAGTATCATTCTGCGTGTTGTAGTGTCATTCTCCGTGTTGCAGTGTCATTCGGCGTGTCGCAGCGTCCTTCCCCGTGTCACAGTATCATTCTCCATGTCGTAGTGTCATTCTCCGTGTCGTAGTGTCATTCCCCGTGTCGTAGTGTCATTCTCCGTGTTGCAGTGTCATTTTTCTGTGTCGCAGTGTCATTCTCCGTGGCGTAGTTTCACTCCCCGTGTCGCAGCATCGTTCCCTTTGTCGCAGTCTCATTCCCCGTGTCGCAGCGTCACTCCCCGTGTCACAGTGTCGTTCCCTGTGTCGCTGTGTCATTCTTCCTGTCGCTATGTCATTCTCCGTGTCGCTGTGTCACTCCCCGTGTCGCAGTGTCACTCCCCGTGTCGCAGTGTCATTCCCCGTGTCGCAGTGGCATTCTCCGTGCAGCGGTGTCATTCCCTGTGTCGTAGTGTCATTTCCTGTGTTGCCATGTCATTCTCTATGTCGTAGTGTCAGTCTACATATCGCAGTTTCATTCCCCGTGTCGCAGTATCATTCTCCGTGTCGCAGTGTCATTTCCCATGTCGCAGTATCATTCTCCATGTCGCAGCATCATTCTTCATGTCGCAGTGTCATTCCCCGTGTCGCAGTGTCATTCTACGTGTCGCAGCGTCATTCCCCGTGTCACAACGTCATTCCCCGTGCCGCAGTGTCATTTCCCGTGCCGCAGTGTCACTCTCCGTGTCGCAGTGTCATTCTCCGTGTCGCAGTTTCATTCCCCGTGTCGCAGTGTCACTCCCTGTGTCGCAGTGTCATTTCCCGTGTCGCAGTGTCATTCCCGTGTCGCAGTGTCATTCTCCGTGCCGCAGCGTCATACTTCATGTCGCAGTGTCATTTCCCGTGTCACAGTGTCATTCTCCGTGTCGCACTGTCATTCCCCGTATCGCAGTGTCATTCCACATGTCGCAATGTCATTCCCCGTGTAGCAGTTTCATTCCCCGTTTCGCAGTGTCATTCCCCGTGTGGCAGTGTCATTCCCCGTGTGGCAGTGTCATTCCCCATGTCGCAGCGTCATTCTTCATGTCGCAGTGTCATTCCCCGTGTCGCAGTGTCATTCCCCGTGTCGCTGTGTCATTCTCCGTGTCGCAGTGTCGTTCCCCGTGCCGCAGTGTCGTTCCCCGTGTCGCATTGTCATTCCCTGTCGCAGTGTCATTCCCGTGTCGCAGTGTCATTCCCCGTGTCGCAGCGTCATTCCCTGTGTCGCAGTGTCATTCTCAGTGTCGCAGCGTCACTCCCCGTGTCGCAGTGTCACTCCCTGTGTCGCAGTGTCATTCCCCGTGTTGCATGTCTTTCCCCGTGTCGCAGTGTCATTCTTCATATCGCAGTGTCGTTCCCCGTGTCGCAGTGTCATTCTCAGTGTCGCAGCGTCACTCCCCGTGTCGCAGCGTCACTCCCCGTGTCGCAGTATCATTCTCCGTGTCGCAGTGTCATTCCCCCGTGTCGCAGTGTCGTTCCCCGTGTCGCCGCATCATTCTCCGTGTCGTAGTGTCATTCTCCGTGTCGCAGTATCATTCCCGTGTCGCAGTGTCCTTCCCCGTGTCGCAGTGTCATTCTCCTTGTCGTAGTGTCATTTATCTGTGCCGCAGCGTCATTCTTCATGTTGCGGTGTCATTCCCCGTGTCGCAGTATCATTCTGCGTGTTGTAGTGTCATTCTCCGTGTTGCAGTGTCATTCGGCGTGTCGCAGCGTCCTTCCCCGTGTCACAGTATCATTCTCCATGTCGTAGTGTCATTCTCCGTGTCGTAGTGTCATTCCCCGTGTCGTAGTGTCATTCTCCGTGTTGCAGTGTCATTTTTCTGTGTCGCAGTGTCATTCTCCGTGGCGTAGTTTCACTCCCGTGTCGCAGCATCGTTCCCTTTGTCGCAGTCTCATTCCCCGTGTCGCAGCGTCACTCCCCGTGTCACAGTGTCGTTCCCTGTGTCGCTGTGTCATTCTTCCTGTCGCTATGTCATTCTCCGTGTCGCAGTGTCACTCCCCGTGTCGCAGTGTCACTCCCCGAGTCGCAGTGTCACTCCCCGAGTCGCAGTGTCATTCCCCGTGTCGCAGTGGCATTCCCCGTGTCTCAGCGTCGTTCCCTGTGTCGCAGTGTCATTGTCCGTGCCACAGTGTCGTTCCCCGTGTCGCAGTGTCATTCCCCATGTCGCAGTGTCGTGCCCTGTGTCGCAGTGTCATTCTCCATGTCGCAGTGTCATTCTCAGTGTCACTGTCGTTCCCCGTGTTGCAGTATCATTCTCCGTGTCGTAGTGTCATTCTCTGTGTCGCAGTGTCATTTTTTCCGTGTCGCAGTGTCATTCTCCGTGTCGCGGTGTCATTCCCCGTGTCGCAGTTTCATTCTCCGTGTCGTAGTGTCATTCTCCGTGTCGCAGTGTCATTTTCCCATGTCGCAGTGTCGTTCCCCGTGTCGCAGTGTCGTTCCCGTGTCGCAGTGTCATTCTCAGTGTCGCAGCGTCACTCCCCGTGTCGCAGTGTCACTCCCTGTGTCGCAGTGTCATTCCCCGTGTTGCATGTCATTCCCCGTGTCGCAGTGTCATTCTTCATATCGCAGTGTCGTTCCCCGTGTCGCAGCGTCATTCTCCGTGTCGCAGTGTCATTCTCAGTGTCGCAGCGTCACTCCCCGTGTCGCAGCGTCACTCCCCGTGTCGCAGTGTCATTCCCCGTGTCGCAGTGTCATTCCCCCGTGTCGCAGTGTCATCCCCGTGCCGCAGTGTCGTTCCCCCTGTCGCAGTGTCATTCCCCGTGTCGCAGTGTCATTCCCGTGCCGCAGTGTCATTCCTCCTGTCGCAGCGTCATTCCCCGTGTCACAGTGTCATTCCTCGCATCGCGGTGTCATTCCCCGTGTCGTAGTGTCATTCTCCTGTGTTGCCATGTCATTCTCTATGTCGTAGTGTCCGTCTCCATATTGCAGTTTCATTCTGCCTGTCTGTGTCCTGCTGCCTATCACAGTGTCATTCCCCGAGTCGTAGTGTCATTCCCCGTGTCGCAGTGTCGTTCCCCGTGTCACAGTGTCATTCCCCGTGTCAGTGTCATTCCCTGTGCCGCAGTGTCATTCTCTGTGTCGCAGTGTCATTCTCTGTGTCACTGTGTCATTCCCCGTGTCGCAGTGTCATTCCCC